>NW_008236696.1:5384896-5417972 GCF_000691975.1 Corvus brachyrhynchos | reverse complement strand
CGTTTCATGCCATGTTGCCTTTGCACAAAACAGTTGCTCTACTCCAGTTTCTGTGAGGTTTGCTGGCAGTAGTGAAGGGAGCAGTAAAGAGCATTTACTCTTGACAGTTGTTGACAGCCATGTTATATCATATAATATAACATATCATATTATATCATATATATCATATCATGAAGAAAGCCAGTTTGCCAGACAGAAATTAAGATAAGCCTATTTCGAGCTTTTCAGCTAATTTTACCTACATTTTACTACTAATTTCAGGTATAGTTTCAAACACTGGAGTTGTACAGGTAGCACTTTTGTCAGGAAGTCCTCTGTACCTCTCCCAACCATGGAGCAAATCTTTATGTTTTCATCTCTGTCCCCCAGCCACAGGATGCTATGATGAAGCATAAGCAATTAAAACAGTTTTGAACCAGGCATCTGGACGCACAGTTCTGATGTGCACTCCAGCAATTCCAGGTGCTCTAGTATTTATTTTTGTTACAGAAGTAACAAGCAAGTTTCCTTTTTCACTGTCTATCTATAGAGAGCAAGCAAACAAACAAAACTGATTTTCCTCACAAAAAAGGAGATGCTGTTCAAAAATGCTGCCATGGTGTCAAAGGAGTCAATCAGGCGGTGAAAATTCTCATCATCTCTGGAGAAGCGATGTCCAAGAAGCACAGAAGAAATCACATTTGCGACAGTATGAGCAACAGGTGTAGTGGGGTCCAGAGGTTTTCCTGTAAACACAAGGGACTGCATTCACCATTAGCACTTACTGTTCCTGCTTTTCCCACTGACAGGAGAGCTGATAAAATTTCATACACACATTTCTGACATTAATTAGATTACTGGATGGCAAATTGTAATTTATTGTTAAAGGCCTGACTAAAAAAGTAACTTCAGACATCTAAAAAATACTACTGGTTTAAAAAAGGAAAAACTACTGGTAGGAATGGAATTAATAGTATCAATTATAAAAATACCCAGATTTCATTAAACCTTGGCATCAGCAAATCTCACATTTGGCAATAACCGGGGTACAAAACCAGTCAGATGAGACGTTAAATACATAGATGAGTTGAGAAGAGAACCACCTTCTATTCTTTACTCATACTATTTTACATTAGAATATTTCAGCCCCGTTCTTCAGCAGCACAACCTAAACAAACTCCATCACCTACTGAAGAGCTCACCACAAATTGTGTGAGCTGAGCTTTTTCTACTGCACTTGCCAGAGCAGAGCACAGGGCTGTGCGTCCTTGGCCAAAGATTTGCATATTTTATGCTTTCTTACTCAGGAATAGGAGGTGTTATGACACTGATTTTGTTACTGTTTGCTGTTACTCTCATGCTGTTACCATAAGTAATATAAAACTGACTCAGAAATAATAACACTGATAGGGACTAGTATATATATATAGGTATATTTTATATATGTATATATGTACGTATACACACACTGCTATATGATATCCAGACAGGAGTCTCTCGTTCTGTGTTCATGCTGTGGGATTTCACACTTCTGCAAGTAAGTGTCTCATGCAGGTGGCATGATACAGACTTTTGAGACTCAGCTCTGCACGTACACTTTGAATCCATTTTTGTAATCAAATGGTTCCAAAAGCTACCAGTGCCCCATTCTCCAGCAAAGCCTCCCCCTGCACAGGCTGCCCTGCCCACCCTCACAAACCGTTTGTTTTCTGTAAGTATTCCACCAAGTGAGCAGCCTCCTCTTGCAGTCGGTAGTCCTGATCTTCTTTCCCGACTCCCATTTTCCTCATTGTTGCAAGTCCAAAACGCCTCTGCTGCTTCCAGAGATGACCATTAGAGAACATAACACCTAGTATCATAAGGAATTAATGCTGTCAATACCTTATAAATTATTGGATTAATACAGTTGATACAGCCAAGAAGCTTCTCTTCTAATTTTTTTCAAAATTTTGACAGCAGTCTGGCAACATTCCTCTTTTCTTTCTTCTTGTATTTTAGCCATTTATCTCCTGTATAGAAGTTCTTACATTAACTCTACACTGTCATTATTGTTCTGACAGAATATAGAATAGAACTGTTTCAAAACACTTGTGAAAGTAATAAACTTTTTTCCTGATGTAGTTTAAGGGCCTTGAGTCTCTACATCAATTTTCAGAACTAGGGATAGGACACATTAAAATAATTTCTGAGAATAATGATTACCATTTCCATGTGTCAGAATATGAAGGATTCCGATTAAGGGCCTTCCAGCAACATCTTCAGCATGGGCAGTCAGACCTTCCTTCACTGCTTGAAACCCTTGCAGGACCACTGCAGGAGTGTTTGAAATCCATAAGGTGAAGATATCACCATGAATTTTGGCCATCTGTAGAACAAAGTAGAATCAGAATAACAGGAGTGAGAACTAGTGCTTTTAAATCAAACAAGATGAACCACATCTTCTCACTGGGCAGATGCCCTAAGTGTGACCAACTTTGAGAAGAGAGCATTGTGTGTGTTCTTACATACAATATAGTTTGAAGTCAGGTTTCTAGCTAAAGTCTCATTTATTAAAGATTATGGTATTTCTAAAATGTCAGCCAATATTGCCAAAGTCTCTTATCACATCTTACAATTCAAACTCATTGTAGACGAATTCTTCCATCCTCACCGTTTGCTACAAGACAGCAGTAACTCATTAATTCAATGTGAACCATCTACAGATTCTCCTTTGTGTGTCAAGTGTAGCAAAAGCAGACAAGGAGCTGAGTAATGACGGAATCACCCTCTCCTTTCTAGCTCAACTGTGACAGCCTTGTCTTTACCTGCTGTGCATGCAGGCATCACTAGAAGTGGGCAGGACAGTCCTTCCCCTGGCTGCTGAATCAGGAACTAGAAAAGTAGCAAAATAGGCTGGAAAGAGTGGTGTGTTGCCAAGACATCCCAAGAAATGCAGGACCAGAGGATTACAAAATTTTGCTGCCTGGGAGCAAACAAGAGGGAACACTTATGCACAGTGAGCAAAAATGTATGTGCTTGTGCTTGCACATTTGTGTTTAATTTCATTTTTGTAAGGACCAGTTAATGGCTTTTGAAACCTTGGGATGAGCAATACTACTCTTCAGGTCTGGAATGTCAGAAATAGAAGAAAACACAGCAGACAGGCACTGGCTATTATTTCATGTTATGGAATAATACCACTTTGCCTTGAAATACGAAGCTTGAGAGGACAGAACTGGCAGGACATCGAAGAACCAGGGAAAGGGAAGGTTGAGAACAAAGAGGGAGAGTGAGGTGCTATTACTTACATATTTAAATGTTAAATATTTAATATCAATGCATAAGAACTATAAAACAACAGGATACAAACTTTAGAAGTGCTGCACATTACAACTGGACTTAGAAAAGGGTTTGAGCATACTATGAATTATTTTGGCCACTTAAAAGCTCAGTCTTGCTAAGCAGACTGAAATGTCTTGTGAAAATGACCAAATTCTGACCAAACGGTATGTCAGAAAAAAATTGATTCTAAGACCTTTCAAAAAATCCATTGAATAAGTATATAAAAAGATCATCCTTTCTATACTGGAAGCACACATGCCTTCAGTACCTATTTCATGGGATACTAGAAAATGCCAGTACAACAACAGTCAAAACAGAGATGCAAAAGACTGCACAGAATTAATGAGTCTACTTTAAAATGCATCTTTTTCCTATGTGTAAGACAGGACTGTTATCATCACTATGGTTTTGTTTATATGCACATAAGGTTTTAAATAGATATTTCATAGTAAGTGCAAATTTTCACTCCAAGAAACAGATATTTTAATTATCTCCACCTACTTCCACATTTATGCAATTTACAATAAATCCCTTCCTAGCATTCAAAATAAGACTGTGCTAAACACATTTACTTTTCAGTCAGGTTATGAGTCTTTTAATTAATTTCTGGAAAATACATACTTTTTTAAGATGCTCATGATGAATTTTGAAGTTCATCTGCAACAGATTTCCAAAGAAGGGGTACGGAGTTGGTCCCGGAGGAAATTGTCTTCTCATCCATTGCAATTTCAGAAACTGTACCAACAACAGAGACACCACAGAAAGTACCAGCACCTCACTCACTGTTAACATTTTACTTCTGATTTACACAGCTACGTTGTCTCTCAACAACTGCTGTGTAGACAGAGGAGAGATCCAGTTTATCTTGCTGTTGTGGTACCTCCCTGAAAAGAGAAAAAACTGTTGAAGCTCCTGTGACGCCTTCTTCCCCTCTTCATCACTTTTATTTCCCCATCCCAGAGAATTAGGTGTTCTTATTTTGAAGCATATATGGCATCATTCCATTACATTGCAGCTACACATCTGTCAATCATTGTCTCCTCAAGGGATACAAAATGTAGGTTAATTATACATCTCCTTGTGCCATGACTTCTGCTGTGACAAAAATCTCTGCCCACGGTCCTGGTTTCATAGAAAACCTCTTGCAAGAATGAGAAATAAATAAAATTTCCTGAGGGTTGGCTGCACACCCAAGGACAGTGGGGTTACTGAAAAGTTCAGGCTCATCAGTAGCCATCACATGCACCAACCACGTGCTCTGTTACTTAACTCACCCCATACTGTTGATTCTGGTGTTCTCTGCTATTCCTTTAATATTTTTCCTCACAGTTTATATTGCAAGGTGTTTGGGGGGTGGCTCTACCTTTTAATTTTGTGCCTAGGGCACATAGAGCATAAAAGACTCCAACTGATCATTGGGTAACAGGAGTTTGATGGTACCCAAGTGCCCTCACAGTCCGTGCTCAGCTGCACAGGGAAGTGGGGCTGCATTGTGTCCTTGATCAAGCAGAAAGCAAAATTTCTTCACCCCTCCACCTGCCTCTGGCTAATTCCACTGGATTGCCTGCAGGAGGAACAAAAATGACATACAGCTGCCTCTGAAAACTTCTTTCACAAGTGCTCTCATGCAACTGAGCAACTCCAGCTCTGCAAAGGGTGGCATTTGGACATGGACAACAGAGATTTGGCACTTGCACAGGAATAGCATTATCCTATAATAATAATAGCATCATAGACTCCGCTCATCTGATTTAGCAGCATGTGGCACTCTGGGAAGTCACCTAGATGGCCTTGCTGCTCATGTACCAAACTTACAGAACTGTCACACCAAGAAATAAAAGTTGTGAGGTGTGAAGCGAGTTGGTTTACTCCAGAAGCAGGGCAGAGAAATAACATTTATCCATCTTGCTGGTCAGTGATGGAACTGAGAGCTGGAATCAACCTGAAAAACTGAATTACCCACTTCGGAGACCACTTTTGGGACTTGTAGTTCCTTCACTGGTGTTGCATTTTCTGTATCTCAAACTTCTCCCAACTCTGAGAACTTTTCCAAAGTGTTCCTGGGAAAAGACTCACAGCCCCACAGCTTGCCTGCCCTGCATAGTCCCCTGCACTGGCTGCTCTACTTCTCCTGTCTCTCCAGGGTTACTCTGACTTTTCCACACAGATTAGCCACATTCTCATGATTGCACCTCTTAGCCTAGACATGAACTGTTTGCATGCAGAAACCAGAGATGTTAGAGGAGATACAAATTGCTTTTCTCCTCATACAAGATGGTGCTGGAGGATTGGGAAGACAGAAGCCTGATAAGGTTTTGTAAGCTGTATTTGCCACAGCTTCCATGAATGAGAATTGAATGCCTGGGGAGGCAGGAGTTAGAGCTGGCTGAGCTCAGAAGAACAGAAAGGTATCCCTCTAACCAGTGAATCCTCCTCCTTTCACTCTTGGCAGAAGAGCTGCTGGCCATTCTCTTCTCCACCTTCCATTCAGCCTGTGACTTGATGGATAAACAGAACAATGCCAACTAGCCCTTGAAGCATGCTTGCAATAACAAAGTCTTTTCTTCAAGGAAGGAAAGTGGTAGAGTGACAGTAGCCCTCACTCTAGTGAGAGTTAGTAACCCTCACTCTGACCTTGGTTTTTAAATCTGACTGGGTGGGTAACAAGGCCAGTCTCACAGTGAGAGTGGCTTCTGGCTCTTGCCCTCCACTAGCTCTGCTTGGGCACTGCTCCTGCCAGGTGCACCTTGCACAGCCCTTCCCTCAGTGTGCACTTGGACGCAGAAGGCTCAGCTCAGCTGTCAGAAGGCTGCTTGTGTGCAGCTGCCCTTCTGCTCACAGAAAACTCTCAGCAGCTTTGATTCTCCCACAGCTTTTGGGGAACACTACATCAACGTCTTCTGCCCTGCCCCTCATTGCAGGCACCAGGCTTTGCTGCACAAGACTGCAAAGACTGCAAGCTGCCCCTGGAACTGTGCTTTTGGGCATCAATGAAGAGACATGGCCAACCTAATCTGCTATACATTACTGTCATTATGAACCCTGCTGTGTGAGAGGACCCCTTCTGTCACAGAAATGCCTCTCACATGCACCACAAGAGTGTATGTCCAAAAAAAAAAAAAAAAAAAATCAATTTCCTGGCCAGCCCACTGGTCCGTATCTGTTTCCACCCACTGTGTTTCACCAGTAGTGGGGCTCCCCTCTGCAATTCTCCAGCAGGCAATAGGAGGGGTTTGCCTTTGCTCTTGGCCTGAGTCATGAACCTCACACCCAAATGAAGAACCATCTGCCCATGGCTCTTGGCTAAAGAGACAAAGCTGCTCCATGCAAGCTGAGATGCCCCTCCACAACTCTGTTCCCATGCAGCCATACCTGGGAGCTCCAGCAATCCCCAGAGCCACCACCTCTGGGAACAGCATTCCCATACACCACTCTGGATTTGAGAATGTGTGGGAAGACTCCTCAGAATCTGGCTTTGATGTTCCTGCTCCCTCCAGTAAGATTCTGCTGAGTTTCTAGTAAGACTAGACAGCACAATAATTGTCTATGTTTATTTCATTTGTAACACAGCAGAGAAAAAAAAAGTACAGACACTTTCCAGACATAAGAAAACCAGAGTATTTTTCAGGGCTGGCTTCTCAGACATGTAACACAACAAGGATAGGTTTGCACTGAATTTAAGCTAAAAATTAGAACTATAAAGCTTCACAAATACCAGCACACTACCACACCTGTGTCTGTGCCTCTTAAATATCGAACACAGAGCAACCTAGCGCAGAACTGCACAGAGCTTGTATGGATGGGGTTTCATGGTGCTCCCAAAGATAAAGTCTGTGTTGATTTCCTTAACTCCTTCTGGCACAGTAAACTTGAATTTCTGCAACAGGCTGCAGAAGATGATGAAAAACTCCATCTTAGCCATCACCTCTCCCAGACAAACACGGTGACCTGCAAAGGGTGAAGGGAAAGGGAAGTCAGTCCCCACCAAGGTCTGTAACCAGCACCTGTTTCCCAGCTTTTCACAGGAGCACTGCTCATCAAGGAACAAAGAGCTTTGCTGAATTTGACAGTTTTCTCTCAGATTGAACTGGACTCATAATTGAGATGTCTGCAATCCATCTTTGCAGGAACTGCCCAGATAATAGAAAAACATACCAGGGATGCTTCTCAGTTCATTCTTGCTTCCTAATCTATAGGACTCCCCAGTTTTATGAAAGGGGTTTCAGTCTTTTGATTCTAAATAAAAACAACAAGAAAGCATCTTCAGGTTTCCTCACGGTTTCTACTTACTACAGGCTGACTTATCTTCCCTAATAACAGTGAAAAATCAGAAGACAGAGAACATTCTACACCTGATGAAACATTTTCCTACATAATAGTTTTAGTGAAAACAACTTGTTAAAGAAAAATCTCTTCCCAGTTTATCAATTAACTCTGTCCAGGATATAATTCCCAGAGACAGTGAAAAACTCTGAAATACAGTGGTCAGATCAATTTGGATGTGAGAAACCAATTCCTCTTCTGCCCAGTTTAGACCAGAAACTTGAGCCTGACATTTTCACATCTCAGCTGATGGCTCTGACAGCCAGGCTATTCCCTTCTGGCATGATCCCCAAGACCTTTTGTTTGTTTAAGCTTCTACAAACTCACACACTGGTGAAACAGTGATTCCAGAAGCTCCATAGGAAAGACATAGCCTTCTGGATGTATTTGATCCAGCTTCTGGATCTTCCATTCATCTCTCTGTGCTGATAAATACTGAATTTTTAATACAAAATAAATCAGCTCCAGCACAGCAGCCTGTCATAGAATATCCACTGTAATACACTAACCTGGCATATGCAGAGGAGGACCAAGGGCAACAGTGCAAGGACTCGAGTCCCCAAGCGATTGGGAATTCTGGGACCTTACTCCTTTTATTTTCTCTGCATTTTCATAAAAATCTAAGATCAAGTGTTTATACAATTACCAAACAACTTATTTTTGCAGTCAAATGTTTTTCTGGGCTGGGAAAACCATGTGCTCCTGCAGTTTGGGGTTATTATTAGTTTGGGGTTACACTCCCCTTTGCGTTCTCCACAAAGAAATAACAGATCTTCATCTAACCAATACACCTGGTTCTCAGTACACTCACCTGCTGAGAAGGCTAAGAAGGCCTCTCGAGTCACAAAATTTCCATCCTTGTCCAAGAAATGGCCAGGGTTGAACTGGTGAGGGGTCTCCCAATAGGCAGGGTCAAAAAGAGTAGAGTCTATATTTGCCATAATTAGAGTGCCCTGAAAGGAAGATGCAGTTGGCACAGTTCTGTCCCTCACACATCAAGAAAAAGACACAAACAGATTCCAGTTATAATTGTGCACATGGAGAGGCAGCAGCAATGAAAGGTTACATAATTAGGGGAAAAAAAGAATCTCAAGGGTTCTGAGGGGTTTTTTTCTCAAAAAATAAATAAGCAAAGAAACTTCAGTATTTTGGGTTCAGGGATTTTCCTGCTGTATTCCTTCATGTCTCTTTTTCCAGTCTGTTAGCAACTGCCACAGAATGTGTGGTCTGCAGTTCTTTAGCACCTTATCCTAAATCTAGTGAAATGATCTTCCTGTCCTGAGCTGGAGGGGAATGGATTTATTGGTAAACCTTTACTCGTGGCCAAAGACCACATTAGAATAGAAGGATTTCTGTACCTTTGGAACATGATACCCCAAAACAGTGGTATCCTTCACAGCTTCTCTAGGAATTGTGATCAGAACAATGCTGCTGATTTTTTTTATGAGATGGGAGGGAAGCAGAACAGCATCCAGCTCTTCCTGGACTTTCTCTAAAATTACAGATTTAAGAACACTGTTTTGCATGCAACAGAGCTTTCATTTCTTTTTTGGAGTATAGTAGTGATAGAGAAAAACTACAATATAAAAATAATTTATACTTACCATATCCTAAAGTGTAAGCACATTTATACAACCAGCTAGTTATGATTTTACTACACTCTGTTTCCTAGTTGATAGGTTCTATGTTCAGACCCTCTTTCCACAAGCCCAACAGATTTATGGAGCATTATATTTAAAGGAGGGAGAGAAAACTAAATATAAAAAGATCATCTTATTAAGAGATCAATTCAGTTAAGCTGTTGATTTTACTCCAGGTAAATACAGACTGACAGCACACTAATGAGGATGTTGCAAGCAAGCCATCACATCAAGCTGATATCTATGTAATGCTGAGAACTGAGACAGGATCATATTACTGAACCATCACCATGTGTGAACCAAGCTTCAGTAACTAACACACCTTATACAGTCTCAGATGGTTTGGGCTCAGATTTTATACTTAAAATTCAGGCTAGAAAGATAAAAAGAGGTTTTTTTCTTTAAAATTTGTCAGAGTTTGAAATGCATGTGTGTGCACAGGGCTCTGTTCTTCCAGGATTCTAGCACCTCAAGCATAAGAAGAATTTCTAGGCCTCAGCCTGAGAGTCAAGAACATGTACTTGGCTAAGTAATTCATCACCTCTGAAAACCCTCTACCAAATCATCCAAAAACTTTAAACTAGTGCACTACTATGCTCTTGTCCAGAATTTCTAAGTCATCTTTTTGTCTTCCCATTATTGTCTTCCTTTTTTGTTTAACACTCCCGTATATTAGAATAAATATATCTATTTTACAGAAATACAACTGATGTCTCAGTTAATGAATTCAAATAATATAACCTTATTACACATTCTGGATACCAGAAGAGCATCACTTTTTCCCTAACCCAAACTCTTATTTCACCTCATGTGTTTTCAGCCTGACTGTATCCTCCATTATATGCTTAAAATACTGAAACAATCTGACAAAAATCAACAAGACCCAATACAGCACCAGAAGCTGAATATCCTGGAATTATTTTTAAATCTTTGTCTGAAATTTTTTTTACAGCACTGGCTTATTAAAAGCAAAGCTCAAAAATTATCTGAAAGAAAAACAAAGCTTAATCTTAAAAAAATGCTTGATCTTAGCCAAAAAAAGGGGGAAAAGTATAACAGAAAATTGTTCTACTTGAATCACACCTGTGTTTGTGTCTACAACTCACCTTGGATGTCAGGATAAATCAACATATAGAGCAGAGCCCAGCGCAGAGTGGTGGCTGTGGTCTCTGAGCCACCCAGGAAAAGGTCAAACACAGACTGCACCATGTTGTCTTCATCAAATGTAGAATTGGGGACATTTTTAGTCTACAAGCATCAATGAGAAAGGTAACATGGGGTATAGCTGCGTAACAGCACTGAGACAGACAGTGATCATTGCATCTAAAGGAACAATATTTCTAAAGGACAGAGAAAATACAGGTACTTGAGCAGAACACAGATATAGGCAAAGACTTTACTCAAATGAATACCCTGATATTGTTGCATTACAGGTGCTGTTAAATGTCAGGTGTATAAGCCCTGTTATGCTGCCTTCTAAAGTGGCATGTTGACTTCTCTTAACTTCCACAGCAGAAAAACATATTTCAAGGTAGTTTTATCCCACCCTTGCCACTCTCAGCACATTTGCTGATTTCATCAATCTATCTGATATATAATGTTATCCTTTTAAAGATCTATGCTTTTTACAGAGCAGAGACTGCCAACATTTTAAGATTGTCATGATACTCATACAGCACTACAAAGCCAAAAATAATACAATAAGGCAAAAAGAATCAGAATTAGACAGCCATCAAAATACCTGCACCTTTTCAAGGTCCTCCCTACTACCCAGCCCTCACTAAGGGTCCACAGTATGATAACAAACCAATGTAAATAATGTGTACTTCTGGAACAAGTTATTGAACTAACTGTTCAAAGTTCATATTTTGAGTTTGACAGCAGAGTTTTTAAGCTGCACTTGCAGAGCTCTGCAGTAATGTTATTGTGGACAGACAACTGCAGGGAAGGGGCAGGAAACACGTTAAGTTTGGATCTGTGTCATGTACAGCATTAATTACTCACTTTCTCTAGCTCCTTCAAGTAAAAGTCAATGAAATCTTCTGGTTCATCTATTCTGCCTTTTTCTCTGTGGCTTTTGATTTCCTGCCTTACAAAGGAACGCACAAAATCCCAGGAAAGTTTTGTTTTATGTAGAGGTCCTGGGAGGCACATCGCAGCCCACGGGAACGTTTCACATATCTGGGGAGCAAGAATTCAGCACAGAGGCAGTAAGTTACACTGTAGAGAAGCCTTGTGATAGAGATAAAGCACGGACATTTTTAGTGCTGAATTGCTGAATTAATTTCTGTAGGAAATATCCTGTGGCATCAAAAAAGAAGTGTTGAGTACATGTTGAGCACATAAACACACATTAAAACCACAAATTAAAGACAGCACACTTTCCACCCTGGATTTTTTGCCATCCTTACTGCAAAACTCCATTTATAGTTGCCCTGTTAATTCACCAACAAAATAATCTGCTTTTAAAATATAAATCTAATGTTAATAAACATTTATACCTATTACATTAGCACACAGAAAAAAAAAAAAAATCATTCTCTTTCATTCTCACCCTGGGTATCATCTTTTCATCTTAACAATACTGGTGCTTCCATTACAGAAAAGGTCAGTAATCCAAGTATTTTAATAAAGATTATTAATACCATATTCATAATTGAATTATGTCAAAGCCAAAGCACTGCAAGTCCACTTCATATTCACAGTCAGAATATTTATCACTATTCAATAATGCAATAACTGTAATAATACACATACTGATATAATTATATTACAATAAATAATGTGCTCAATAATCAAATACGTTGCATATTAAGTAAGTAATATTCTCACATAATAAAACTGGCTGTTCCCAAAAGCCACTATACAATTGAAGGCTTCAATCAGCTGGCGGAAGGTTTTATCCTCTAGGGAGAAACGATGTCCAAAAACCACAGCACAAATCACATTAGAGACAGCGTGGACAATGGGGAAGGAAGGGTCAATAGCTTCTCCTGCAGACAGAGAGAAACATTCATCTCCAAAGCACTTCCTTCACACCTCCTTTGCTATTTGGGAAAACAAGATTACAATGACATTTTATAATAGGTGCCCTCTATGATATTTATACTGTTACACAGAAACACCCAAAATGCACTAGGAAATGTAACAAAAGAGAAACCTCACTCAAAAATGAGGACAGGAAGACCTCAAATCTTTAACTACTGGCCCTGGTTTTTTGTTTTCTTTCCTTTTTGCTTTTTCTCTTTTTTTTTTTTTTTTAATTAATCTCAGTCTTGGTGTTGATCCTAAAATACAAATTGCTGAGGTCCAACTGCACAGTTTTGCTTGCACTGCAAATCCAAGGAGTGCTCCAAATCCATTCTACTCTGTAACAAAAGTAGTCTTTACCCTTAGAGTCGAGCAGACTCTGTATTGTGTCAGCCCACCGAGCACTGTGGCCATGCCATACCTGCTTTATCTCTGAAGAACTCGACCAGGTAACGGGCCTCAGTTTGTATCCCACGCTCCATTCCTTTATTCCCCATTCCCAGTTTTCGGAGAGTTCCAATTCCAAAATGTCTCTGTTGTTTCCAGATGAGACCATTTGAGACCAAGATACCTTTAGCCATCAAGCATGAATTTTATGTCATATTAATGTTCATACAATTGTAAATGATAAACACAGTAAGAGTCATTTTCTCATCCTGCTGTCACTCAAAGAGGAGAGACACATCATGGCAGTGTTCTTTGAATTGAATGTTGCTAGAGGCAGAGAAAACACCTTGGTTAAGATATTCCCACCCCTGCAAAAAACCCACTTGGATCTTTGGACTCACACACCTGCCTTCCAGCCCTAGTCCTATTCTTTCTGAAGCATCTGTCTCTAGCCTTTGGGGGATCCTGTTCTACCAGGCTCTTTACACCCAATATCGAGTTCTCATCCTGGAAAGGTCCCTCCTGGGGAGACAACAGAGCCAGGGCAAAAACCACCCAGCCAAAACAAGAGAAGGAAAAACAGGCTTTAGCCAATCTGCAAACAGCTTCTTAGGACTCGAGTTCCTGTGGGACAGAAAGAAATTCCAGGCTGCTCTGCTGTGAGTCTGTGTTCTAGCAGAAACCACCCAACACGAATCATTTAATCTGCCTGGTGAGGAAGTTTCCTCCACCAGTCTAGCCCGCACGTCCCCTGGAAAAGCCAGCTTGCTCCCCAAAACAGCTGCTTCATTACAGACTGGGATAATTCTCCCCTATTCCTTCTGCTGTCCTGGGAACCAGGGACAGGCAGGTGGCATTCGTGTTGCAGAGTCACAAACTTGCAGCTGAGCTGCAGCTGTTTGTTAAAGCCATCTCTGCTACACATTGCGAGTTTTAGGGCACTTGTCACAACCCAGCTACTTTTCTCCACAGCACCCAGATAAAAAGTGGCAATACAGATCCTTCCAAATGGGCTGAAATGGCCCCAGACTTAATCATCTCTACACCTTAAAGTGGTTTTTCCCTACTTACATTAGCTAGTATCACAAATTAAAGCTTTCCAGACTGTAGTTCATGTGAAACAAATCCTGAGGATAGAGGCATCTACTGTATATTCTCTGGATTAGAGGCTGCTGGAAAAAAGTTATTTCTGTTTTAAACACAGCACTGTCTTTAGTCTCCACCCACTGTGATTCAGCAGTCTGTGATAGCACAATATGAAGCTCTGAACATGAATATGTTGCATCCACAATCTGGCTAATAAATTTAAAGCTCCAGTGTTTGTCCAAAGTTCTGTATATGCTTTCCTTACAGTAACCTTTGCTGTAAACAAGCAACTGGAGCATAAGGATTTACTTTAGTCTCAGCTTGCAGAGGAGGCTGCGAGCTCCAGATTATTTCAAATGAGGACATGCTGACAGCACTAAGAATGGACAAACAAGACTGTGCTGCTCTGATAAGATTCTGAAATACATATGTGACTTCACTTAGGGTGAAGCTACAGAATTATATGATTCACCTTGAACAGACAGAAAAAGTCAGTTGGCAACTAAGGGCTTTTCAGTAAGAAAAACATGAAAGGAAACAAAGTCAAGGATTAAGTCCTTCCACAGACACGAACATCTTACCCTTTCCACTTGCCATTTTATTGAAAACATAGGTCTGTAGTCGCCCCGAAACATCCTCTGAGTTGGTGGTGAGACCTTTCTTCACAGCTTGGAACCCATAGAGCACCACCATAGGTCTGTGACCCAACCACAGGGTGCAGATGTTGCCATAGGTTTTTGCCAGCTGCAGGTAAGATCAATGCCAAAAAAATACCCATGGGAGAAACATCAACAAACACACACACAATGGGCTGCTCTCTTCCAGCTCAGGGGTTCAGGAGGTGGAAAGGGACAGTGGCTGTGTTTTGTGGTGAGGGTGCTTTCCACAGGAAGGGTCTGGGCTCTCTCTGGGAACACACTACCCACAGAAATGTCAGCAATGAAAGAGCAAATGGTCCCTTCCTAACACTTGCCCTGGGTTACCTTTGAGATACCAATAGTAAGGTAAATGCCCTTGAGTGTTTATGGATGTGTACAAGGTTTCGTGGGAAATTTCACCTGCCCATTCTTGGTTACATTTTTCAACTCCGTATTTCATTCCCTCAGAAAAAAAACAGCATTTCTTGAAATTACAAATTCCAGGTGTAACTCTCCTTCTAGTACTGCACATTTCAATGGCAGGAACTCTTCCCATCTTATACTGAAGTACTGTCAACTGAGGCATCTTAAGCATAGATCCCATCTCTGGGTAGTGATGGGGACTGCTCTCCGGCAATGTTGTTGGTGTCCTGCAAGGACAAAGTCCCTGACTCTAGATGAAGAACCAGTACAGCTCTTTCCTCTCACAGTGATTAACATGTACCCATCAGAAAATTTTAGCATCATAGTCTTTTAAGTTCCCTTCAGCTGCAGCCAGGTACCCTCTGACCTGCAGGCTGTACTTAGCACAGAAGGAAAGGTAGCAATTTGAAAAATATTTTAACACATTGGGTTCTTTTGTGACATTTTGGCTCGGTGGAGGATGGTGAAAACTGCAAGACTCTGTATTAACAGACTGAGCATGGACCTAATTCTTCCCATCAAATCTTTCCTTTCCCCATCATTGCGGATAAACTAAGGATGTCAAAGAGCACATCCCAGACTGGACTTCAGAGAAACAACAGATCAAAGGATTTGGCTGCATATGGGATACAATATTGTTTCTGCCCCATGACAGAAGCAGAAGATATCCTGGTGTGCTTTTTGCATCTTCTGAATTCAAGACACCTTGTTTTAAAAGATTTTCAATATAAGCCTGTCATGGGAAATCTGAGAATCACTTTCTTCTTTCAAGGCCAAAGATTCCCTTAAAAATAGAAGTATTTTCTGAGGCAAAATTACTAACTTCAGGTCTGTTTAAGTTGCACACATATCAGCTATATGAATTAGACTGTCTGCAAGTTCTTACCTTAACTTGTTTAGGCACTTCACTTCCACAATTCAACTTCTCTCAGGTTTGAGTTCTCCCTGTTACCACATCAGCCTATCAACAACCATCACCATTTTTTCCAGGTTTTGCCTCAATAGCTCTTTAGTTCACATCTGCAAATACATACCTTTTCCAGGCTCCCATGATCAGCTCTAAATTTTATCCACCAGAAGCTTCCAATGATGGGAAATGGGGTCGGTCCAGGAGGAAATCCACGACTCTTCCATTGCAGATTCAGGAACTGCGCACTCAGAAGAAACAAAACCAAGGATATGAGAATTACACTTATCATCGTTTCACACCTCCAAACTCGTATCATAAAACTGCTATGAATGTCTGTTGAAATGACTCTGTATTGTTCTTCTTAACTCTTCCCTGTCACATTGAAGATTTCTGAATTTTCACCTCCCTCTTTCCTACCACTCTTCCCGATACAAGAAAATGAGGAGTATTTCCATTCTTAAGTGTTATTTAATACATCACTATGCTGCAATATGCTAATAGACACCATTATTTTAAGATCCAGCAGAGGCTGGATCAGAGAAGGTGGGAACCTCAGCCAGAAACATCCCTTTGAGCAATCAGTTTGATGGAAGGTGTCATTCAAAATACTGACTACATGCATGCCAAGAGCTTAGGTACAAAGCTACAGCTGTCAGATGAGGGCAGAAACACTCATCAGGTAGCATTCTTAGGGCAGAGGTAAAAGGAAGTAGCCAGCAGCTTTGTACAACAGTGGGTGCAGATGCAGACTTGGGAACCAAGATCAATGAACAGTTGTAATTTGAGTTTTCACAGCAAACAATACAGATGAACTGCAAATAGCACAGTGAAGAATCAAACATAACTAGTGCCGTTGGCAAAAAGTGTAACAGACCTCACATCAAACTCCATTTTGGGGCTGAGTTCTTGTTCCCTATTAGGCCTCATGAATTAGTTCCTGCCTTACCTCAGTAGCAGGAGTCCTGCTCAGCAGAATTAATTCCAGAGCCTGTAATATTTCGCTTTATTTTTAATTCACAGCACCTGAAGCAGGACATGCAAAGACCTCCTCAACACAAAACAAACAAACAAACAAACATCCCTACAAACAGGAGCAGTTCTTAGAAGATTTCTAGAGTGCAGCCAGCAGAAGAATAAGCTGTTCGGGATGTTGGTACCAAGCTGCCTTTAGAAGAACAGCAGACCTTATGGGGATGGAGCTGCACAGTGCCGCCCCCCAAAGGAGTGTCTTTAATTCCATCAGACAGGGTGAATCTAAACACTTGCAAAAAGCTGCAGAAGACAAAGAAGTCCCTGTGTGCTGACTGCTTGCCCAAAAATATACATAGCCCTTCAAAAGGAACACAAGAAGGCAATTACTGATCTTAATTGCTATTTCCACCACATCTCTCCTGTCTTGCCCTGTGCTTTCTCTGAGGCTGTTGCTCCTCTCACAGCAGAGATATCCCTGTGGGCTGTCATTCTGTCTCAATATTTGCAGTCTAAAAATAACTCAACTCATCCTCGCAACTCCACTTGCATAATACATTGGTGTTACATATCAGCTGGCAGAAACGACATCAGGCACATTTTGAAAGCTCTTTTCACATTTTATTCATTCATCCAAGTTCTTCAGTAGCATTCAAGGCACCCATCTCAACCACTGTTGACAAGGGCAAGAACACATCCCTGGAGAAAGAAGGAAAAAAAAAAAAAAAAAAAAATCCTTTCTCACACAGTAATTAATCTGAGCTGGATTCCAGAAATTTCTTCCAGTGTTCAGGAATCAGTCAGGACAGTAACCTGCATGAAAGGAAGAGTTGGTCCTAGGCTATCTCTAAACCTTTGTCCTGGCAAATTCATTCAAACAAGTCTTACCTCAAATTTTCTGTTCTGTCCACAACTTCTGACATTCCGGGTGCAGGATCTGGACTACCAGATACTGCTCTGGAAAATTGTCAAAAAGAATGCTGAGGCTGCAAATACTCAAACATTAGGAAATGCCAGAAGTAAAACTGTCTGTACAACATTAATTACTTCTTCCTGACACTTCAGTGAGAAATGGATATGTGTTGTGGTCAACTGATGAAATTCTGGCTTCTGTTGAGCTCCTCTGCAGCTGAGTGCAGAGCACTGCCAAGATTACACAGCTCTCCACAAACCAGGGAGACTGAAAGGGCACCAGGCCTTGGTAGCACCCTCACCATCAGGGCATACAGCACCACAGCACCTGTGTAAGGTCTGCATTGCTTTCACCTAAATAGCACTGCACTACAACAAAACAGGCAAAACTAACCAACCAAAAAGCCCAAACGAAACAAACAACAACAAAAACCATGGGAAAACAAAAAGAGGAACGTTTACAGCAGTCACTTTCCTTCCTTATAGCTTGAGCTCTTGCCTTTTTTAGTTCTGCTCTCACTGCATGTCAGTGATGCCAAAAACTTGGTAAATCTCTATAAGATTAGATATACCAACTGGCTTTACTTTCAGATGATTAGGATGACTATGTATTACTAACAGGAGGAGAAAGTGATGGATGTTACAATTCATTGTAATGCAGAGTGATAGAATTTAAATGAACTCCATCTATGTACACGAATTGTAGGACTTTGGTGCACAAATTAAGGACTAAAATACTAATAAAGTAGTTGTGAGATCAAGCAGGTAGAGGCAGATGTTTACAAAGACACTTTCTGCAAGCAAGTTCTTTTGGGGAAAATCAGTTTTCTTGGTTCTAATACCTTCATTAGATATGAGCAGCACCTCTCCATGCAAGTCTTACTCATTATTATCTGACAAATACTGTCACAAGAGCTCCTCGCAGAGATGGAAGACGTTTAGCCAGCTCAGAAAACCCTATTTTCTAATGAAGATTTTAGACCAGAGGAGCGGGAAGAAAATACAGGGAAAGAACAGAACAGAAACAGTCATACCTGCCATCTACAACTTGACTTTCATTAGTCAACCTTCAAGCTCTTTGGAAAAGTGAACTTCAGGATTGATTAGCCTCAGAGAGATAAAGCAAGTTCATGAGAGTCACAGAGAAGCTATGAACAAACCTAGGAACAAAATTTGAAGTTTCAAGTCCCATTCCAGTACTTTGTCTATGCAACCTAAAGAGTTCATCAATCTTCAAGTCACAACAAAACAGTGACAGTTGGAGGAAAAAACCCACCCAACTTTATTTATAATGCATGTAAGCAAAGTTCTCTTTTCCTGAACTGAACAGAAGCACAGAATGGGAATTTCTTTTGCTCACATTTCCCAGTCCTGTGTTCACTCCAGCTGTGCTCTAAGCCACATTCTCCCTCTCTCAGTGCTTGCCTGGACATAGAGTGTCAGTGTAACTCTCTTCCCTCAGAAAAATTCTGATGCCTCCAACCAGTTAACTGCTCCTGTTATTAAGCTCTTGAAAGATCAGGCAATGCAGGGGAGGAAGGGACAGCTAAGATGAAAAATCCAAATTAGTGTCTCCACTGGGGGAAAAAACAACAACGAAAAAAACAAACTCACAAACAAACCCCAAAACTTGCTTAGATTGCCTCTGCTGTTTAGCTTGAGGCCAGGCCAGGCAGCAAGAACACCAGGCAGTGTTTTCCAATGCCTGCTGAGCCTGTCCCTACAACAGACACAAAACAAGCCCTGATTTTCTGCCAGAGCAGATGACACACCCTCTGGGCAGAGGTGTGCCAGGAACCCTTCCCACCCCCAGCATGAACATTCATCATTTGCTTCACACCTTCCTAAAGATGCTCTTCTTTGCTTCCCACTCCTATGGCCTGAAACCCTCATTACAAAAGCAGGTTTCCTCATCTACTCAAAACAACCAAACAATATCTGTCATCTTAATTGGAGATGCAGCTCTTGCAATAGTATTTGTGTCAGAGGAGTTTGAGCAAGATTTATGTGAAGAGCTACTGCTCACGTATACTGAAAATATTAAAAAATGCAGTATTGAAACAGCTTCCTTGCCTTTTCTCTCTTTGTGAGCTCCAGCCCAAGCTTTTGTGAAATGACTTTGCTTCACTGTATTTCAGCTTGCCCACAGCTCTCACCTAGCAGCAGGAAAACACACTCCCCACAGAGTTCAAAGGGTCAGGCTCAGCCCAATCCTCTTGGTGAGTCCAGACTTACTCAGCTTGACCCAGATTTCTCTCACATTAAGCCTTTTTTCCTTTTTGTTTTCTTTTCTTAAGTTGCATCATAATCACTGTTATTAATAGGCAACTTCAAGGCTTAACTCATCTTAATTCTGGTAATTTTAAGTGTATAAATCATACCCTCACTGATGGGTATGTGAGCATCAACAGCTTTCAGGGGTCTTTAACTGTTGAAAAACTTGCAAATTTAAAAAGTGATTCTGTGCACAAATAAGAAATAGAACAGCACTCACTTCCTTTTAACCAGGCAGGATTGGCTGAATGAAATGACGAGAAATAAAACATATGAAGAAATGAAGTTGTGATGTAGACAAACAGCAAGTGAAGTTATTTAGATATTTTCATCAGGTAACTCATTTTAAAGTCTCAAATAGCATCAAACTCTGAAAAAATGGGTGGATAAATGACTGCTCAATAGCAAAATTCAGTAACACTGCAACTTTTGATATACATATGGAACTGTCAGAACTGGCTGACAAAACCATAGAAGTTATCGAATTTCAAACTACTTCCCTCCATTTTTTGTCTATTTAACTCTTGAACTGTAAGATTCATAGAAACATGCTGCTGGAAATGATGCTTATCAATTTTTTCTGTTTCCATTTCTCTGCCCAAAAAACCTAAACAGATAACAGAGGCATGCAGGCCTGCTCTTTGGCCTCTGATGGCTGCTCCACTTCCACGCTTCCTGCAAAAGCATCCACACATGCAGCACACTAAAGAAGAAGAGGTGCATGGAACTGCACAGAGAAGTCAAGTGGTGGCTGCTCAGGAAAGTAAGGCAAGAAAATGCTGCAATGTCACTGCTGCTCTGCAGCCCCCAAAACTGCCCCTGGGCTTCCTGTCAGAACCTGAAGTTATTACAATCCACTAGAGGAAAAAAAAAAAACCAAACCAAACCAACAAATTCTCATCTACACCTTTTTTTTTTCAAGACTGAACAATGCAAGGTTGTATTTAACACGTTTCTTTTACTAACTCCCACACACAAAAAAATTGAACTCATTAGAAAGCTAGCTGAAATGAGTGTCCACACCTGTAACTCTCGATTTCTTGAAGTTTAATTCAGTTCTTAAGAAGCCCGTGCACAGCATTAAACCTTTATATTTCAGGATCATAACCGACATTGATTCCAATCAATAATCTTGATTTTGCAGAAACTTTTTGAGCTGAAAAGGGCAGACTGAAAAATTCAGCAAGCCTGCTCAGAGAAATTATGATAAAATTTTGAAACAGGCAACTTGTGCAATTGTATGGATTTCCTTAATCTCCAATTTATACTCGCAGACAGCATTAGCCGGATTCTTGAACAAGTTATTGAAAAATACTGTGTAATATATCAGTAAGTGTGAAAGGTTAAGTGTCAGGTTAGAGCTTGCTACACACCCGTACAAACCTCTCCTATAAACTTTCGGGGTCCACAAAAATAAAAAGTAAGGATTAAAAGTTTTGCCTCTTTCTTCCATTTATTTGTTCTTTTCCACAGATCAAATAGAACCTGTGCATTGTTTCACCTCCAAAATTTGCACCAGAAGATTTTAAAACTTAGCATAAAATTAAGTTTTTTTTAAAAAATCAGAAAATACAAGTCAAACAATCTGATGGATAGAAAAAGACACTCTCACTAGTGTTCACCTAATATAATTTAACCTAGAATCTGATAAAAGGGGAAACAAGATACTCTCCAAATTATTAAATTATCTTTTGTTTTTCTTTTTAAAGACAATGATTTAGCTTTATGATGTATGAATTCATTCTTTTACACCTCAGAGTCCTCGGGTATTGTGTAGATGTTTCTTCTTCTTCTACAAAGAAACCGTACAATAACTGTAGTATTTCAGAATGACAATAACTAATGCATTTCAATGTTCAACTACATGAAACTGCCTGAGCTGTTACCATTATGCAAAACTCTTGATAACCTAGGATAACTGTTCAATAATTGGCACTTTGACCCAGTATCAAGACTAAAAAGGAAACGAAAGTCTAAGTGAAAAAAGAGACAGATCACAATTACAGATCATAAAAAAAGAGTGGGTGTGGCTTGGCAGACTAAAAAGGATCACATAGTTTGGTTTTCTAAGGACTTCAGCTTGGGAAAACTGTAGATTGTCAGAGAGAGATGGCTACAGGAGGTATATCCTCAGAAAGAGTTTGGATTCAGTAGAAGAAACACATCTCCACAAATCCAAATTTTCAGAAGAAGTCATACAAAAAAAAAAAGACAAGACCAAGAAAAGCCAAAACCCAATGACAAGTTCAAATTTTGATAAAATGTTGGGGATTACTGAGATTTTTATAGCTCTGGTAGTATGTCTCCTGATTTTGCAGCTCCTAAAGCTGCAATGGATGCGTACCCAGCTTCCTCCAGGACCAGTTCCTCTCCCCATCATCGGAAATTTGTGGCTGCTGGACTTCAAACTTCGCCGAGAAACTCTCAGTAAGGTATTTATTTAATCTCTATGGTTGAAAATCAGTCTGAATCTATTTTAACTTAAATTGTACCTTGCATTGGAACAGCCTAAAATGCTAGTTTTTAAACCTTAAGCTTGATTACCAGCCAGTTTCAAAGACTCTAAGGACCCTGCATTATTAAAAATATTTCTGAGCAATAAACCCCAACATTGCTTTAGTCCTTGCTATTTTCCTCTCTCTTTTGGTTACATTCTCACGAGCACTGTCACAGAATGGTATTTCTTTGGCAGTGTCATTCTGTTTCTGTGTTGATATCCAGCCCTGTAAGCCACTTCTAGTAGAGCTCCCCTTGCCTGACACCAATGTCACTGGAACACCTCCATTAGAAGACCAAACACATACTCTAAACAGACTCTTTTTTTTCCTTGTTTTCACAGTAAAAGGATTTTTTGTCTGCCATAAACAGGTTACTGCTAAAACAAAGCAGGAAAATCTGATTGCTGTTATGTTCACAGCACGACTGCTTTATAAATCAATCAAAATTATTTTTAAAAAGTAAGGAACTTGCTTCCCACTATTGCAAGGAAAAATATAAGCATGATATGATGAATGACAACAGAGGAAAATAAGAAAAATCCTGTGGAAGCTATAGAAAAGAATGCAAGAACATTTCTTTGCTTTCTTTCTAAGTTAGCATTTTGGCTCATTATTAAAATAAAGAGAAAAGCTCGGGGATTTTGCTTGTATTCATTTGTTCTTTGATTCAGAGCAGACAGAGTAACCTGCTGTTTTTCTTGCAGTGAAATTTCCAGAGGTGTTCTTCTGAGAGATGTCCTTAGCATCTATTCCATAAAGAGCAATTATGTTCTGCTCCCAAAGCACACTAAGAACAGAAAGACTTTTTTTTTCTGAAACACGCAATTCAATTTCATGCCGACAAAGGGATTTAGTTACAACAATAGAAAACCCTTAAATAAATTGATATTTGAGTGCATGCTTCCCCTGGTTTATAATTATGAATTTCCTGTTATCAACTCTTCAGTTAACCAACATCTATGGAAACATCTACACTCTGTGGATGGGACAGACACCTCTGGTTGTACTGAATGGATACAAAGCAGTAAAAGATGGCATCGTCACCCACTCAGAAGAAGTTTCTGGAAGACCTCTCACCCCTTTCTACAGAGATATGATGGGCGAGAAAGGTATAAGATGTTACACAAGACTGAGGCAGGAGCAAGGTGTAAAGAAGGAAGAGGTTTTCCCGTGCACACCCATCAGCTACTGCTGTAGCAGGGCATAACTGGGCTTTCATTGCAAAAATGTTTCATGCAGAGCTAAGCATGTTAAGGAAAAACCAAAAATTTCTTGTTGTATAAAGCACATCACTCAGTCTTTTTCCTTCCCGATAGATCCAAAGGAATACTTGCCTGGAGAAGTTGCCCTTCAATTGTATCATTTCTAAACCAAAGGACTGTTCATGTAGAAGATATCTATAAACAAAGCTGTTCTGTCCTTACCAAAACTCACTCAGTTTCCAAGGACACATTTATGAGCAGCCCGAGGTCATAAAGTCCTCAGAAACCAAATCCCAGCTTCTAAAATCATTTTATCTTGTCAGTGAAATATAACCTAATCTAAATCAAAATTTGCCTTCTGAAGTGAAAGGATTTCCCTTCCCAGCAATGAACTAAGTGTTTCTGTGTTTTTCAGGTATTTTCCTGACAAATGGCCACACCTGGAAACAACAGAGACGCTTTGGCATGACAATTATAAGAAGCCTGGCACACGGTAAGAACAATTTGGAGCGTCAAATTCAAACAGAGGCCTGTCACCTTGTGGACATCTTTGCAAACACAAAAGGTAAATTCACTAGAAGAACAACACTTAGAGCTCTTCCTGAAATATTAAGGGTGGTAAAAGTTTCACAATACATTTTTACAAGTAATATAGATATTTTTGATATTAGTAGAACTTTCACTGGCTTCTTAACTGCATTCTTTACAAAAAATGTTTTGTCTGCACAGTGGGTAGTATAAAATTGTTTTTTTTAAATAAGGAGAGTTTAAAAAATGTTTATTATCAACACAGCTGGTAATAATTCTTATACTCAAGGAGTATAGAAAAACCCTCCTTAAAATACACAATGTGTGACCTGCTACAAGTCATTCTAGGACAGCAGACTTTTAGGATTTGGCAGAGAAATAACCCCAGCACAAGGAATGTATCATTCAGTTATCCAGCTAAACTTCTTTTTAAGATTTAGATGAAATAGAAACCAATAGAATTTTAGCAAGCTGCCAAAATAAAGCAATTAAATATAAATATTCTGAGCAGCCAAATCCCTCATCCACATCGTTTTCCATACTGATGTGAAAACACAGAAAGGTTGCCTGAGGTCTCTCTCCAACTCTCCTTGGACTAGGCCCATCTCTTTTCCGAGAGCAACACATTCACACATCTTTAAAATGTAGGAGAGGAAAAAAACCAGATACTCTGAGTCCCTCCTGTACAGCCCAAATCTTCACCTACCATGCAATCTTTTCTCAATTTTAAACTCAATAAATGTATTTACTCTTTCCAAGAACAACCAAGAGCATCGGACTGAAGTCAGGGATGCATTTTCCATAGGAGTATACTTCAAAAGTTGTCCTTGCCATTGAAATGTGTACTCAATTTATTTTTTTCTGGATTTAATCCTTTTCAATGGCAGATGTTTTCCACCCTATTATATGAGCTTTGCCTTTTCAGTCTGTGGGAAAAAAATACATATGTGGTTGGATTGTTAAGTTGCTACTTGAAAACCAAAAAGAGACAAGTCATTTCAGCAAAACTAAGAAAATAAAACTCTAAAATATTTTTGGCGGTTGGTGGGGAGAGGGTGGGGGGGGAGGGGGGTGGTTTTTTGGTTTTGTTTTTAACTGCCAAACTTAAATATCTACCTCCATATTTGAAGGCATATGCTCTAACTAATTGTTTGTGTTTCCATACAGCCCAGACCACAAGTCAGAGAAAGGAAAAGAGACTTTATGTTTGTCTTCTCAAAACTGATAATCACTGTGTTTTACAAGAGTAAAGAGCAGATTGAAAATTAAGATTCCCTGCACTTACAATTCATGCAGTTAATATGTATTAAACCAGGCTTCATTTACATGAAATTTATCTAAAAGTAGTCTGATCCCCCACTGTTTTAACCATTAAAAAAAAAGTCATCCTCGTTTTTCTTGTTGTAGTCTATTCAGAAGTTCTCACAGCACCTCCCATATTCACAGGCAAACCTTTTGACCCCCACACTTCCATCGTCCGTGCAATTGCAAATATCATTTGCGCTGTTGTTTTTGGTCATCGCTTCTCCAGTGAGGATGAATCTTTCAGCAAACTCATCAAAGCTATTTATTTTGTGATCTATTTTCAAGGTACTATCTGGGGCAGGGTAAGAACCTAATTTTCTTGTTCTTGTTCCTTAAGGTGCATTTGCACTTGACAAGTCAAAACAAATTAAAAGTCAGTGACAATTATTCACAAACATTTCCGTTTCCAAATGTACCATTGTTCTACAAGCTACAGTGAAGTAATAAATCAATACACACCTTCTATATGTCATTATTGGCTTCTAATCCTTCTTTATGTCTGTAACTCATGTCCTAAAGTTAAAATTCTAGATCATCAGTGATTTTCACAGATTTCCAATGAGAAGTCATTTGCAGAACACTGTGCATTTCTTAGTTCTCAAAATGAAAGCAACTTCTAAAATTTAACTTTCATTTAGTCTTGCAAATCCAGAAATGCAGTTAATAAGAACTAAGTCTTCAAGTTTATGTTCTTTTGAAAAGATATCTTGCTTCTCATGTAATTCATATTAATATCAAGATCTGAGTTATTCTGACCTTCCTGTAAGATACAGGTTACAACTTCATCACATCAAGAATATTTTTTAAGTTCTTGAAACCCTAGCTATTGCTTAAATTGTGCAGATTTTGGCACACTGGCATTCTAAAAGACTATCAGGTTCTTCATACAGGGAGGCCTAAAAAAATTACAGTAAAAAATTCAAGGTTGAGAAAATCTGTTTGTGAGTCAGATTCAGCACTCAATTACCCACCCATTTTCAGAACCCCTGTTACATTATCAGGTAATACATTATTAGGTAACGATCCAAAAAGTAAAATATAATAACATTCCCAGTATTTAATCTCTTTTACTTGTGTCTATTGCCCCTCATCCCAATTTGGTTGCCCATTTGTTGCAGTGACTTCACAATTATCAGGGAATCAGAACTGGGATCTCACATTCCTTGCTTTCTGTTTAACACCTCAGCTATACGATGCTTTCCCATGGCTCATGCACTGTCTCCCAGGGCCTCACCAGGAAGTGTTCGCATACAACGACTTCATGCACAGTTTAGTCACGAAGGAGGTCCAGGCTCATGAGAGACAGAACACAGGTGATCCACAGGATCTCATTGACTTCTACCTGGCTCAAATAACAAAAGTAAGTATCTGTTTATCACATTCTCCCTTCCTTGGCTTCAATGCCTACCACAAACACCTGCTGTTTCAGTAACTGCCAAAGGATTTTTACATGCACACTTTATTTGTGTAGCAGTGAAGGTGTTTGTTTTGGTGGGTTGCTCACTGTTTTCATCAAACGATGACAGTTTCTATGTGACTGATGAAATGTCTGAAATTATCCATTTCATAGTCCTCTTGTGAATATACCCTACAGACCAAGGACGACCCTACTTCTACATTCAATAAAGACAATATGGTTCAGACTGTGGTTGATCTTTTGCTGGGAGGGACAGAAACAACAAGCACAACCCTTCTCTGGGCACTGCTCTACATGGTACAATACCCAGAAATACAAGGTGAGCAAAAACACTATCAAAGAGAACTCCATTCAACATCATAATGAACATCATCAGTGTAATTAGCTCAACCACTTGCAAGACATCAAAAAATCCCTCAGTTGTGCACACAAATGATGTACATCACGATATACAGGATGCTGTACATCAGCAGTTAAGATCTAGAAAATGGAAGGTCAATAAATGAAACAAACAGGTGCTTCCCTGTCTGGTTCACCAGCAAAACTAGCAGAAATTAGTAGTAGCCACTGTTTTACCTCACTAGAAGGGGTTGGCAAGACAGAACAACAAGTTAAAGACCTTTCATATGCAACCTAGCCTCCTCCTAACCTTCAAAGTGGAAAGGTTTTTTAAAGATACCTGATCTGATGCATACTTATAAACAATGGAAATTATACCTGCCATTTCAAATTTTAATCCATTTTTTGAAACACAGAACTGTACTACCCTCATCACCAAGTAGGATCTGTCTTAAATGAGACATCATCCTATGCTTTGGGGAGATGCACTTGCTCAACTGAAACCTACACAGCAGTCAAACCCCACGCCAATGCATTTCATAGCAACATAATTTATTTCCCTCCTACAGAACATTCTCATACAAAAATCTGCTGGAAAAAAATGGGGGGAAAAAGCAGGGGGGAAAAAAAGATATTTTCATTTCTCTGCAGAAAAGGTTCAAAGAGAGATAGAGGCTGTTCTGGAACCCTCCCATGTCATCAGCTATGAAGACCGTAAGACGCTGCTCTACAGGAATGCTGTGATTCACGAGGCTTTGCGCTACAGCAACGTCACCTCCGTTGGGGTCCCTCGACAGTGCCTGAGGAGTACAACTCTGCTGGGTTTTCACATTAAAAAGGTACAGAGGAGACCCTCCTGTTTCTTAAATCTTTGAGCTGTTAAAATTTAGCATTTATATGACATAGAAGGAAAATCTAAAAAAAAAGAATCAAGCACGCATGGGAAACAAGATCTCTGCTGTTTCTTGCAGGGCACACTTGTGTTGCCAAATCTGCACTCTGTGGTGTACGATACTGAGCACTGGGCAACCCCTTGGAAGTTCAACCCAGATCATTTCCTTGATTTAGATGGCAACTTTGTGAACAAAGAGGCATTCTTACCTTTCTCAGCAGGTAACACCCTGACCTTGAATATTCCTGTTCGCTGTGTTTTGCTGCAAGGTTAAAAACACTATTTCTAAGTTCTAAGATTTTAAAAACATACATTTATAAAAATGTATTTGACACAAAGATTTAAAGTCAGGTCTTCTACTGTAAGATCCACAAATATTGTTGTGCATTTGTATTTTTCATATATTCAAACAGAGGATAAGTATGGCTGGGAGACACAATGCTCTTTCCTCAGCATACATAGGCTTCCTACCATAAAGGTATCTGAGCTTTGTATCTCCTAATGTGTTAAATCAAGGTAGTTCCCTGTTAAATCAAGGTAATTCCCTTAAATCAGGAAATTGATTTATTTTCACCTTACAAACAGAAAGGCCAATGACAAAAGTAATGTGATTTTTCAAAATACACAGAAAAAAATCTGTGAAGAAGTAGGAAATGAAACCTCAGTCTCCTAAATCCTACCTCAGTAGTCTAGCACCAGGTTTTCTTGTATCTGTAGAAAACTAGCAAAATCCAGTATTTTCAGTAGAATATTATTTGGCAACCAAAAAAATTGTAACTTTTCAAAAGCATATTACAATGTACAACTTAGCTAACTTACAGTGTAAAACACAGGGATTCAAAGATATGGCAAGGGAAAAAAAGAAAAAAAGAGTAAAAAAACAGTATAAAACAATTCTAGCAAGTTTCTCTAGTTTACCAGTTTCCCCAGTACAAAGATTGTGGGAAAAAAAGCAACACAAAACAGGAAACTGGTATCATTACCAAAAATTTCCCAATAAAACCACTGGGAAACAGCTGAGGCTTTTTTTGTGTTACTGTGACATTACACTATTACACACTTCTAGCAGAGAAAAAGCAAAGAGCACACTGAGTAACACACAGATTAAATGTGGTAAATCCAGATTTGAAAACAATTTGCCTAAATTGCCTGTAAATCCTAAAATCATCTTTGCAGAACAGGTATTTATCATCTTACCTCTTTCACTCACCAAATGACCATTAATTGAGACAGCTAATTTGGGCTCCCATTTCAACCCTGAAATAGGACTATGTCTTTAATTTGCTCTGGTTGTTTTCTGATTATGTAATCAGATTATTTATATATTCTGAATATCTAGCTCTTTTTTTTTTTTTAGTCTGGAATACATAGATATGCTGGAATAACCCATGAAAACAATATGCCAAAATGCGTCACTGAGTCTATGTATCACTGCATATTTCACTCCCTTAGCTCACACATCTGCTCCAGACAGTGCTAGGGCTACAAGGACCCAATACACCCTTCTAAATTTCTGTTCAAGAAATCCTGATTCCATCCTTCTCCTTGGCTTCAGAACCACATCCCACAATGCTCCAGCCCCTCCCTTCTCAACAACCGAAACAAGACTCTAAAGTGTATGGAATCCAAATTTTTAAAATCTGACTTAGCTGAGAAGCAATTCATGGCCCTCACAGAGTAAGAACCAACAACGGGAACGGAGAATCCCATACATGCTCCAGGGGTGAAAAAACCCAAGCAAACCCAAACAAAACACCAAATCAAACACTTGACAGAGATGCACAGTTTCTCAGTTAAATGCTTCCCTCCCTCCTCCAAAAGCATCTCCTCTCCTTACAGAAGGAAATAGAAAATAATTATCTTACATGAACAGAATTTATGGAGCTCAGTAGAAATTCATGTGAAATTCTTTTACAGAATTTAACTTGACTCAACCAACTCTCTTGGTTTTCGTCTGCAGGGCACCGGGTATGTCTAGGGGAACAGATGGCACGAGTTGAACTGTTCATCTTCTTTACCAGCCTCCTTCGGGCATTTACATTCCAGCTCCCTGAGGGAGTGAAGGAAATCAATCTGGAGTACATTTTGGGTGCAATACTGCAGCCACATCCATATAAACTCTGCGCTATTCCACGCTAGTCTGCAACACACTACAATGCTGAGACTTCAACCTGTTCATAACTGCAGATCCTTTGAAAACACATTTCACTATCTCAATCATATTCAAATGTAGGTAGCTCAACACAGCAAATGAATAGTGTTTTTATTTAGGAGGTCTGACCTCATCTACTGAACTTTCTGAAATGAAAATAAGTGGACTTGCCAAAGCTCACATACTTAAGTCTTTAGCATATACAAACACACAATATTTCCAAAAAAAAAATGTATTTTCACACTTACAGTAGCAGTGGATTAGCTGTAGGATTTTAGAGAAGTGGCCCGTATCAAGTAGTTTCCTGCATATGTGCTCTGTCAGGTATCACACTCTTAAAATGGCACAACTGTTCAGTAAGCATGCTTGAATAAAATTTTCTTCAGTAAGATGTTACTCTTCCAAGTCCACAGGTCTTTTCTTACATCTTCTCACGGGAGGTAACAGTGTACACACACACAGTGTTGATTCCTTTGCTTTTCACTCTCCCACAAAGCATTATATAGTGTAGCATAAGCTTCACACACACAGAAACCAGCATAGTGTGGGGCCTCTCATAACCATGGCCCATTTAGAAATCCTTACTTTTTTTTTTGCTTCCTCAGTATCATCACAACTCGGGTCCATGCACTTTCACAAACCTTTCCTTCTGTTTAGAAGGATTCTTGTATGATCCAATAATTTCCTATTTGAAGAGAAAGGAACAGCTTTTCAAGAAATTAAGAAAATAAACTAAGATGTCAACAGTTGTTTTAGTAGGCACAGTAGAGATTTATTACTCACGGTGTTTTCTTTTGTTCTTTTTCCACATCAACAGATGTGGAAGGTTTTGACAGTTTAAAATTCAGCCGAAAGCATCCCAAACCCTTTCAATTTTCGAAGTTCAACAGGAACTAGCAGAAATTATGGCAGAATGTAGTTAAAATCAAAAGCAGAATACTACATATTTCTGGGACATAAAACTAATCAAAGACGTGATTCTCCTTGCAAATATTTCCAATTATTCCCTTCCACTAAGTGAAAACCCCAGGGTTCTAAAACACTGTAATGTTTGCTACCACAGAACAAACGCAAACTCGACATCATTGACATTTTTCACCTTTTTAATAAAAGCCATTTTAAAACTTTCAATGTTACTTTATTGAGGAAAATAGAACATTAAAAATCCTGCTTGAATAAGAAACACTTTCAAACATAAATTAAGAAAAATCTCTTGAACTTCAGATTTCTTGCAGTGAGGGCAGATCTTCCATAAAACACACTCTTACAGATTTACAAAAGCAGTCTGACAGGATAGTTCAAAACTTTTCAAGTCTTGTCTTTTTTATTTCTGGCGTTCATTAAAGAAAAACTCAGCAAAAAAATCTTTCCTTTGAACCCACCATCTGCTTGGTTCCATAGAGGGCCCAAGGTAAAGTGCTCAGCAGCAGGACTGGCAGTGTCAGATATGAGCTTGGACTTTTTCTACTCCAGGGTATTTTGATGGTTCTTGAGGTATGTCCCACCTGAAAAAAAGACTCTGGTTTTTCTCTATGTTCACCACCCCGTTGGTCACCTGAAGTTGTTCTGTCAGGTTAATTTATTTTCCCCCACAAAATATTATTTCATAATCATAGAATGGTTATAGTTAGAAGGGACCTTAAAGATCATCTTGTTCCAATCCCCCTGCCATGGGGGATTCCACAAGACCAGGCTGATCAGGGCTCCATCCAACCTGGCCTTACATGTACGTTTTCTGGTTTTTTTCCAAAACTGTAGCTGGGCTTGAAACATGCACACATTCTTCATCTGTATTTTTGAAGAACTGAGGTACATTATAATTTGCTGTACAATGCTCCTTCTAAAAAATGTGGGAAGACCAAATATTCAGAGTGTTCATGATTAAAAGAGGTATTTTTCACAAAGAAGTCATCACAGGCCCGATAGTTGGTACCAGTGAAAAACAGTTGGGCTAAGAGCATCTTCTTGTTATTCCATTTAAAACTGAGAAGAGCAAGAGATGAGGCATTCCTCAGCTTTCTGATGTTTCTTGAAATGACAGTGTAAGAATTCCACTTTACCTTTTCATCACAGTTGTAAAGGAAACCTATAAAAAAATGTGCAATACAGAGAAAAAAAAGCTATTTCATCAGTTATTTTTTTGTCAAGAAGGAATTAAGTGAATCAGAGAAAAGAAAGATTTAGAAACACAAGTCAAAATGCAAACTTTTCCTCTGAAACATCTTTAGAAAAAAACAAACTTTAAAACTCACAAATACCATCACTTCAGTAACTAGAGAACACAATCAAACTTTTCGAAAAATACACTGACATCCAGCTCTGCTGTTGTTATGCATCCCTTAGAAGTCACTAGCCCAAAGTGATGCAGACTGCCTGGATCCCCCAGGAGCTAAACCCCAGAAAGTTTAAAGTCCAGTCTTCAGAAAAGCCCATGTTGTTGAAGATTAGATTCAGGCATTAATTTCTCCCACTGATAAGAAAAATATAACCCTAATTTCCAGATCCTTGAAACTGTCCTGAAGAATTTAAACTGTTTGTTTCTTTGATTCTGTTTCCATGAAATAATATAAAGAAACATAAGTTTGAATAGATCCCTTTTGATATAACAGCCTTGCAACATTTTGTTCCCAAAACAATGGCAACAAAGGACTTTCATTACACGGGTCAGCTCCTAAATATTAAAGTAACAGGAACCATATGGAAAGTACACACAGGTCTGTGCCCATTTTGTGAAGCACACAAAATCCATACTGTCCGTGTGGCTTTAAGAACAAAATGTCATCACTGGTCAACATGACCCAGATTAAGAAAATGAGTAAACCACTTCTAAACTTGGGTGAAGAGTTTTCCC
>NW_008236696.1:5374030-5384842 GCF_000691975.1 Corvus brachyrhynchos | reverse complement strand
AGACCCAAGTATTTAGATGTCTTGTTTCACCTAATAAGCAGAGCATTATCAAGGGCGTGTTTTGATCCACCAACCAAATCAGCTATCTTTAAACTACTGTTAAAACAATATTTTTTAATTTAAAAAAATTTTAACCAAAGTTCTCCTCTGCACCCAGTAAAAACACCATAAGTATTAGTTACTCAGCATTCACATCCAACCTTTTTACACTACATGCCTATCTAATCAAGCAAAACAAAATCAAAATCTGAAATAGCTGTCATTAACTTGATCAAAACAACTTGCACTCCAGGAGGGATTATAATGGTGGGATGCTGCATGGGCTGGCTGTAGAGAAACAAATAAAAACCTGATCTTCTCATTTTGCTGTGCTTTCTTAAGCCTTTACAGCACTATAACATCATTAGAATTTTAAAATCACGATACAGAGGACACCAAATATTAAAACCAATCAGATGGAGGAAGGATACAATATATAGTTAAAACAAGCAGATCTGTGGTGACACCAAGAATGAATACATCAAAATACATCCATTAAAATATATCACTTGCCTCTTGTAATACTTGTCCAAGCGTCTCCTGGCTGTGAATGCGCTTCCTGTTGAAAACCCAAACCACGCTTATTTCTGCACAAAGCATTGTGAATCTTGCAAATATCAAGTATTTATCCCAGTTTCAAAAGAGAAGTTATATCAGACTTCGTTCCACATCCTTTCCCTTAGCAAATCTTTCTGCAATTCTATGCAGTCTTATGGAATTTACAATTCTAATTCAGAGCTGTTGTTTTTCACGTCATAGTTATGAACTACCTGGAATAAGGCTGACTACTCATCACATTTTCTCAAAAACAACCCTGATTATTAAAAGGTGCTGTTAAATTTCAACATAAATCCTAACATGGATGATACAGGTAATCAATTACTTTAATGTCATCTCCTCCAGCACTAGACATCTGATATTCAGCAATTAATGCAAGAAGATTTAACAAATACTACTTTTTTAGTCGTTCTTCCAACATAATCAAAGTGGTAAGCAGTGCATGCAAAAACAACAGAAATACAAAGACTTTATAAAAAATTTCCATCAAGAGAACACGTTACTGCAGTTGTTTCCATGCATCCTATAATACATGCATTAAAAAAACTAAAGCAAATAGAAGGCAACATCATTTTACCTGTCTATTTTGGTTGCTATGACCAGTGTAAAATTGCCTTCTGTACTGGGCAAGTATGTAGAAGGTATAATGACATAACTTCCTGCAGGAAGCCTGCAAAGTCGGCTGACTTCCTGGGAATAGCAGTGAGGTACACAGCTCACCAGTGGCTCCAAGTGTACAAAAGAAGTAGTTTGTGGTTTCCAGCTGCTGTTAGGCACCTGCAAAAAAAGAATGTAAACATGCCTACCTTTTCACCTGTTTCAGGGCTCACAGTGTTTCATTCCTGTGACACTACAGTGTGATATGGTCCATCTCTATTCCGCTCGAAATACTCACTCTGCTGTACAGAGCTAGAGAGAAGAGGAATGGAAAAGCTTCTGGAAAACCCAGATGGCAGTACTATGAACAGATGAATCATTCCTAGCCTGTTTGTAGACAATGTATAGAACCCTCTACTCACATAGCTCTAGAGCTTCCTCTGTTATCTAACCTCACTCTTCCCTACTACAGCCTAAAGCAGTTGTTTTTCACCTCAGGGATTTGCTGAACAGACTGTGTCCTTCCTATATCTAGTAGTCTTTCCTGTACTAAAAAGTCATATTAGACTTCATCTCAGTCTCCTATAGGCATACAAAATGCCAATCTTTCTTCACACATTATATATTTGAAGTTTTATGATTACTTCTGATGCCCAGCTTCAGATTTTTCACTTAACCTTCTTTTGAAGCATGTGTTCTAAAAATGAAGCTACCTTTCTCCGCAAAATAGTTACTTAAGCAGCAGCTTCTTAGGCTACATTTACGCAGTTGATCACTAGCACACACATGTAGAACCTGTATCTATCCATACCAAATCAAATCTTGTTTTACTTCTGATCACCTGCTCAAGATATCACAGTCCTTTTGATCCAGTATCATTTGCCTAGCACATATAATTATTAGACATGAAGAAAGTTAAGTGTTCGTGATGAATTACCAAAAGGTCTGGTCCTCAATTGCTAGGGCACTGAGAATTCTTTGCAAATCCTCAAGAGTTCGTTGTTGCTAAAACTAATTCAGAACCTTGTAAGAATTCAGTGGAACTAATTATCTGGTTACTATGCCATGTAACTATGTAAGTTATTCCATATCTTTCATGGGCATTACTTCCCAGAGTCAGCTTGTGTTTCTCCTAGAAGAAGAAAGTCCCTTGCAAACTGCAAGGAGCCCTGTGCTCACAGGCTAACCTTCACCCTTGGCAAATGAGCAATCAAACTGACCAGAAGCCTTACCTGGAAAATATGGAAACCTATTGGACAACACTTGCTATCCAGGCAGTGCTGACGGAGGGTGACTTTCACAGTGGTTTTTCCCGGTCCTGCAGGAATGGAGAGGGGAAAGCAGGGATTGGTATGAAAGGAGGGGAAGTTCCTGCTACCTCCAGCATTTAGCCCATTCTTCCAGCAACCATGCAGCTGCACTGTCTCCCATTCACCAGCTGGGAGTTCTTCACAGAGGGCAGCATCCGTGGGTGGTGGCTTTAGCTCACTATCAAACATAAGACAGAAAAGAAACTAAAATGTATAAAATATGTACTACCAGAATATAAACAAATCTGACCAGCTTTTAAACAGTTGCCAACACTAAATTTTGCCTCTGCATATAGCACTAAGCTGCAGTTTAGAGGCAAGATGCTACTCATCTGGCTACTTATGATTAGTATTTTAATAAGATGTAGTAGCAGCTTCATGACAAAAACAAGGAGCTGGGGCACTACTTGCATGAATTCAAAGACAATACAATGCTGTTACCTGGCACTCTGCACAACTCTTCAAAATATTTTGAACATTTCCACTTAGTGCTACACTTGTATTTAAAGCAATAATTATAAGAAATGTTCTGTTTTGTTTTAAACCTACCTGAGAGAGATCCTTCCCGTTGAAAATACACGAAGCAAGAAATTCCCTACTGCATCTTTCAGAAAGGTGCTGGGAACAACAAGATAAAAGCCAGGTGAAAGGTCACAGCACACATGGACTTCTCTATCGTAGGAATGGCAGATGGTACCTACAACTGGAGGAGCAGAGAGGGTCTTTGGAAGGTTAAATCGTTTCTTCTCCACCTAGAATAGATGCATAATGATGTGTAGTGGTTTAGGAAAAATGAGTAACTTTCAATAAAACTAAAAATTATCAAATATTGTTTAGAACATTTTTTTAAATGCATACATTTACAAATGAAACAAAGACAAGAGTATCAGCAGATGAGTTGAACATCAAAGAGAAGTAGGAAGAGTCAATACTCAGGAGGAGTAAATTTAGGAATGGCTTCAAGTTATCAGCCTGAAATGTCATGCACTAGTTTGGAACAATCCCAAGTGCTCACTGATAAGAAGAAAGTACCAGTCTACTAACAGTTTGTACAGACAGTAACTGTGAGATAAACAGAACCATTCCAGCATAAATCAGAGATAGAAAACTGTGACTAGTTGAATCGTATCACTGCCATGGGAAATGAATGATTTTACTCAAATGTTTCAGTAATGCTTTTAAACTTCTATTTGCAAAGAGAAAAATGTCACTTGTGTATTACCTTCCAGACATGCAATCCCACAGCCTGGTAATTCTTTCCTTGTATGCCTTCAGTCAAAGATGGATTCTCCTCTGCTAAGCGGGTTGGATTTTGAATCCTTCCAGCCCAGTCAGTGCTGTATTTCCTGTCTTTCTGCAGCAGAGCAATGCACACCTCACTCGATTCACAGACCCTCAGCCAGAACTTGGGGTTGGTAGGGAAGCTGCTGTTGTTGCGGCAGCCACCTGCAGACTGCCCTCTCACCCAGGATCCAAAGAGATTCTGTGAGTGACACAGCACTTTCTCTAACAAAGCAAAAAACACATGGTGTGGATTTCAGACACAGGAAGCTACTTAATTTTATACAATAGATACATGGCAGAGATTCCCCAGCACAAGAAAACATGATGTCATAGCCTGACACCTCCCCAAAGCAGAAATTCATGACCAAGACTTCAAAAGGCATGAGAATTAATGCCACAGTTGGTAATGACAGACCGATGACATGATTTTTACAAGAAGAAACTGTTACTAGAAATCTCAAGTGTATCTACCATTAAAAACAAAACATCACAGGGCTGTCCAGAATAACAGCCTTCTAGACAGAGGACACTAATCTCTAAACCAACTAGCAAGTAATTCATAGAAATATCAATGGCTTCTCTAAATATCTTTAATTTCCACTTGTCCTTCTGTTTTTCAGTAGAGACAGAAAAGGCCTACGGATCTAAAGGAGAGGGAAAAATTGAGAAAGAGAAATTACGGTCTAGTTGCATCCATTTGCAATTCAAATCAATCCTTCCCATTGACATAATGTCATTTGCATGAGAAACATGTTTTCTCATACCACACCTGTATAGAGGCTCTGAAGTTGTCCTTCCTCATTGACTGGAAAGCCCACAGTAATCTCATCAAATTCCCTGAAAAATTCCTCTTCATCCACCCAGAATTCTCCCTCTAGGATCTGGGAGAGGAGTTCTGAAGCAACTGCTGGATCTAGCTGGTTCCATCCTTGACCGCTGCATATAAGACCAAAGTTAACGTTCCGCTTGTTGCCCAACAGAGTTCCGGAACAATATTCTACCAAATATCTTAGGGAGCAGGACAGTAAGAAGAGACTTCTCCATTTTATTGTGAAATAATTGCATTGAAAATTTCTCTACACATTGCTGTTCAGTGAGAGGGATCACAGGAAACACAAGTCATAACTTATCAAAGAAAACTTAGAAACAGCCTAACACCAGACTGGATGCAGAACAGACTTCTAGGTGAAATAGGTGCTTTGTTTACAACAGTCATTACAGTAAGAAGTCCAAGAGCAAAATAAAGATTTTTAACTGTTGCTTAAAAAAGGAGACAAAAAAGTAAAACCAGCTGCACTGTGATTGTTCTGAAAGAATTTTAATGCTTTACATCAAAAACTGCCATTTGTATTAAGCAGCTGGTTTCCCCATGAATCTGCTTGCCAAGTCTCGATAAACCAAGAATTTAAGCACCTCCTTATTTAGGGCTCATTAAAAGCTAGTAGTTTCAACATTTTCCATTGTTTCACTAACAAAAAAAGAATAGCTCTGCACTTGAATAAAACAGGGTTCTAAGGTCACCCAATGAAACCCTATCCTCTTGCAACTACATGGCAACTTACTCTTTCACAAAGAAACTACAAGAGACCAAGTGTATAACCAAAACACTGTCAAAAGCAAAAAACATCAACTGAAGCTCTCAATAAATGCAATCAAATTATTTTTCTAACTCAGGGAAAAAAAGCATTTCTACAATGCTCACTAACATCCCCACATTGTTAACATATTTTAATGCTGACTGCTTGTTGCTTGGGTCAAGAATTGCACGTTCTTTTGTACAGTCAAAACATGCTAACATTTTTCAAAATAAGCTAGCAGGGTCTGCCCTTTCATTCTTGCTACTTTGCTATTTGAGCTGCTACACATATTTCTGTAAGTCCTTTAAAACAGTTCTCTTCTCTTCTCTATTTCTACTTTATATGGACTCAGTTCCAGCTTCTCCTACTTATCCCAATCTACAGAAAAGAGAGCACACAAGCAACAAGCATAAGCATCCTTCATTCAAAGAGTCAAAACTTCAATGTGAAATCCTTCCTTCTGCTATATTTAGTTTTATAATTACTCCTTTGCTTGTTTTCTGCAGCTGAGCCAGAAGCAAATGAAAAGAGTCAAGTAAAGCTGAGTGACAAGAAACAAACACGATCAAAGATACTTAGATCAATGGCAGAATAACAAAAAAGCACCACAAAAATCAGAAACAGAAAATTAGCCAACACCTTAGGTTTGTCTCTATAAAAAGATATGATGATTTGATAAACAAAAAGGTTATTAAAAAAATTTAGATTGCCAAAACCAGGAGAACAAAATGATGAGCCTCAGAACCAATGAGCTGTGTGAACTCCCAACTCTCTAAAGGATTGTACACACACTGAAGCCTCTCTCCTCTGCTACAGATTATTAGCAGTGTTTGCCTATGCAATACATAGATAAGCTTTGTGCTTCAGAACGATCACAAATGGTTTTCCAAATGAATATAAAACTGCTCACCCCTCACACCAGGGCCCTTTCCAGCACCGCCTCCCCCAAGGATTTCGTATTCGTAGTAGGAAGATTTCCTTGCCTGACACTTCAGACAGATTCACTCTGTCTATCACAATAAAGGCATGAAATTCTCCTAGTTCACTTGCACCTAAATAGGAAAAAAAAAATTGAAAATAAACAAAAGAATCAGTTCCATATTTCGCAGTGACGTTAAAGTATCCAGTGAAAGAAGGCAATTTTGCAACAAAAGGAAATTGTTTTAAAATCTGTATTAGAACAGCACAAAGAAACCCCAAACAGTTCATTTTAAATGTGACCATAGAGAAATAAAGTAACATTTCCAAGTGTGTTGACTCACTCCTTGATCTCAAACCCTACATATTCACCATGCTGAAATTCATTGGGGTTTTCAAGGCTGTTTTTGAGGGAGTTCATCCAGGGGGGGTGCATCTGTTTTTGAGATCTGACCATATTCTAATATAAAAAAGCACTTTTCAAAAGCACCCTCCCATCCTGAACTCAGTAACATCCTTAAATCTTTATTTATCCAAACTTATCTAAAATTGCACCATGAAACTGGCACAGTACTAGAATCAGCACTTGTATTTGCCAGCTGCCTTGTGCTTTGAAGCCTGCTAATAGAGACATTTACTATCACCTTGTCTGGAGTTGAGGACTGAACAGCTTATTACACACTGTTCCTTCAGATTCATTAATCTTCTAAACACTGCTTTCTCCAAAACCATGCCTGTCTTCTCTTTCTCCACATCTTTTCCAGGGCCTTTCAGGGTCCATCTTTCAGCAATTCCTCCAGTCAGATCAACCAAAGCATCTGCCACCTGTCCTGCCCACAACTGCTCATAAGATCCATGCACTCTAAAAAATTAAACCAAAAAAATTTTAAAAAAACACCAAGAAAAAGTTTGTACAGACAGAAGAACAAAAGAAACACAGTTCCTACACACTTGCAACCCCACTCTATATCACAATCATGACTGTACCCTACCCCATAACCCAAAGCAGGCAAGAGAAAGCACAGACTATTTTATTTATACAGAATACAACATCTAAAGAATATGTAAGCCATTGGATACTCCACTGTTTGATGGGAAGTTTCTTACATTCTCTCTGTCCTATTTAAAAAACTGCTGTTGTCTAGTACTAGTCATTTGTACCTTATCATCCATGCTCTACATTATCTTTGTGATATACTAACTGCATTCTGTATAAATAAAAATATTTCTTCCTCTTCATTTATCCTTTATTCACTCTGCACAAATAACCAGAGTAGCACTTCCCTCAACAACCTAAGCAGATCAAGAGATTGCCCCACCTGATGTAGCAGATGCAAAATACAGCAAAAGAAATCAAGACTAAAATAGAATTATAAATTCAAAAATAACATCTCCGCAGAAAACAAAGAAATATTACATTTCAAAACCTACAGAGAAGCTTTAACATGACACTGGTGCTTCACAGCTTCTGCTCAATGTATCTACAGCTGGGTAAGTAATTTCACACAAAGTCTGCCTCTGCCCTCTGCTGGCAACCACATAATCTTCTGCTCAGATTCTTTGGGACATTAGATGTCTGTCTTACCAGTGCATTTTGTCTCCAAATTGTTTGTCCATCTGGACAGCTTTTCCATTGATGTGCCATAAACCATACAATAGCTGCATTTTCTTCCTAAACAGTAAACTATCAAATTATACAAAAGAGCAGTGAAACTCACACAACTAGATTCTCAACTAGCACAAACTTACATAACATTGTTGCTTTCCACGAAAATATCTGCATGCTTTCTGCTTTTCATTGAGCTCTCATCTTCCTTTAACAAATTGGATAACTAACAGACAATGACTTAACAAACATCATTTGAATCCTGAAAATTCATTGCAGCTCTTACTTTTGATCAGAATTCCCTCCCTAAGACTATCTTACTTCATGTGCAACTGGAAGCACACCTTACAGATCTACAGTTTAAAGAGCAATTTCTGCACAAGCCAGAATGGGACCACCAGGAGCCACAACACTCAGATCTATGCCCAAAGCAGCCAGGTAAAGTAACTAAGCAAAGAAATACACAAGTATTGTACTTCTATTTCCATCAATAGCAATGTTCACATACTTTGCATAAGCTTTTTCCAGAAGTGGAAGCCAAAACAAATCCTCTGTCTGACACTGGGAAAAGCAGAGTTTGCCTCCAAGGCAAGGCAGGCGATCGTCGATGGTCACTTCCACCCAGTGGCCAAACTGCCAGACCCGGCACGTGAAACAGCCTTGGTAGGACTCATCTGTCCAGCTGGGCTGACCTGGAGGGATTACCTGGAAGGCAAAAGCCAAAAATCAAGACAAACAATGAATTAATGGTTTTTGTTGGGGTTCTTTTTGCAAATAAAACCAGTTTAAAATATACTGAACATCAACCATTTGTAACAAATACAGAAAAAAAAATGTGATAACAAAACCAGTGAAACTGAGCATAATGAAGCCAATACTCATTTGGCAGCTTGGGACTCCAGAACAATACACAAATGTCAATTAGGTGAAGAAAACTTCTCTAACATGAAACTTCTCCACACCTTGTTCAGTAAGTATTTGCTCTTCTGCAAAGCTACACAGGCACACAGGAACCAACAGTCTCCCAAAATTCCTTGTTTTACTTGCACATCCTGCAGATTGTTTGAAAATAACCGAGGAGAAGAACAAATGTCCTAAAAATAAAAGAAGAGCAGTTAAAGCCAAATTCTGCATGATATTCTAAGAAAGTCTGTGTTGCAGGGACTGGGAGGGCTCCAGAGATCTCTCATAGAACAAGAGAATTTTTATGTCTAGAAAATTTCCTTTTCAGACACAGCCTAAGTAAGAAATAACAAATAAATAGCTTGTGGGGGCATTTTGCAGGTACTTCGTGAATGCAGATCTAGTTCCCACATGAATTTCAGCACACAACTGTCACTATCAGGTGCAACCTTAGCAGAAGCAGTAATAAGTGAAAGACAACATAATTCGTCAGCTCCTTCCTAGACTTATGATCAACTGTGACAGGGCTGATGCCATCCACATTGAACACCCCAAGTTACAAAAATCTCAAAACTAGAACAAGGGAAAAACCTCTCCTAGGACACATAAAAATAGATTAGTTGGTAGCACAAGATGCAATTTCAGATGCAAAGTCTTGAATACTTAATCAGACCTGAAACTGAGTTTGTGAAATGGTTTTTCTTATACACAAACACTGCAAGAGATGGGAATTAACTCATCAGCTCTCAGTAGCAATCAAGGTGTAAAGTACAAAAGCAGGAACCTGCACACTGGACTCTGTGAAATCATTTGTTTGCCAATTACACCTGATAATCAACAGCTCTGTCACTGTTCTACAGAGAGCCCCAGACACAGGGGAGAAAATACAACTCAAGACAACATACTTTTTTCCTCCATTAAATTTTTATAGCCTTTTTTTTCCCTCCACACAAAGGCAGTATCATAAATACTTCACTTTAAATGGGTGTACTGCAGAAATGCATTCTAAAGCTTTTAGCTCTAATACAGCTTGCTCTGCAACCCAGCTATAAGTTTAAAAGCAATACAAGTCATATGACAAGTTATAAACTTTAGAAGTTTTCTTTCCTGTTATCAAAGAAATCAACAACTACAAAAAAAAAAACCCCATAGGCTTCTGAAAACTTCTAAAATCCAATTACCCATTTTAAAGACAGTTATGCAATGTACCAAAAAATTCGGGAATGACATAATGCTGCATTCCAACTTGGTATGTATGTTATCTGCATAATGAAACATATTTATAATAAAATATCTGAATTTCTACTACTGCCATGAAATTTAAAAGCTCTACAAAAGGATTTAAATCAAGCCTACAAATGAGCACCCAGACTTAAAAACTGTTACTCATGTATTGTTAACGCTGACATACATTGGTTTTATCATTTATGTATTTCTAAACAAAAAAAAAAAAACATCCAGAAGCAGTCATTCAATGCTAACTTGCATTTACTACCTGAAAGCCCAGTTCTGCTAAAATAAGCCCTTTATACCTTAAAACTCACCTTAGGTCTCAACCAAGATATCTCGCCCCTGAATTGGGCAAGCGGGGTACAATAATCAAAGAATATAGAGGTATCACTGGCCGGAAACGTGGGGTCTGTGTAAAGGTCTCTTGTCACCATTAATTGCTTTTTCTCTCCCAGCATTTTCAACACAATCCTAAGCAGTTTTGCCGGCTATTCCTACGACTTTATATCGCCAGGCACCAACCTGCAACAAAAGCGAGTGTTACTGGGAAATTACAACAGGACATTGGAAATTACAACAGGCAAGGCGGATTTATTTAGGGATGGAAAGCCTCTCACTCCAACACGGAGCACCTGGAACCACCACATTGCTGGCTTCTCCCAGCACCTGATACCACCCTACACCGCTCAGCAGCAAGAGAAGGGGCGGCCTCTGAGGAGACCTACACCCATTTAGGTCCCTTCCCCCCGCTCTGCGTACACCCTCCAAACAAGGCTCCCCCCACCACCCT
>NW_008236696.1:5367666-5373873 GCF_000691975.1 Corvus brachyrhynchos | reverse complement strand
CCCCCCCCCCCCATTCCCCGGGGCGGCCGTTACCCGGCAACGCCGGCACGCGCGGCCCCGCCCACCCCTGTGCATGACGGACGGCGCTGTTGACCAATCAGCGGGCGCTACGTCTGCGCGCGCCACGTATTGGTTCCGCCCCCCGGGTGAGGGGGAGATTTCCCGGGATCCTCCGCATTCCCTGGCCGGGAATAGCTGGGGGAAACGGGGAAGTGACCGTTAGCTGTGGTCACCTGAGCTGCTCCGACGGGCGAAGGAAACTGAAACCAAAGTGTTTTCATGAAGATTGTGGCAGTGAAAGCCAGAGACATTGCTGGCCCTCATAGAGTGCTTTCCCGACATAATGGCAAAGATTACATTTTCAGATAGTTTATCACCATATAATCATCCACAGGCTGAACTGACAAAGGAGGTATGTTACTTCTCATACTTTGATAGCTACCGCTGACCACTGAAATAGAAAAAATGCCTTAAAAATACTGCCTCTGTCAGGAACAAAGAACAGAAATAAGGGGCCCACGAGGCTGTCCTTCAGCCCACCAAGGTTCTGGGTTTCAGGGCACACTGAAGGAGGCTGTTGTCTTTTTCACGTTTGGGCCTTACACATCAGTGTTTCTCAAGGTGCTCAGGTGTGGTCAATAAAGAAGCTGCTGAGCCACTGTCGAAGGACAAGGTGTTTACCAAAAAATCTGGTTTTCACACTTGCCTGTGATGATGTGTTTGAGTCTAAGGTCACCTGGTCCTTGGGTAGACAGGTCACCTGAACGAGAAAGATCCACAGAAAGCACGGGCCTGACTGGTTTCTATCAGACATGAATGCAGAAATGCTCCTGTCAAGCCAACCTTAGCTGATGGAAATGCTCTCAGATAACTGCAGAAGCTGTCCACCCACTGACATTCAGAAATAGGTTTTCTGCCCCTTGGTCGCGCCCGTTGTACAGACACAAGGCCCCTCCCCCGCATACTGCAAATTTAATCAACAAACAAGACTTTTCACATTGAAGTTTTGACCCTTTCGGGAGCAGGGGAAACATTGCTGGCAGTAAGAATAACCCTCTTGTCCACAGCTCATGCGGGGGAGCTGCAGCTGCGCGGCTGCGAGTGAGCGACACAGGAGAGGTCTGTTGGGGGAGGGAAAGGGGAAAAAAAGGCCTCTGTGTCAGGAACAGTGAGGCTCTGATCTGTGTGAGTTCACCCCTGCATTCTTTAGGAAACAGCGATCACACAACTGCATAAATTCCATTGGAGGACTGATTCCAGCAAGCAGGATAAATGTTGAGCTCTAACTGTAAATACAGTAGGTCCAACCTGCAACAGTTAATTAGTTAAATATCTATTTATTTACGAAGCTATTAGAAGAAGGAAAGAGATGGATATCACCTTGGTCTCTCAGATACCTGACATGCTTTCCTTGCCCCACTGCAAGGAAAGGGGCAAATTAATCCAGTGGGAATTGATGATTTTTTTTCCTATTAACCCCAAACTCTTTGGAACAAAAGCAGCAGAGAACTTTCCCTGTTGCCTCTTGGCAATCCTGATGGATTAAATTGTTCCTGAAGACAAAACACAGGTCTATTTAGACAGGATGTCTTGAAGATAATATTTTAAGACAAAATGATACTTGCCTTGTTGTCAATCTGTTTCTCAGTCCACTTTAACATACGTGCTTCGCTTCGTTTCTCCTTGTAAAGGAGGAAAGAAGTCTGAGAGGGGCTGAGTCCTGTTGCTATAGAAATTTAAACAGTTAAAAGGGATTTGTGTCAAGCTAAATAACCAGCTCATTTCCATGTCAATGAAGATGATCCTCTAGAATGGTGTTTGATATTTTCATTATTGTTTTCCAGTTTTGGGGTTTCATCAATCCCATGTTTGCTTTTGTCTCCAACTCCCAGTGGTTCAAGGACAGGGAGAGGAGTAAAAGTAATCGAGAAGCAGTGGCTGGGCCCAGTGTGTGTTTGTTTCTGCAAATTCTGACACATGGAAGCTGTTCACAAGGGAGCTCTTCCAATTGTCCAAATCCTGATACCAAGATTAGGAAGTCACAGGCAATACTCAGCTGACAGTGATCTGAGCTGTATCACAGAAACAGCACAGAATGTCTTTTTGCTTAAGGGAGATTTTGGAGTGGGTGTTTGGGGTTATAGATCTCTCTACCTCAGGCACACACAGAGGTAGAGCACAGCTCCAAATTTCCAGCCTGGTTACCACAGCACACAAGATGCTGCACCTCAGTAAATACAATTTTGGAAAAGGGTCCAATGCTCTGCAAACCCCACTAATGCCATTCCTTTTTTAGAGAGAGACTTGTCTCTAGTATATTAAAACCCCTTCCTTGTGGAGCACAGAGCATACTACGTTCAACATTACCATAATTCTCTGGACAAGAAATCAGAGGTGTAAGACTTGAGTTTTCTTGTGCAGAAGGCACATGCAAGAAGAGGACTGAAGGGAAATGTTCACACAGGTTCAATCATTTATTGCAACTAGCTAGTCTCCCCCTATACAGAGTGAAAAGTCACCTCTAGAATATGGAATAGCTTTTCTCTACCCTCCTTTTTCTGTAAAAGTCTCTTATGTCCAGTTAAGACATACACTAACAGGTGCCCAAATTACTACTGTAATTAACAGGAAAAGCAGGATGGATGATATTAATAAAAAATTCTTTTAGTGGATGTGGAATATGCAGCAGCATTTGAGGTAATTTTTCAGAAACTTTTAAAGTGTTTTACACTTTAAAAGGATACTGAAACATCATGCTCCACCCAAGCTAAATCAATACACTGAGTTGTGGAAGACACCTTGCAGCAATAGACCAATCAATCTTGATTGACTAAGAATCAAAAAGTACTTAAATGAGAAAGAAGTAAGTAGTTTATATGTAAGTAGTTTAACTTTCACAAACAAAGCAGTAGTTTCCAGAGATGGAAGATGAAACTAGACAAATCCAAACTAGACATTAGGTATGCAGTCCAGGAATGCATGTAATCGACAGCTAAACCAATTTACCTGGGGCTTCAACAAAATCAGTGTCAAACTGTGTCCTCACAACTGACAATAATTCTGTGTCTCAGAGGACAGCGGCTTGATAAATCTCACACTGTGATTTCTAGTGCAGTTTCTGATATTGTGGTCATAGTGGCTTTAAGCTTTTATCAAGCTATAGTAAAAAGTGTGAAAATAAGCGTGCCGATTTAAGAGTGTTGACTGTACTGTGTTGTTCTATCTTCGGACAAACAGGGAGAGCAGACTGAAGAAGTGTACTTGACCTGAGTGAATTGTGCAGCACACGAGCTTAGATGTACAGAAGGTCCTGTGTTATCCAAAAAAGGCAATGGGCAAGGTCACTGCAGTGCAAGAACATGAGAGAGTTTTGGTCGAATGTTTGGGATACTTGATAGAATTGTTCTTGGTTGATGGAGTTCGTGGTTAAAATGTTGCAATGTAACATGACACCAAAATTCCTGATACAAGCTTAACAGAGTATACTGTAGCTAACAAGAATTATATTTAATGTATCAACCAATGTGGCTATGAAATGCTAAAAAAACAAGGTAGAAACATTCCATTTTATTAAACGGTTTGTCTCTTCAGAGCTTTCCCACAAGTGATATTTCTAGATCTTCTGTTGCCCTGCTCAAAGCTGCAATGAAATAAAGTAATCGTTTTCATTTTCAAAATAAAAAAGATAACCCAATCTCTTGGCATCTGTTTGAATAAAACCGATTTGATGTCTAATCTGACTGAAAAAGATCAGAAATGAACAGACCAAAGATAAGGCAAATAAATAGTTTCTATTTAATCACAGTCTAATTTGCCTGTCAATGTGAAGTCTACTACAAATCAAGACAGAAACTAGCCTGAAGCACCAATTTATTTTCTGTGAACAAAAGGAAGGCTTATCTCCACAACCTTGCTGCCAATTTTTTGTCTCTACAAGATTAAAAATGCACTCCTCACTCACAGGAGAAACAGAAGTACCTGGGGGAGGATGCATGGAGTACTTTCAACAAATCTTGCTCTGCTTCTGTATTTCAGAAAACAAGTCCTAGGAAAAAAGCCATTTGATAGGATCTCACAGAGATGAGAGCAAAAACCACTAACTTACGTCTTGTGTTCTTTAATCAGGAAACAGTCTGTTCACTTCAGTCAGCATTTCCCTGCTCTAATATGTCTATGCAAACACAGAGCTGATCTGCTGCATTTCAGTCAGTTCTAGTAACAATAGATAATATTTACTTTTGATTATTTGCTTTTGCCACCTCCCCAGCACCTTCCTGTGCAGCTTTGAAATAGCTTCCAAACTCCCTCTATCCTGCACCCCAGAAAAGGACAGAACAAAGACAATGTATCAAGTTAGCTCTTCCACACAGCTAGAGCAGGGACGCTGAATAACTTCCCAAAAGGCTGAACTTGTCACAAAGCTTAGTTTAATTTGACAATCATCATAAGGCATCCATGTAAATGAAAAATTCCCACCAGGGTCACAAACATTCTCCCACTAAATAAAACGTGTTAAAACAGAGGCCTGTGATTCCAAAAAACGCTAGTGGTTCCTGGTCTCGACCAGGCTGCCGCTGCTGGCAGTGGGGTCCAGGAGACGCAGCACCAACAGCAGCAACTCCGGAAGTGTAAAGTCAGCTTGTACAAATCTCTTTCAATAGAACAACAAATGAAAAGGAAAGAGATTTGTGCAGAAAACATCATTCTCCATCCTTTCTGGGAAAACAAAACAGAATTTAAAAGATAATCCCATTCAAGGAGCAAAGAGCAGAGCTTGGAGTTCTGAAGCCCAGCAATGCTGATGGCCCATTTTTAAAACTAATGAAGCACTACAGAGGCCTGAGTTTATTATTGCTTTATCCCAGTTCAGCCCAGGCTAAGGCTATGGTGAAATCCAAATTAATTTAAAGCCAGAAAATGCAGATCCAGTAACAGCACCTAAGTCCCCATCCACACATGGGTGTAAACAGATACTTTTGGTGAAGAAAAAAAAACCCTCCCAAATTTCCCCTTCTTCCTGTCTATGCAGATCCCCATAGCAGGGCTAAAATTTGCCCTGAAGTATAAAACAATTTCTCTCTCACATCTCTGTTAGCTGAGCCTCTTCCAAATGTTTTGCCTTTTATTCATACTATCCTGGTGATGCATCAGCTCAGAGACGCCTTGTGGGAGCTCAAAGAGAGCACAAGGGTACTCACATGTTAAGAAGTTTGTGGCACAGAGTCTAAGAACCATCATCGCCTGTACTCTGCAATACCCCAGGACACTTTGCCCTCGGCTTCCTGAGACCGAACGGCACAGAAGGAAGACAGTGTCTCCCCATCCTGCATGGCTGGCCAGTGATCCAGAGAAACAACACACCAGGGAAATGAAATGGCACCTTACTCCCACCATAAGTCAGAAAACAGACTCAGGTAAAGCGGGACTTAAAAGTTTCACATCAAGAAAGGTGGTGCTTCCCTCAGACTATTGTATGATAGGGCAACTGTTATTCAGGCAAACATTATTCAGGGCAGTAAAATCTTAGCATGGATATTGTCATGGTTGACTTACAGGCCAAGATTTGCTGAGGATCTTAAAAAAATTACAGGTCTTGTTAATTCCTCCGAAAGGACAGAACAGAAGACACATAGAGTGCATCTGATGCATGTGCCACACATCCTGACATACTAGAAAAGGTTGCAGCTAGACTTGTCAAAACAGTTAAAAAGATTTAGGCATCCAGCTAGTACCAGAACTGATGGCATTTGGGCACCTAATTTGAACTTTTTTTGAAAATTCAAGCCTATGTATTTCTTTATTGCTTGTCCCATCGAGTGCAAAGGGAAAACTGAGGGTAGGGTTAACTACAGAAGGATTCCAAATCCATCATAATGCTTCCCTGTTCTTTTTTATATATTTTTTTCCATATATAAAGAGCATTATTATTATTATTATTATTTAGCCACCTATGGGCAGGGGGGAACAGAAGCTATTTAAAATTAGTTTTTTCTTTAAGCAGTAGCCCCCTTCCTCCCAAATCACAATACCTCTGTCACAGGAAGGAGCATAACATGAAAACATGTTTGCTGCCACTAATGATTCCTGAGTCTCTGCTTTGCAGAACGTTAGCCCAAATATCAGGACAATGACAGCTTGACACATACACACTCCCCAGCAACATTCACACAGCAAGTAGGACATGCCTCAGTGGCCTCAGACAAAAAA
>NW_008236696.1:5354870-5367349 GCF_000691975.1 Corvus brachyrhynchos | reverse complement strand
AAACAACAAATCTGGAGAAACCATCCAGCAGAGCCTCAGGAAAGGGAACTTTCCATGGAGAAGCAACAGCCCAAGAGTCCCTGCCCAGTAAAAACTGCATCAAAATATTCATCACACAGCTGGCGGAGATCTCTGAAACCTGGCAGTATCACACGCCGGATACTCGAAGGCACATTTGCTTTGTGTTTTGGAAGAGGAATCCAGTTACAACACACTGCAGCTGCAAGGCTGAGGGAAAGGAGGCAACACTTGGTATCCTTCCTCTGTTCCTGTCCCCATTTTCAAGCTTCGTGGCTGGCGTGAACTGGTGATCTAAGCAGACACGTTGACATCCCTGAGTGAAATGGCACCATTTGTGGCCTCTGAGACTTTGTCCTCAAGCACCATTGCTGGTGTATCTGTAGTGACTGCTGTAGTGTCTATGGCAGGAAGTGGATTCAAGCCCTGGGATAAGATCTGTTGGATCGTTTTCCGCAAATTGGGGTGCAGCTGGTTTTGGGTCTGGTAAAAAATTTCTAAGGCAAAAGACTTGAGGGTGCCAGTGCAAAGGTCCTCGTAAAGTGGAATTGTGTACATCCGAGACATCTGCAAAAAAGGAAAACAGCATAAAAACACTTCAATAAAAGTCAAGGAGTTCAGCTCTTCTACAGTCTTCAGCTATACTCCAACAGCCCAGCCCTGAATAACTTCAGACTGGAGACAAGCAACACATTTCTTCAAAAGACAGATGAGACTACTCTAAGTCTGATGCAAGGATTTTATGAATGGCAATAAAAAAGCATCTGCTTTCTGAGACTGAGCTACTTCCACAAATAACAGAGCTATTTTTTTAAAGGCCAAATAGAAGAAGCCACATTGAACACATGCATTAACCTTTTGCTCCTGCACAATAACTACTACTGAAAAGAACTCGATGAGCTCTAGCCTTGCTTGAAGTGTAATTATTCAAATAATCACATTATTTAGTAGTGCAAAAACTTGTGGTCTGGAAAAGCCAAGGCTGCTACAAACCAATAAAAAAATGCATGGGGCAGAGCTGGGACAAGGGTATTGAGTCAGGCTAGAAAAGCAGAGATTATCTGTAGGCATTTGAAATTACATCTGCCCATTCCTCCCCACCGCTAGCAGGTGAGCCATGCTCAGCCCCTTCGCAACACACCTGGGCTACACTTGGCCAGGAAGCAGAAGTTCCAAGGTCTTTCACGTCGCATGTCTCATGCACATGTCTCATGCACTGAGAGGTGCAGTGATTTTAATCCAGCAGTTAGTACCTGGTTTTCCAAGAAGCGACGGACTTTGTAAAGGTCTGGATAATAGTCATTTCGGACTACAATCTGCAACCAGCGGATACGGATTTCTGCATTCATGGAGTCCAGCTGAGAGGAGTAACATTCCGAGAGCTTTTTTATCACCTCTGAAGAGAGCACACACACAGAGAAAGAACTGTGACCTATTTTGTCAATTTTGAGGGTCATCAGAGAATAACAGTTCATAAAATCACAGAATCATAGAATCTGTTGGGCTGAAAAAAGACTTTTGAAGATCACCTATTTCAATCCCTCTGCCATGGGCAGGGACATCTACCTGACTTTACATCAATTATAATGTCAACCAGAGGTAGAGATCCTCAGAATTCAATCAATTATTCCAGGGAGAATTTTCTACTATCCTGGTAAGAGTACTCACCATGTGGCAGTGGTGATCCATCCAGCAATCTGTCCAGGAAAAGCACAGTTTGGAATGTTCTCCATTTAGTGAGGTCAACACTGCTGGCAGCAGCAACAGAGTCCAGAGGCTCTGTGGTCCAGAGTTTGAAGAGTGTCTCCACTGGTCTGGTCAGACTGGATCCCTGAGATAAGTCTGGCTCAGCTAACGGAGGTCCTGTAGCATTGAGCCAACGTTCAAACTCCAGTCCTGGAATGAGGAGTACCAAAAATGTGGAGCAGGGATCTCTGCAGGTGGCTTGGCTGCCTCAAAGTTCGGGACTGCTTCTGGCATAGTTAAGAGAGGTTCTAACAACAGCAACCAATAATTACAGTGACACAACAGTCTTAGCAGCCTCATTGGGATAGCCTATGGAACAGGTGGAAGAGTGCCAGCAACACCTCTCCAAACCTCACCATGACTTTTCTAGAGCTCAACAGTACAGTAGGTACAAGAAACACACGTGCTCTTAAGGCAGCCAGGCTGACAAGTACCTGTGTTCAAACTATGCTCTAATATTTGTGTGCCTACATTTCTCTCTCAGAATTCTGAGGAAGACTGAAGAATATGGAGAAAACACACTTTATTAAAAAAAAGGGGGAGGTGAGAGGGCTGACTAAACTCCTCCTACCCACCAGTAAACCCAAGCAATTTAAATTTATTTATACAACTAATAACAAAAAAAAAAGTTTCTTCAAAAGCAGCAGAGCCTGCTTTCCAATAGAGCTCTTCCTCTTGACCTTTTACCACCTCAATACTTTCCTAACTCTCGGCAATACTTCCTGTTCCATGCCATCTACACTAGAACTCCTATCTTCTGCACCCCCTGAATATTAGCCAGGCAAAAATTAGCAAATGCTGTGGTTAACTCATTAGCCAGCCAGTGGGCCAAGTAAAACACAGAGCTGCTGAGCTCATGCTGCAGCTTTTCCCACAGTAAACTCACTCATCTACACCTCTCCACAGGCAGTTCCCTCTCCACAAAGCTTGTAGGCATCCAGTATCCCTAAGAACTATACTCTGCTGGTCTGGTTTAAACTGACCAATGGGCTCAATAGCTACTTGCAGGGATGGACACATGGCAGGATGAGTCTCATTTCTTTAAGCAAGTGAGATAATAAGCAGCTGGTACTCCACAGACCTTCCACAAATCCACCAACAGCTATAAATAGGGGATATAAAGGAGAGTGAAGCATTCTGGAAGAGATTTTATGTGTATGAGTAGGATCTTGGGAAAGTTACAGTTCTCAAAGCATGTTTTCTGTTATTAAAATAGATGAAATTTCGAAGTGTGTTCACCTTTTCCTTGCATTTAAGCATGTGTAAATCTCACATGCACTGATCATTCTGTCTGCAGTGAAAGGTGAGTTAATGAGAAAGTTAACCAAGGAACACTCAGCTAATTAATGCCAAAACTGTCAGCAATTTAAGATGGTCTCATTCCCCAACATAGAGGCAGTAACCACATATTCTGTCAAGAACACCTGGTTGTTGCCAAACGGTTTTGTTTGCCTTAGCGTTTCCCTATGAATCCTCCAAGCCAAGCACAACATTTATCATCCAGGTTTTCTACAGTGTTTACAGTTAACTAAGTAAATCTCCTACCTGCTTTGCTCTCAACACATTGCTCTTTCAGCTCTGGAAAAAAATTCAGGAAGGAATCCAGAAGATCTTGAGCCACAACACTGGTAAATTTATACTTCTCAATGTAGGCCTAAAATAGTAAAAAGTTCAAATTATGATTAGGAGCAAGACAGCTTCCTTTTGACGTAGAACCACTGCATGCCACAACAACACAAATAATACAAACATAAGAGTAAGTATTTGAAGGTTTAAAAAAAATGAAGAAAAATATCCTCCCTCCTCACCCAGTCAATTAAAGAAGCACCATAACAAGAAAAAAAAAGAGTAGCTGCAAATACATTGACAGTTGAGTATCATTTCTTTTTCCTTTTCCAAAACAAGTCATTAGCTGACAATTTTCAATAGGTTTTGCAAGTGTGGTTCCAGGCACCAACATGCTCCAATATAGTAACCCATACCCTTTGTCACCCTGGTTTAAAAACCCCAAGCTAATACTTCTTAGTAGTGAATCAAGTCACATCTTTCCAGTCAGAGGCAATCTGCTGGAACAGCTTTCTAATTACTTGGAGCACAGAACAAGAGATAACAAAAGTATACTACTATTCTGTATGTAGCACCTCATAAGCTCAGAATCTCAGAAATCTTGTAGACAGATTCATGTAGGTTGACAGACAGGCCCACAACATTTCTCCACCTCTGACACACTTGTATTCAACTTTACCCTTAACAATTAGCCACAGTGACAGAATCTGGGGGGGAAAAAACCAAACAACAACAACAAAAAATCAGCTCTAAATCTCAAGAAAACACATATTTATACTCACTCTTAGGAAGGAGTCAAAGTGTCTGGGGTCACCACAAAGCTGGGACAGGTAGTAAACAAAGCAGTAACCTTTTTCATAGGTGAAGAGGTTCATTAAATTACTGGGATTTACACCTGAAAGAAGAAGACAACATGATAAACTCTAATAAGGAGAGTGATTTCCAGCCCTTAAGTTATACAGGCCCCTCAGAGATCACCAAGGCAACACATAGTGACTTAAAATAAGCCTTGTTGTCAGTACATTTAAGTTACTGCAGTAAATTAAATAGATGCAGTCCAAAGCACAGCCTGAAAAATAATTTTTTTTTTTAATCAATCTTTGTAAGGTAAGTAGTAATTCCCAATGGAATAAGTCACTTCAAACTAGAAGTCACTGAAAACAGATCTGGAACTGGAGAACAAATCTTTTTTTCTTTTTGCAGCGCCAGGTTCTGGGAATCACCACACCACAAATTTTCAAAGACATCAATATAAGGTAATCATTTCTTGCTGCTCCTTTTCTGAGGCTTCCAACACATGCTTTTCCATCCCATTTGGCTCCAATATCATCTAGATTGAAAACTGCTTCACCCACCCAGATGTGACCCCAGAACTAGAGAACTATCAGTGAAAGAGATAGGTAAATCAGGAGTGCAGTCATGCATCTGGCTCAGGGAATAACCAGTCTCTGCACAGCTCAACTTAGAGCAAGTACTTGTTTATCTGCATGCTGAATACATACATACATAGTTCTTAAATGAATACATAAAGAGAGCAACATTTAATAGCAGAGGATTTTACACAATGTTTCCAAATATTTCCATTATAAAATAGTTTATTTTGCATATCCAGAATTTCAAACCCACATAGCTTTCAAGGCAGGTTTTTACATTCTTTCTACTCAGCAAATCTGTTGTGTTCTTACACAGAACAATATCTGTGTAAAGATGAGTTATCCAACTTTGAAAAAAGCTTGAAAGCTAAGCTTCCTTATTTATTTTTAGACTCGTTTACAAACCAGTACTTCTTTCTCTTTTTTTTTTTTTTCATAAAGGATATGTAAAAATTAGTCTTCTTTTGTCTATATTCCACCATGGACATACAGATGTGTGTAATTTTGTGTAGAGCAGCCTCAGCCAAGAGCAATACCTGGCTCCAGTTTAACTTGAAGCTTGCTGACCGGGTTGTCTTCTCCAAGGAGCTTCATCTGCCTGTGGAGAGCATCAAGGCGGAATGCGGTCTCCAAACATGTGAAGGCAGCTCCTACCCCAGAAAGTAATTGTTAGTTATGGGAAAATGATCAGCAAAACCTGACCTGGGCAGGACTAGCACAGGGACAAAGTAAAAGCTGCTGCAGGTGCAAAAGATGGAACAGTGAGACAGAATCACAGTAATGTAATGGCAGAGAAACTTGAGTGCAGAACATCCTTGTAATGAATAATGGCAGTCAGAGCCTAACCCAGTGTATTTCCTCACTCTGATGATGCATCGGGCTGCATTGAAAAACAAAGCAGCATGAAAACTATGCTAAAGTTTACATCCTAGACATCATCTTATCAGTTCTTGCAAGATAAGGAGAGCAGCACTACAACAAATTTATTGTACAGGTAACTTTCAGGGAGCAATCAAGTGCTACAAAAACATGCTGTCACCAGTGCCAAGGATATTACTAAGGAAATGTCACCTCTTGAGTGGAAAGAGAAAAGGATTGGATTTGGTTATTGTATTATAGATCCTGTGTATATTTTTTAAGCTTTATGTATCATCCTACCTGTTTTTGTAGAAGTTTTTCACCTTCCTCTCATTAGGACTCTTTACAGTTGTGACTGGGTAAACTACTCCTTTCTCTTCCCTAACTGCAGCGTAGAGCATTCCATGCTTTCAAACCAAACTAGCTGTATTACACTGCCAAGGCAAGAGATCTTTACTACGCCCTTGCAGACATCAGAAGCTGCGGAAAACGGATTTTCAGATTCAGAAGATACTTAACATCCATCGCTATTAACATTTTAGCCTTCTTTGATAAGTTTTTAACCCAAACAGAGGGTTTGTTACATAGATACAACCTCAGTCTCAATGTAACACCCGAATCCTACATAGCCCAGTGCGTAATAAGAACCAGGATATGTTTGGAAAACAGGAGAGCCTGCATGAGCAGACAAAGAAGTGGATGTGCTTCCCAGGGGAAAGCAAGAACTAGGATAACTAGTGTTAAGGGCAATGACTTCATGCAACAGAGGGGAGAATTAAGCAAGATCCAAGAGGAGTGGTAGTCAGTGGATTCAAATTTCCCTAAACAATATCATTACAAAGATGCCTTTTTACTATCAATAGAAGACACTCCAGAAATTATGTCAGAAATTGTAAGATTTAGATCAGAGGTTTGTCTTAGAAACAAAATAGAATGGAGAAAGAGCTTACTAAAGAATGGCACTGGGAAAGCCTTTTTTTAGTTTCCTAACAAATGCTCCTTGAAACAACCAGTTCTAGAGAACAGACAAAATTCAGCAAGCGTTTTGTTCTATGTTGGATGGACAGACTAAGACGATGAATAGGTTGATATCTTCTGACCTACTCACATTACTGCCATGTATAATGTGACTTAGGACAGTAGTACCCACTGAGAATTACTCAACATAAAACAGCTTTCAAAGACACATAATATGCATTGTAACATCTCCATAGATGCTCAGAGCACTTCTTTGCCTAAACTTAATTATCATCAGCTTGTGTCCAAAAACAATATACATGAATAAAAACAAATGCTTTCTTCTAAACACCTTTGCTGCCAAGATTTCTAGGAACTTTTCCAAGATTGTTTACAATGGATGCTTGAGAAAACACATGGAACTGGCTTTTAAGAACATAACAGGACAAACTGGAAAAGCATACGTTCCCATTATTCACTTCAATAAAAAGCCAATTAAACTTAAAAGCAAGAGGAATAATTTACTACTTATATTCTAAAGACAGCACCATAAAACTGACCTGTGAAATTCACTGACGCAAGCAAAGGCAGGGCTTACAATCCTGCAGGAAGCCTCCAGCACATAAACAGACAGCTACATAAATCTATACGGTTTTTTTTTAGTGCTATTGCCATCATTCTTTTTATCAGTAGGTAGCTACTAACTGATCAGAATTAAAAGAACACTTTTTCACAGGACAGTTATTTCACAATATAACTGTGATAAGACTTCTTATCTTTCTCTGAAGCATCCTCTGCTCACCTTGCTCTGACATATCAACATCTGCCTGGTAACCAAAAGTAGTTCCAAGTCCCCACAGCACTGTGCTAACACACTTCACTCAAAGCCCCTGATACCATATCAGATATTGAGCCCACTAAAGCCAAGACAACGTCAAACTCTAAGTATGCAAGATGTTCAACACAAAGTTTGGGGCTGTGTGTGGGTGTGTGTTCCAGAAATAAAACCTAACTGAAACCAGCTCCCTACAGACTTCTGAGCTTCCAATGCAAATACTCTATGCAGCCAACTCTGAGTTATGGTAAGAAGGAGCACAAGAAGTTTCTGCAGCAGTACCATAGGTCTCGGTGGTGATCCGGCGCTGCGCGTAGGTGGCCAGGCCCTCACTCAGCCACATCTCCTCCCACGTGGCGTTGGTGACCGCGTTCCCAAACCAGCTGTGGGCAACCTCGTGAATGACGTCAATGATTAAAAACTCATCGCTCTCCAGAATGGAAGAGATGATGAAGGTCAGGCATGGGTTTTCCATGGCAACAATAGGGAAGGATGGAGGAAGAAAAACAATGTCATATCTAAAATTAGGGAGAGAAGAAAGAAGAAAGGAGATGAGTAAATTGCGGCTAGCAGACACATAGTAACACTTACTTCTTTCAGAAGACACACAGTAACATTTTTCATTCTTTCGGGAAGGCTCTTCTGAGACCTTCTCCTGACTTCAGGAACAAACTTTCTGGGCAAGTGGTGCCTACTTCTTCTGATCAGAGGATCACAGAATTTGTTTTGTTGGCCAAGGACCTGCTTATGTTTGGACATAAAGACTTGACAGTCTTTTGATGTGCACCAGATCCAGCACATCCCAGAAGCATTGTGCTCCCTTCACACACACAAACTCATCACAAGTTGTGTATCTGGGAGCCAGAAAACTGTTTACATTATGAACAGTAGTGTAACATGGTGTTGAGTCCCCAGAGACTCCCAGGAAAGAAAGAGGCTAGGAAGCTGTCAATGAATTCATTGATTTCCTATACATGCAGTGTCAGCAAAATCACCTTAATCTGTCTGCTTCAGAACACAACAGTAATATTTGTTTTGTTTTCTAAATTTCTTTACCAGTGATGAGCACTGGCACACTGGGCCACATTCTCAGATTATTTCAAGCAATATTTTATAAGTTAACAACAATGAGATCTTCCTGCTTACCTTTAGCAAAGAAATATATGAAGCTTTTATAATCATTTTCTTCCATCCAAAGAATGAAAGTATTCTCTCAAAACCACTCATTTTTAACACACAGTCCAGCTATTCAAGAACTATTAATGTTGGTTTGAGAGACTTGGACTCTCAATGAGTCTGTACTGAGATTTTCAGTATACTCATGCATACCACAATAAATGCAGAAATAAATGAGATTAATAAAACAACCATACATTTTAAATGGTGTCTGGCCCCATGCTGGACTTGCATCACAAAACACTGTAGTATGAAAAACCCTCACTCCTTAGGAAAGACCCACTGTTTAGAAACCTTCAGTTCTGCCCTGCAAACCAGCTAAAACACCTCCATGCCTCCATGGTCCTTCCTGCCACTTGTGGAGAGAAAACTCCAGAGTCTGTTTGCAACTACTACAATCATGCCAGTTAAAATGCTGATTGGCCCTTCTATAGGGAGAAAGCACGACCATTTCTGAATACTGTTTTATTTTGCTCCCATTGCACATTCCCAGGAGACTGATTAAACTCACCTTCCCCATATATAGGGGCCATACAGACTCTCTGCAGCTGTCAACCAGCGTTCAACAATGCCAGAAAGCTTGCTGATGGCTGTTGGCAGCAGGCAAGGCTCTGCCCACACTCTGCTCCTGTCAGAAAACAGAAAACATCAGGTGATACTTCAGCAAACTGAATTATCTCTTAGAAAAAACAGCCTGTCTGCTCACCACACTTCCATGTATGGTAATAGTGCAAGGAGACCTCCCATCAGACCCAGGCCCTCCTAGGCTAATGCTCCATGGAACATGGCAAGAGGTAACCAAAAATCACTCCAACAAGGCAACGAGAAAGCAGCTGTAATGACTTCAGGGGACAGTAGGCAACATTTATGAAAGAGGAACATATCTTTGCCAGTGCAGTGCCATGAATTTCTTTACACCCAACTACACTTCAAACTCAGTGCTCACAGCTCACGGACCCAACTGTTCTCTTATCAACATCTTTGCTACTTTACAGTATGAAGCACTGTACAGGGACATAAAATGCAGAATGAACTCACTGCAAATCTTACCTTGGACCTATGTCTGCGTGTATGAGGTCTCCAGCCACCAGGGCCACTAGGTAGGCAGGAACTGGATATTCCATGTAAAATTGATATACACCTTCCTCTTCTACGTAGGAGCTTTGGGTGGCACTCATCAACACCTGTATGCCTGCTGGAGCCTGGAAGACACCATCATACACTTCAACTCACCAGATAATCACAGCTGAATGACTGAATCACAAATCTCTGGTTCATTTTCATGTAGGCCTGATGATGTACATTAAAAACAATAATTTAGATAACACAAAATGTAAGATTTCTGTGAAGTTTTTACACCACAATCTGCCCAGTCCATGGAAACATACCAACCAAAAATATGAATCCTCCTATATGCCAGCTGCCCCAAAAGCACCCACATATTAAATTATTTCGTCTATACAAAATGCAACATTATTTGATGCTGCTTTCAAAAAACTTCAGGTTTTTTCTTTCAAAATTTAGTACAATACAGTTGAATATTATCATCAATAACCCCTATTGGAAGGGACCAGCCAAATTCTCTCTCATATTTCCATTTCACAATTACTCTTTCAGCATTGAGGACAAGGAAGGCAAGACCCACGTGGGATAGGCAACAGAGTTATGTTTGTGGCACTACCCTGATTCTGGTCCAAGAACCAGAATCACTCCAACAGTTTAAAAATCCAGTATTGCTTACAACACTGAATCACAATATTTTTAGCAGGTGTACATACACGATGTAACTATGCTTTCACAGGTTAACAGCAACTAAGAGCTCCATGAACCATTCACAGCCATCCCTTACCTTGACAGTAGCTGAGTAGGTGCATTTCACTGCAGGGGTGTCAAAGCAGGGGAAGAAGGAGCGGTTACACACCGAGTGTCCCTGTGTGAAGACAAAGGGCTTGGCATTGCCGTACGTCAGCTCTGGATCCAGCCACCAGATCTGTTAAAACACAACAGAGGGAAGAAGAGGTGAGGGAAAGGGACAACAGCACAAAGATGAACTGCCAAAACCAAAATGTGAAATCAAGACGATTGTGGGGGAGAAACACCACCTCAGCTGCTCAGCTGCCTGGATGAATACCTGCCACAGGGCACATTTCCATCTCCAACTGTACATCTTTCTACTCCAGTTTATTTTCCAGAAATGCTCAGAAAAATTTCCTGCTGTCTGAACACTGAGTGGTGACACATAACAGTGACTTACAGCCACTCACTATTTCTGTTGTATCAATTTACTTGATTAATAACAAGTCCCTAACAAACATCCACACAACCTTCTTGTCAAAGGGAGTACTCTGGATACCTCCATGTTTATAACTCAATATGAACAGGAGTAGAAGGGGTCAGGTAAAACAGCTGAAAAAAAAAAAAAAACCACCCCCAAAACAAACCCAAATCCACAAAGTAAAAATCCCTGAAGCTGAACTGTGTACACAACATTATCTCTGACCCTGACACTGCCCTCCTGGCTGAAGCATCAAACATTTTGACACTATGCAAAAAAGTGAGTATATGTAAGAAACATCTGGTCAAGGACATTGGAGGCCCCTTTTTACAGAATGGATAAGGAGATTCTGAGTGGTCACAAAAGGAAAGCCAACAAAACACACTACTGAGCATGTCAATTTTCAGTATCAAATAGCAAAGGAATCACAAGTCAGACACCCAGCAAATAATTAGAACATATTAAGAATAATAAGAAAAAGTCCAATTATTTGCCTTTTGGTTTTTATATTTCAAAAGTTTGTGCTTGCTCATGCTCCCTGCCTCCAACTTTGAAGTGCAGGAGCAATTTTAAATAAGGATTTTCTTGTAATCCTAGAACTCTGGAGCTGAACTTTGATGGAAAAAATCAAATATTGTGAAATTTGCAATAAAATTGGAACCACTGGAAGTCTTGGAAACAGTCAAGCACAAGGAATAAAACTTCTGAGTCTGCCGAATTCTTAGCTCAAAGCAACCAATAAATCTGAGATCAGGGAACAGCAGTTAGTGCAAACACTAGTTCAGTTCTGGTCCTCAAGGGAAAGCAACAAAACACAGAAGAGAAGCCTGGGTACTAAGTCTGCTTACATTTTAACAACATATTACAGCTCTGCCTCCTAGTTAACTTTTGGAAGTTAAAGTTTTCTCTCTCTCCTTCTGTCCTATAAGGTTATTTTTTGATATCTTCTTCCCTTGCCTTTAGACCTTTTTCCTCAGGTGCCAATGTGCTCCTCTCCCAAATCATCCACTGGAGCAGCATCTGCAGGGATCAGTGAAAGGTAAGGACAGGAAACACACAGTCTGCAGCTTTCAGTTATTCCTATGGAGTCTCACACTTCCACTGGCAAATGTTTGGGAGTTTTTTAGGTGGGAGGCACTAGAAAATTAAAAACCTTTATCTAGAAGTAAAATTAATCCCTTGAAATTTGTTTTAAGATTGCCCTCTTCTATTTCAAGCCTGTAGGACCAGAAACAAGCTCAAAGCTGGACTTCTGAGGAGCCCTGTCTGTTCACATCCACGTGCTGCATTTCAGCACACTGCCCACAGCCTTGGGGCACCTATACAGCTACAGATTTCCATGAATTACATTTCTCATAGATATCTGCATTTCACAGCAAGGAATATAATTTCTGCAATGCCACGTTATGGAACTGGAGACAGCTATTCCAGAAGGCATTTGGGGACATATATCTCATTAAACACCAATAACTAGTAACTTCCACCCAGAACACACATTTGCAAAAAAATGAAAATACTATATTTTAATACAGGGTAGTAGTTTTCTAATGATCCAGGGAAGAGGCTCAGAAATTAAATTTCAAAGATCTGCCCCAATGCCTTTTTTGACTCCTCTGATCAGTGGCTTTGTACTTTTATCATAAAGTCTGACTTCCAATCTGTATCGTTGGTCCTG
>NW_008236696.1:5350285-5354574 GCF_000691975.1 Corvus brachyrhynchos | reverse complement strand
TGAAGAGACTCATCTTCAAAAGATTTTTTCCTTTACTTTTTGAGAGACAGAAAAGGCTAACAAAGAAAACAGAGATAAGGCACCACCACACCTAAATCGCTTACAACACTTGAGTAGGAAGGAAAAAGGGCTGACGATGTCTTTACAGCAGAGAGATAAGGGGAAGCTCTCCCTGAGCAGTGCAGGAGGAAAACATAAGCAGGAAGGGAAGGGGTACCAAGAGCTGATTCTTGTTTACAAGAAACTCCATAAATTAAGGACAACTTCTTTTCAACCAGTCCTGCTTTATTTGACATTTGGTTGAAGTTAAGTGAAGCACCAACCCCAAGAGCCAAGAGGGAAAACATTTGCAGAGGATGAAGTATTTTTTTCCCCTGTTTTCTAATGTCTGCAGCTACATGGCAAGCCTCCGTCTCTCTTTCCAGACGCACTTGGAACAATGATGAAAGTTATCCTGAAACAATATAAATAGATCTGTAATATAAATAGACCAGGCTATGCTGCTGGACAGAGGCAGGGCTACGGGCTGGAGAAAATGAGTGTAAGCAGCATCCTAGAAAGGAGTGCGAGGCCCAGGGTGCTGCTGGGGCGAGCAGTGGAGCATAGGGATAGAGCAGCATTTGGGGCTGTAGCATCTACTCCACATCCAAATCCCTCCTGCACTTCCCCTTGGGAAATACATGTGACATCATCATCATGCTCTTCATTTTTATCTAGCTTTTCATGTATACAGGAAAGCTGTTTCACACATTAAAGCTGTTCTGTGGTGCATTTCAATTACAAAGACCTGCTGCATGATTCCTCTGCTGAACAAAGGCTTTGGGCAGCCCAGGCTTTTCCCTGCCCACGTATTCTCACACTTCATAAGGCACCTGCCAAGAGTATAATTTTTATTGACTTAGATCATAATCTTTTGCCCAAATCTGGCAAATGACAAAGGCAATTAGCTAAGCCTCTTTTAATCTTAAACCTCTCCATGTTTTTACATGCATTATTGATGAAGGTCGCAGGAAGAGCTGCAAAGCCACAGCTTCTGTTCTAGGCAAACAAGGTGCTCTATCTGATCACAAAGTAAACAAAACACCTGAGATGCAGAGCATGTGACAGCAGCAAGGCACACCTGGGCAGCAAGTCATTCTATGGGGACTGAGAAATCAAGACAAATCTAAGGAATTACAGGGAAGTTTCTAGCACTACAAAGAGGACTGTCCTTTCTGCTAAATCCTGAAGATAAGGAAATGTTACAATTTTTTATACCAGAACCCAGAGCAGAATTTGCATTTAAGGAAAGAAAATAGCACTGGTGTTAAGATGTGCACTGCCAAATCAGAGGAATGACACAGTGGGCAAGAGACAGGTGTAGATTTTTCTCTCTAGGGAAGGAAAAAAGAAAGTGTCACACAAGAGTATTACCAAGAAGTAAGGGATGAGGGAGAAGGGGAGGAAGAGCAGGACCACTGTCCCCAACACACCTGATCAGTGTGTGCCTTCAGCCCACACCAGGAGAGATACAAAATGATTGTGACAGTCTTGCCTCTGATGGGAACTGGCAATGTACTGAGCATATGGTTTCCTAACAGCACAGGGAGCTGGAATGCTCTGTGAAAGGCAGATTTAATCTCTCAGCTGTCTCTCAATGTCCATCAAACAACCAAAGATCTTGGCTCCTTCCTCCACACGAGAAATAATAGGATAGTCAAATAACATGTCCAGATGGCCCAAAGCAAGTATAGCAAGACAACAGGTTTCCAATTTTAAACCCACTACTATCTCTGCTGCTGATCTTACTGCCAACACATTCACACTGCACTGTAACATGCATTTACTGTTTTATAGGTCCCACAAGTATGCTAAAGGTCCCACAGAAAATAAGCCCTGACCTAAGGAGAATATATTCCTAGAATGGCCAAAGAAAATAGAAATTTTAGAAGACAGAGGTCTAACACTGTAAAATTGTGCCTCACTGGCAGAGAAAAGGGACTGCCAGAATATTTACAAGACATGAGTATAAGCCAGTTGACCCTTATATGCATATGGGTTACTCATCCCTGTTAAAGTGCAATGCTGGGCCAAAAACCAGCAATGACATAGAGCACTACAATAGCACCAAACCACTTTGGATCCAAACAAAATAGTTCAGCATGCTGAACATGAAGGGCTACAACAGGTGCTACTTGAGGACAAATACTTTGCCAGCCAAAACTTACAACAGTGAGTGAGCAAACATGGTAGGGTTTATGTCAGTGAGCATGCCTGCTTCTGCTTTCCAGTATCACTTGGGAAGGGCAGTGCATGTCCCTAATGCTGTGACCATCAATAATCTTGACATGAGTCCTTGCAGCTTCATTTCAGCTGAAGCAGGACACGCTGTTAAAAGTACAATAAAGACTTCAAAAAACAGGATAAAGAATAGGTAGCTCACCTCTGATCCATGGGGAGCAAGACAACAACAGAGGGAATGGAAGAAATGTCCTGCTCTCAGCATCCACACAGGACTGCATGTGGGGCCAAGGAAGCAACACATTAATACAAGGTGAGACTAAATGGATGTCACATCAATCAGTGCTCTGAAGCTTCCAGTGGTTTTCACATCATTCCCAAAGCCAGATCAGTATTCCAATCGTATTGAGATCATTTCTTCATAGACTCAGCAGGACAGGCTGCCCCTTTGGCAACAGGACTGGCAAAACTCGGGAAAGCACAAGCTGGTCTAAAATAAAACAATTTGTTCAAGAGGAGGAAAGCACATTATCATGTACTTTGGGAGGTGTGGCTCAGCCAGACTGAGAACGATTACAGAGCACACAGCAATGCCAAATTAGCTTTAAAGCCTTCTCACCATAAACAAGGCAGAGAGCGGACAAAAGAAACAGGTTTCTTCATAAACCCAGGAAAAAAATAATGAACAGAATCTTCTGAACAGAGCATTGTACAAGGAAATAGTAAAGCCAGGAATTCCAGAGGAGAAAAGGAACAATATCCAAGTGGATCTGAACTTTAAAAGCGCCAGAATCTTCGTTTTTGCACTTTTAGGGAAGGACTAGAACATTAAAAAGTTACCCTATGACCACAGGAAACTTCCATCAATAAAAATCTTCCTGTGGAACTCACTATTCCAAGCGAGCCAATGTGTAAGACTACCCAGATCATTCCAATGATGAAATTACTTTTGTGATCTTCCATGTAGTATTAAAATTAGACAGAGAAACATCCAGCAAACTCATTCTAATCAGCAACACTTTCCTGTCATGAGGAAAGGCCTACTATTTACTTCCTGTGGGTTGTTTTGCAAGAAGCTTTTATGTTCAATTCCTGCTCTTGTTAAATACATTGTAAAAATCAAATAGATCGACACGTTTACCGGTTTTGACCAGTGCAACAGCAACACCAAATCAGAGGGCTGAGAGTCAATTCCTTTAGGCAAGATAGAGGCAACAAAGTTGCAAGACTCTTAAAAAAAAAAAAAAAAATTTCTTTTGCAAATAGATTCAAGAACCACGTGACGAAAATCACCTCAGTTTAATTCCCAACCTGAACAGACTGTACAGTACTAAAAAGAACTGATGTTCAAGTGGGAACTTCATATTTTCACTATCACAACTTCTTAAAAACACAAGGTCTGACAGGCAGCACCTAAAAGGCCGGGAATAAAGTGGTTCTAAATACCGGGGGTTTAAAAGAAGTGACAGAATTTACAAAGCATTTCACTGTTGAAGAAAGCTAATCCACAGACATGGAAGCACCTCCATGGCCACATCCAAAGGGGTGTTTTGGGCCATTTCTCATCCCTTTTTTCAGCAGATAACTTGTAGGAACACGTAGAATCACCCCTGTTCTCAAAGCTCCTGACCACGGCTCATTGGAACACCAGCCTAGGTGCGCAAGGCCTGATTTTGTAAGCAGCTGGCAAAACCCCCAGGGAAACTCCTGAATTGTGGATGACATAATTTGTCCTGAAGGACTGAGTCGAGGCAGCAGTTTTCAAATTTTCACTCTCCTCGCCAACAGCTGCAATGCCCTTAAAGAACGAAAAACTTTTAAATTACTATTGCGGTGGAGGATGAATAGCCTTGGGGTCCACTCGATGGGAGAAGACAGGAGGGAGAGCAGCTGGGTCGGTACGAGCACCGCTGCTGAGTGCGGCGGGGGACGGCGGGGCTGGCAGTGCCGAGAGCGCCTGCGGGCAGGGCACAGATGCTGCTGCCCAGCGGGCTGGCGCTGCCAGGCGATGAGGACCAGGGACAGGACCGGAGGGGCTGGCAGGGAGATATCTCCCACCGCCTTTGCTG
>NW_008236696.1:5333720-5349037 GCF_000691975.1 Corvus brachyrhynchos | reverse complement strand
TTCCCTCCTCTCCCCCTACCCCACCCCAGGGCCTGGCCCGGACACACCAATTCCCAGGGCTCCTGCTCTGGGGACGGCCATTGGCATGGCCACAACGCCCCGCTCGGGTGGCTCCTGTCCCCTGACAGCCAGCTCTGTCCCTTCCGCACAGTGAGTGAATGCCTCACCGTCCCCCGCTCCTGGCTCCACGACAAACACCCCCAAAACCTCCATACCACGGCTCCTAGCAGGGCTGATTCTTGCACCCTCATCCCACCGGTACCTATTCTGGCTTCCTCACTCCTCCTGGTCACACCCCCACATCGAGCTCACAGCTAACCCTAAACAGCCTCCCTTCTTCCTGCACCCCATATACACCCTTTTAAAAATCCTTTCCCTCCCAGCTGGGCTGCCTGTAGTTTCCTGCCTCCAAGTCTCACTGAAAACTGGCCCCAGAGCCCTGCTCAGATATAATGCACTTTACTCTTCCCTAGAACTCTAGGTAATCAATCACACACCCTATACTGCTGCCTTCCTAAATGGGAAAGGACAGAAACCACAAAATTATCAGCTTTGTACAGCACTTGTTTCTCTGCATGGCAACAGCAGGAGTCAGCAAGCTGGAAGGAAGGAGGTCTGTGCAAGTAACTGTGATTTGCACTCCCCCCAGCCCAAGGGCAGCGTAAAGTCTCTGTCCCATGTAATGACATTCCTGTAAGTTATTTTCACTCTAATTTTCACTGTTATGCTTTGCCTACTGCCTGATGAGGCTCCAACACAAGTATTTTGGATAAGACAGGAACATTTCTCACATGGTTGTGGGTTTAATGAACCCACAGTGGTACATTCTAAAAGCCTCCCAAGCCTTACACTAACGGCTGCAGCATCTGCACCAAATTCCAGCTAAGTTTCCACTGTATCATCACACCAGAGGCACAAACTGTAGCCTCAGCACATTGTGGCTGCAGTTACCAGCTCAACCAAGGGTTAAACACAGAATCACCGTCTACCAACCTGAAGCTAAAGAAAACCTTTGTGTAAAACAGATATAGTTTTATATATAGTAGAACACATGCTACAGTTGCAGTAAAAAAATAACACTCAGGCTCTTCGGTTGCTGGGTACAGCACCGTGCACTTTCTCAGTGTTCTTTTGAAGAACCTCCAAAGAGCAATTTTGTCATTGCAATAAATTCCCTTGTAACTAAGAAAAACACTTTGTCCTGCCATCTTTTCTGTCCGTGTTCTTTAATAAATCAAACGTCCTGCTTTTATCCTTCTCATACCTTCTCTCACTCATACCAATTGCCTTTTGAAAAAATTCAGCTTCCTCAAATTTTGTTTCCAGTGATGCACTAAGGCCTGTGTGACCTGGATTTCACCTACAGGTGATGTGCAAAGCACAGCCCAGCAACCTCAGGATCTGACCCTGCATGACCTTCACCACAGGTAAGGGTGAAATGTCCTCAGGTGTTCAAGCCAGCACAACTTCAGGGCCTGATTTGGCACTTAATTACATCAATCTAACTGCATGTTATCTCCTGGGTAATTTTAGAAGAATCCTACCTGTGCTTTGGTTGAAGTCCCAAGCAAGTGCAATGTGTCCACTCATCAGACTGACAAGATGAGCAGGAACACATTCTCTTGAAGAGGCTCTAAGCTTTTGATAATGAATCAGGATCAGCTGCACTCGCTGTATTTGGACAGAATAAGCAAAACTGACGTAATGGAAAGTCCAGAGGACAATACAGTAACCAGTTATCCCAGACAAATCTCTCTCCTCTTGCACACTTGCTGGTCTTGGGCCACAGCCTTTGCTGGAAGGTGTGCTAGTTTTGGCTGGGCTAGAGTGAATTTTCTTCACAGTAGCTGGTATCAAGCTGTGTTTGGGGTTTGTGCTGAAAACAGTGTTGGTAATTCAGGGATAGTGTAGCTGTTGCTGAGCAGGGCTTGCACAGAGCCAAGGATATTTCTGCTTCTCACTTGACCAGTGAGGCGGCTGGGGGTGCTCAAGGAGATGGGATGGGACAGAGCAGGGACAGACTGATAGACAGATATAACTGGCCAGATAGATATTCCAGATCATATGGCATTATAAAAGCTGGAGAGGAAGGAGGGGACATTCAAAGGATGGTGTTTGTTTTCCCAAGTCACCATTACCCACAATGGAGCCCTGCTTTCATGGAGAAGGCTGGGACATGGGGAATTAAATACCTTGTTTTAGCTTGCTTGTGTGGCTTTTGCTTTCCCTATTAAACTGTTTTGATCTCAGCTCTCAAGTTTTCTAGCTTCCTACCCTTCCAATTCTCTCCCCCATCCCACAGGACTGTGTGGGGCTTAGTTGCCAGTTGATATTAAACTAGAACAGAAGCATGTGCTATCTCCATGCTATTTTGGGCAGGATCTCTTTAAGGAAAATCTCTGTCCCAATCCCAGCATCTTATTCTATTCCTCATAGGATGAAATCTTCCCTGGGTATCACACTATAAATTCTAAAGCAGAATCCAACTCCTGAACCTTCCAATCATCATCAACCTCTTGTAGAATGCTCCAAAGATACAGATATTTCAGTCCCATTTGTAAATATTAATGTTTCTTCCTTCCACTTCAGTGATAGGGCCCTTGGCCAGGCCTCAGCTTGCTCCTGTGGTTTGGGATGAAAGCCAGTAAAAAAATTACAGCTACCCCTGTGAGCAGCAATACTTCAGTGCATCTGTGAGACAAATGAAGCACAGAAGTGATCACAACAGAAAGAACATTTCCTTCTGTCAGTCTCTGTCTTTAATTCCAAAGTAACAATGCTGCAGCTAAGGTTTAACAAAATGGTTGAGTTAATCCCTGCTGTTCACAGGTGACTGTTCACCTGCTCCATCACAGGCCCTTGTCTGACACCTTGCTGAGCTGTTTCAGCTCACCAAAGGTGCAGCAAAGATTCAGCTCTTTAGGAGAGTGTAACTGGGAAGCAGCAGTTTGGGGCAGTGAACGCTGAGCAGTTCCCTCACACACCTATGCTACTGTTACAGCCAGCACCTGCTGAAAAGAGCAGCCCCACTTCACCTCCCTTCCAGGTGGTGCCTTCCTGTCTCCTTTGTACAGCATTCCTACTTTCTGCAAGTTAGCTTTCTGATCTGGACCACACAAGAGCCACTGCTGGCATCAGGAAAGGAAGAGGAAGTCCCAGCCTGGAAGAAGAAGGAGGAGGATAAGATCAGGATGGCTCCCCTTTTGCCCAGACTGCCATTAGCTCAGCCTTAGCTGTAAAGTAAAGCCACACACTGACCCCAGCAGCACTCAGAACCAGGTACATTAGCCCATTTCCTTCAAGTGAAATGCTAAAGTCCATGGGGCAAACTCCAGGCCTGTGAGCAGGGTAAGGTCTGTGCCAGCTAATTCTTGCTTTGGAGAAGAGTTAAGAACAATCACAGCAATGCTTTTTGTGCTACTTCCAGCTACAGCGCAAGCTCTGTTAATGCCATGATTTGCCTGTGGTACTGGTAGGTAGAAATGCTTCTTTCTGTGACTTTGCAGTCATGTCACACTATAAACTGTAGTGCTTTCAGGTAAAGAAAATAGAAAATCTGAGCCTAAGAAGGTCTTCCACCTGACCTCAGCCCTTCTACTTGGCTTGAATACTTGCACTATAAATTATTACTTCCTGTACTACTTAACATACATGTATTGCAAGCAACCCCCATGCTTTTAAATCACCCACCACACTTTTAAAGAAACACCTTTACTCTGAAGAAAGAAAGATTGGACCTTGATGCATGACAAGAGGAAAAAACAAACAAACAAAAAAGACTGCAAACCTGTTCCCCAGGGCTCAGAAAGGTGCAAAGTTATTTATGTGCCCAAAACAAACCACTTAAGCCAATAAAATTTACAAAACCCAAAATAGTTTTATTTACTTTTCAGATTTCTGCCTCAATGAGACATTTTGCAAACATGCTAAGGCTACAAAATGTCCAAGTTGACAAAGACATGCAACGCTGACCATTCAGTAAGTCACAGCTATCACAGGAGCAACTGTGTCCCCCCGGGCCACAGGTCCCAAAAAACAGGGATGGTGTACAGTGATCATGGCAATGCACTACGCAGAACCCAGTAACCTGAGGTAGGTCATTTACAGTAAGAAAACCATGTCCTACACCAGTGTTACATCCTGATCAACAGGAACCCCTTTAAGGTTCCAGAAGATGTGGGGTCAAGGACTGCTTCCTTAACAAGTGTGCAAGAAAGAAACAGGAAATATCAATGTTGATTAATCTTAGTATAAGTGAGCAGAACAAAGAGTTGGTGTTACCCATGCCAGTGAAAGCCAACCTAAACCTCTGAGGAGTGTTAGCAGCTTCAAGATAGAGAGTCAGTCAGCTGAAGCAACTCTGAAAAGGCTTTCCTGCCAGCATACAGGGTATGATTTGAACCTTATGATTAATTTGTTACAGATCATTCCACGAACAGTAAGATTTTGGTTGTGTTAGATCAGCGAAGCAGGAAGAGCTTGGGCTGGCTTGCATTAAAATAAACTCTGCTGATACAGTAAGAAATACTGTGTCAGAACACTGAGAAAATACAAGGCCTTAATGTGACCCAGGAGTGGTTCCCCACTCTGATCACTAAAAACCCTGCTTTGGAAAAGCATTATGGGAAGCAGCAGCCGCTGCTGTGGTGAACATTAGCAATGCCCCAAATAGCTTTGATAAATTACAATGCAATAGTTACACCACAGAGCTCTTCTCTGCTGCGCTAGACAAAGATGTGACAATAAAGGACACTATTGCAAAGCTTCACTTCCACTCAGACACGCAGAAAATCTGGCACTAGGAAAAGACGAACTGTAAAAGACAAAACAGTGTCTGATACCGTCCGATAACAAAGCCAGATCTCTGGTACCATAAACTGTACAAAAATGATAGAAAAGAATATGCACTGTTATTAATACAGTGCTTATTTTAATATAAAATAAACAGCTTACATTTCCACTGTAAATATAGGCTATATACAGAATTATGTATAGATATAGCTACATGTATAAAGCTTCATTATAGGCCTCTGATACATTTATAACTATGGCTCCCTGAGCCATTTGTAGAGTGCATTTAATAACAAAAAATTAGTAAATATGGAATAAATACAATAATAAAAACATTAAGAGTTCTTCTGACATGGTTTTAAAAACTCTCTGGCTTGACACATTGTGCTAAAAATTAAAAGATGAAAAGGCAATAATCTGCGAGGAGGAGGAGGAAGAAGAGCTGGCCTGCCACAGGCAGGGAGCATAGCTCTCCAAAATTAAAGTGACTTTGCCCTGAATTTTAGCCCTTGACAGCAACCTTGTTCTCTGCAGCAGCAAACATAGCATAGAAGCGCGAGTTCTCGTTGGCCAGAAGGGCAGCTGGGGTGTCGAATTCCACTACCTGAAACCAAACAAGGCAGGTAAAATATGTCAGTAAAATTCAGCAGAAAATTGACTCCCACCCCTTGGACTTGTGATGTGATAGTAAAGAATAGAAAACACAGCATTCATCTTTAGATGAGACACCAGGCAGTGAAAGTACATGCATTTATGGATACTGTAAAGCTTCAGACTGGCTCAAACACTGGAACTAACCCAATAGCAAGCAACCTCTGCTGGCTCTGGCAGAGGCAGATACTATGGGCTTTTGCCTTCTCTACCTTTAAGAGCCTCACCCAATGTTCTTACATTTGATTTAACTGTTTATGACTCCCAAATGGAAGCCTGAAAAATAGGTAAGTATCTGTCATAGGCATGCTTGATGGCACAGGGCTTTATCAAAGTAATGGGACACTGCCCAGCAGGGATGTTTATGTTATTACCCATCTCAGAACTAACCTACAAAGGGTATTTCAAAAATATTTTTAAAGATAAACTATTATTCTATGGTACTTTCTCAGTGCGAAAACAGAATTTTGCCATCTTTGATTTTGTCACAGTAAGGTAGCAACTGATTCTGTTGGAGTATTATTACCAAAATCCTCTGTGTAAATAAACACAGAGGATTTTCTACCCTGCAGTGCAGTTGTTCCCTCAGTTCAGTCTGCACACAAGGCACCACCAGACCAGAGGCAGAGACGCCTCCCTGCTCACCTGTCCCTGTGTTAGCACCATGATCCGATCACAGCCCAGGACTGTGTGCAGGCGATGAGCAATTGTTAACATAGTGCAGTCTGCAAACGCCTCTCTGATGGTCTCCTGGATCAGTAAGTCTGTCTCTGTGTCCATAGCAGCTGTTGCTTCATCCAAGATCAATATCTGAAAGCAGCACAGAATCCTGGCTGTTACCCACAGTCACACCTTCCCTCCTGAATATAAAAATACATAGAGTAGGCAGAATGGCCATGGCCAAGAGTTGTCACAATCAGCAATCCTTACAGAGTTGTGGGCACAAAAGCAGTTTTTACAAGTAGCCTTTCAGTTTTCTTTATGTAATTGCCTTCAACAAAGGATCACACTGGGAAGACCTATGGATCACACTTACATTTTATGGTCACATCCTAGAGCTACATCTGGATTATGAACCAGGCCTCAACTTTCCTACTTTCAGTTTCATATTCAGTAGATTAATCTCAAATACAAATTTTACCAGTAAACTAATTTGACACATGCTTGGTGGTGACATTCCTTCTGAAATGAGTCAATACTGACTAGGCTTAATACTTTCCTTATGCTGGGTAAGAATTCTCTTACTCTCAGACAAACTGATTTGGAGTGACTTTTTGTCACAGCTGAACTGAACATGCTTTGTGCAGGTACTGCAGAGACGGTAACTTCTGCTGAGTAGTCTGACTTTAAAAACAGATGCAGAGTGAACTTTAAAATATTATGATATGTTGCATTTCAGACAAAAGGTTCTTAAAACCAGAATCCTGGTCAATCTCAATCCAAAAGTCCTTTCTCACTGTAATTATTGTTTTCCATTCCTGCAAAACCTTTCACTTGGCTGGCATAGCATGGTCCCAAACTCTACTTGGAGACCACATTTTAGTAGAAGGAAAACACTTGGCTCATATCCACAAAAAGGTGGAAGAAGGGAAGAATCTGATGCTCTCCAGTAACAGGACATGGAATAAAAGATTAGGCCAGTCTGACACACTATTGTTAACATTTGCAAACAACACCTTTCCAATGGCAGGACATTACAGGAGCTGGCTACAAATACCTTCCTGGTTGTTTTAACCTTACACCTCTCTGGGTTGCAATAATCATTGGTGTGATTCCTCTGACAGAAAGAATCCAGCACAAAAGAAGGCTTGTTCAATCCTATAATTTTGGTATCTCCAGCTATTTCTCTCCCTGCTGCGCTCACCTTGCAACGACGCAGCAGAGCTCTAGCTATGCACAGTAACTGTCTCTCTCCAACAGAAAAGTTCTCCCCATTTTCCATCACTTCTGAATCAAGTTTCATAGGCAGCTGGGCAACCTGCATGGGAAAGAAGAGGAAAAAAAAATCTTACAGAATTGCATAAAATCATATAAACACAAACAGCATATAAACACAAACTCTTTGTCACCAAGAGACGAGAGTGAACCTAGTCCCTGCAGGAATTCCTCCAGCCTGAGTTCCATAGCCATAGCTGCCACTTGACTACCAAGAAAAAGAATTGGAAATGTCATGGCAGCAAGTCTTGCTGCAGAGGGCCTCACAAAGGGCAGGTTTTAAGGTCACTGTAAATTTGTACATGCGACATGTACACTCACAAATAGAAATGCAGAATGCACACTTAAGGCACATACAGAAAAATATCACTTGTAATGTTTTAACACCCTAAGAATCCCTGTGATGAAGCAGCACTCTGCTATGCTACATACTAAAAAATACACACAGAACATGGCATGTTCTCAAAAAACCAAAAATATCAGTGATAAAATTATGGAAAAAAGTTTAAAGATTGGTCAAATAAAGCATAGAGAACAAGGGGAAAAAATACAGTGAAAAAGCTTTATCTAAATACCTCTAACATAGCTACTAACAGAACATGTTGCTTTGGAAGTCAAATACAAACATGTATCTCCTAGTGTACATAATACTTACACACTCCTTCATGTGAGTCCTTTCCAAAGCAGCCCAGATCTGTTCCTCACTGTACTGATTGAAAGGATCCAAGTTTGATCTGGAAGAGGAAGCAGAAAACAAGCAGAATTTTAACTCAGCAATGAATGGCAAAGCAGCAGTGTGCTAATTCTTCCAGACAGGTGATTTACATCTGGCCTTCCACTGACAGTTTCCTTGCCAAGGAAATCAGATGCTCCCAGCACTCTGGGGTTAGAAGAGCCAAAAAACAAGAGTAGAGATGGAAGACAAAGACACTAAAACTTCAACCACATCTAAAGGGAAGCAAGACTTCCATGCAGGATGATCACACCCAGTGCTGCACTGGGCCAGGTAAAATCATTCATCTGTGCTTTTGTTGTTTCAAAACCAGAACAGAAGCTAGGATGCCTGAGAGCTACCACCTCACCAGGCACCTATGGCATTTCAGGTATAAACTGGTAGACTGCTCAGTCCCTTTCTTGCCTTCTTATGGTCTCACTAACCTCACAGTGCCACTGAACAGCACAGGTTCCTGAGGGATTATGGAGAGTTTGCTCCGAAGATCTGCTAAGCCAATGTCATTTATTTTCACTCCATCAATTTTAATGCAGCCTCCAGACAGTTCAACGAGACGAAAGAGTGCCATTCCAAGGGAAGACTTCCCTAAAAATGAGACAGGAAAAACAAGACTGGTGTTTCTACAGAATCATAACAGCTTTCAGATGAGAAAGTATTTTAAAAAGCTGTCCACATCTAAGAAAAGTTTTAAAATACCAAAAAGTCCTGGCAGCAATGCTCTGGTAAGTACTGAGGTTCAGCATTTAAACTGAGCAATTGTGGAGGCAGCTCCTAATCTCTCCTCAAAGAAGCCATCCCTGGAGTCCTGCCCCAACCCCACTGCCAAAACCCTGCCATGAAAACCCAATACAACAATATAAATTATTTATTTAGAAACTCATTCTGAGGTTGATTTAAGTCATCTCACAAACAGGCGTTTGGATTCTTCACATTACAGAGCTCTGAGATGGCTCAGAGCCAAACCTGCCTGCAGCATCAGTACAAAAAACTTCCAAGAGAGTCAGAGAAGGTGCAATGAGCACATTGTAGGCACCAATCTGTGCTGGTCAGTGGCTTGGGGAGTTAAATACGATCAACACACTGGCTCAAGCATAGCAGGATATCCCTCTGCTTTAAATGGAAACTTGTTTTCACTACTGCCTACAGGGATCTTGCTTATGTGCACACATGAATGGAATCCTCCACTGACAGACTGCTCAACCCCTCCTGTGCAACCAACAACTTAGTCAAACACAGAGGAGAACCAATAAGACTGCCCCAATCTATTCTGTAAAAGCAGTAATTTAACTCTGCTTAGTGTTTTTCCTTACCTGAGCCTGTCCTCCCCACAATGCCAATCTTTTCCTTCGGTTTGATGGTAAAGGACACTTTTTTAAGTACTAGAGGGAGGTTCTCTCGGTACCGCATCTCTGCATTTTCAAAAACAACTTCACCTTCTTGGGGCCAGTCCAGAGGAGGAGTTTTATTCTTAATTCGAGCAGGAGCTTCCAGGGAAAGTGTCTTTTAACAAAAATACAGAAGTTCAGTTTCCAGTAAACAAAGCACCAAAGGAAAATTATCAGCTGCAGCTTTCTGCAGATCTTCCCCATGGACTCAGCCCAGATCATTTATAGCACTTCCATGATGAGCTGTTTGGCTGGATGTGGACCCAGTGGTCCAGAAGTTTGCTGTGTTACACTGACCACACTCTTAATTTCCCTCCCATTGCTTCAGTAATGGCATCAGTCCTTCTATACAACAATGGTTTTCATCAATGGAATTCAAAATGTATTTTAGGCCTATTATTTATCAACACAATCCTATTGAATTTATCAACACAATCCTATTGAATCCAAAGACTGGATGCAAAATCTGCTGCATTTCTATGCCTCATTTGCTGTGCCATGCCAGGGTCACCTCTGATGATGACACAGAAGAGAATGCCCAAGTAACACATTAAATGCCACCCTCTTTCTTTTACTCCTCATGTTTCCCTGTCCTACTGAATCACTGGTCAGTCCCTTCCAGCTTGCTCACTTCTGCTATTTCACTCTGCCCCTTATTGAGCAGTTCACAGATAAAAAAAGAAAAGCAGAACATCTGAAAGCCAAACACAAGGCTTTATAGCATGTCTAGAGTGAAGTCAAGGTCACTTTCCCATATTTGGCACAAGCACCCTCAAAGAGAATGGCAGCAATCCTGTCACAGGATTCACCTCAAAACTGAACCAGGCCCTGACAACTCCTCTGTAGTCTCTACAAAAAGAGATCTCCCTACAAATGCTATAAGCCAGCATTTTCTGCAGTGTGATTTTTCTCATTCTAATATAAATACTTGGAACAGGTAATAAATTGCCCTCTGGAGACACCCATTTCCTACACTGACCATTGAGAGATCCCGCAGGGATGTCACCTGGGGACATCTGCAACATCTAGGTAGAGGCAGATTAATTGTACACCTGGGGTTTGAGAAAAAAACAGCCATCTGCTACCATAGTGCTCCAACTCTTTGAGCTTGGTGCTCAAAACAGCAACCTTGAGCCCCCACCAAAAAAAGCCTGGGCCTTGGTAAGACCCACGACCTGAATGGTGTTTCACTGCTCACCCACCCCTTTACTTCAGCTTTAAACTAGTTTTACAGTTTCATAAATGTCTGTCTAGAGATCAGAATTAAAAAAAAAAAAAAAAAAATCAGAGTGTTGCTTAACAGTGATATAGAATGAGAGACATAACTTTTAAAAAACACCAAACAACAGCCTACAACTGTACATTTTGCCACTAAAGGCCTGACAATGATAAATCCATCTCAGCCCAGTGAGAGAGATACAGTATTTGGCAGAGTTGTCAACTTGTGTGGTCACCAAGTCTTCCATATGTGGAAATTTTCTACTTAGATGCCTCCAGAGGTTTTATTTATTTAACTGGGGGAGTGGGCAGGTTTGTTGTTTTTTTTTTCTTCTGTTTTTTAGCCTGTGGATTAAATCCACAGGCTTAAAAAAATACTACAAATATCAACTAAATAGCCCAGATTTACCAAATAAATATATGTATATATCTCCCTCTGAAGTTCACAGGGAACATGAAATGAAAAAGCCTTTCACCTCACACACCAGACCCAGTAGGAGGCTTTCTCCTGGCTATGCTTTCCCCACTGACCTATGCCCAGTTCTGCACACAAATCCCAGTTACAAAGAAAGGGTTACAGATAATCAGAGCAGCTTGCTAAGCATTTAGCCTGGCACATTTCTCATGTTTAGCTGAGCACATTTCTGATGTTTGCAGTAAGAACAATCCCTTGACTTTTTAAGCATATAGAAATATGTTACATAAGACAGCTGTGGAAAAGTAGGCTTATTAGGATGAAGCAGAATTACTTGTAGATAAAGCAAAAAACAGTTATCTGTGCTTAAATGAAGGAATCCCATTAGGTTGGGAATGAAGGATGCCAGAACACCACTCTTTTGCTGTAAAATAATGTTTTGAATCCTCTGTTACAGTAAAGAATGGAGTGTGTAAAAAGTGTGAGTGTCAGCAAACTTCCAATATCCTTATTTAACTCCAGCAATACCTGTAAGCTTAATTATCTATCAGCTCTGGGGCCATTCATCCCCCCTGTGCTGATACACGTGCTTCATAAAACAAACTCACTCTGCAGTGTTACAGCACAGGCTTTAGTGCCGTTCCAAGATCAGGAACATACAGTCTGTACTAAGGCAGCCTGAGGCCAGCAATGTAACAAACAACACAAAATTTCACAACAGGCAGCTGAATGCATTACAGTCCTACCTTGATATAGTGGTCAATCCTCTCCACTGAGGTGAAACGAGCTTCTGTCTCTGAAGCCAGTCTGACTGTAAACTGGAATAACCCTGTTAACTGAAGTGGTGAAAGAAAACAAAGACAAATTTTTAGAGCTGTGATTAGTTATTGAATTAAGAGATGAATGTGCCCAGCAGGATCACGGCAGTGACTGTACTTGGAGCTGATGAGGGTACACCTCAAAGCCTGTGTTCAGTTTTGGGCCCCTCACTACAAGACAGACATTGAGGTGCTGGAGTGTGTCCAGAAAAGGGCAACAGAGCTGGGGAAGGCTCTGGAGTTGTGTGAGGAGCAGCAGAGGGAGGTGGGGGGGCTCCTGGAGAAGAGGAGGCTTAGGGGAGATCTTACCACTCTCTGCAACTCCCTGAAGGAGGGTGTAGCCAGGTGGGGTTTGTTCGCTTCTCCCACTTAACAAGCAGTAGGACAAGAGGAAACAACTTCAAGTTGTGCCAGGGGGAGGTTTAGAGTGGAGGTTACAAACATTTCTTCACCAAAAGAGTTGCCAAGCACCGAAACAAACTTCCCAGCAAGTGGTGGAGTCACCATCCCTGGATGTATTCAAAAGTCGTGCACATGTGGCACCTGGGGACATGGTTTGGTGGTGGGTTTGTCATTGCTGAGGCAACAGTTGGACTCAATGACCTTATGGTCTTTTCCAACCTAAACAATTCTATGATATTTAATACAAGTACTCTTGGCATTGGGCACTAAATAAATAATGTGTTCAAGGCAAGTTAATTTAATAGTTCATTTTAAAATCACCATAATTTATTAATCCCTTGAGAAACCCACAGCTTAGAAACGTTTCCCAAGAGCAACAGCTTGAAGTACGAGGTGTCTAAGCTCTTCATCTCACCGCCACAAGGAGGCAGAAGAGGCCAAACAGCAACTCCAACACGAGAGCTCCGAGCCCTGCAGCTCCTCTGAGCCAGCGCTGAACATTGTTTGCTCATTAGCAATATCTACATTAAAAGAGCAGTTAAATATTACAATATGTGGTCACACTCACCTGCACAGCATATGAGATGGCCAGCCCGGCATAGGCAGGAGGGATCTGGCCATGCATCAGGACAATCATAAGGCCAGTGGTTGTGATCAGAGCAATGCTGATGATGTCCAGCCGCACAGCCAGCCAGCGCATTGCACAGCTGAACAGGTAAAACGGGGCCTGGTTGTCATCCAGCAGCTCTTGGTACCTGAAACAAACACAGGAAAGGTTAGTAGACTCCATGAGCCTGATGTTCTACGAATATCAGACCTACTTAAACCCCTGTTCCAGTATCAGGATTCAGGGTGGGAGGAGTCATCACTGACAAAGTTTGAAACCAAAACATAATGGCAGAGTTTGCAAACTTTCCTGTGTAGTGTCAGATGTGTACTTAGCTCAAACTCTCCAAAGTCAAATCACCCAGTCTGTCTACAACAATGAATTATGCTGAGGTGAATCAAAGCCAGGGACATTACGCAAACTTTCACCATTCTTCACCTATGCAAGACCTTCCAGAAGATGTTCAATGACTACAAATTACTCCACAGATAACAGCAGCAGTGCTTCAGAATATGTGTCATTTTATACACAAGTGTGTAAGTCAATTAAGTTTTGATAGAATTGGTGACACCTAATTAAAACACATCAAGTACTACTTAATTTACAATCCTGACAATGCACAGCTGAGAAAGCATATTTAAGGAGAAACACCCGAGATTCACAAAGCCAGTAACTGCTGGTGTAGCAGTGTCTTTGCAGAGCTCCTGAGGCAATTTTCCCTATGCTTCCACACCCTTGTTCTCATGTCCTTGCACCTGCAAAACCCTACTGTTACAGCAGGTTCTCATGGGAAGCAACTACCACTCACATGAGAAATGCTTCGCTTTCCCTCATAAACATGTGTTGGAAAGATTTTAGTTTATACTAGAGAAAACCAGGCACAGTGAACACGGTGGCTGATGGTCACTGAAGTAATTGACAAATGCTCTCAAGTAACACAGGTGCACAGAGACTAACAGCTCACCAATACTTTCACTGAGGTTTGGTTAGCACGCTTTAAGCAATGCTAGTAACATCATGAGAAACAATCCACAGAAAGTATAAGCAAGGCCTGATTAAAATTACATACTAGTAGGGAAAAGTACAGCCAAAACCTTGTCCTCACCATTACCACCTGCTGCACTGCAGAGAATTCCAGAGGAAAGCATTCACCTGGGACCCCCACCACTGCTCTTCCCAGTTTTCCCTTACCCTTCTTCTGTTCTCCCAATTTTTTCCCCCCAGAAAAGTAACTTTCACTTGTAGAACCAATGATCCATCAGACCCCAGTAATAAACCCTTCTGAATGCCAACCTGTTGCACTCAGCTTTGTCCTCCACCATTCCCAGATGGGTATCTAGACTAACCTGTGCAGAAATTCCTGTCCTCTGTGGTAGGCATGGATTGTGGAGAGACCCTGGATGCTAGATGTAATGTGAGACAGGAATGGAGACTGTGTGATGTTGTCCAGACGCTTGAGCTCTCGAATAAAGACTCTGGAAGGAAAGAAGCACTTTGAGTTTCATGCAGAACCACCATATGCCAACCACTATGTTGTACTTGAAGGTAAAAGTATCTGTACTTTTAGCCAAAGCAGCTGGTGCACTTACCTAGACACAACATGCAGAACTGTGAACAGGACTATGAGGGGTCCCACTGCCACCAGGAACCAGGGGAAAACCCCAGAAATCACCCCCACACAGAAGAACACAAGGATGACGTTCTGGATGAACATCTCCGCTTGAAACGGCAAACGAACGTCAACTGGTGAAGATGGAAGGAAAAGAGGAAGATCTTGAGTGCAGAAAGCTAAAACAACTTATATAAAACAACTCAGTCCAGCTGTACATCACTGACAAGGACAGTGATTTCTCTTGGCTTATTCAAATTTAAAATGTACATTTTCATTGGGGTGTTTTTACCTTCTGAGTTGCTGGCAGTCTAATTATTCCCATTTGCAGAAATAGCACTGATGGAACTCTGACCTAATTACCACCTCTGCTGCACACCAGCCTCACTCTAACGTTTTAAGTTGCCCCTGCATTAACTGCTGAGAGCCCATGTCCAGCCTGGAGGTACAAGAGCAGCTGCACATTCCCTTCTTTGTAAGGGAATGATCAGATCTGAGCTACCAGCTGCCTTCTAGAATCATAACCCAGGGTATGTCCCAGTTCCTGCTTTGTTTATTGGAAGTGCAGACATAGGGTACAAACACCCCAACAGCAACAGACTGGAGAGTATTCAAGAGTTAACTGGGAGGTCTGAAAGTGGGATTTACAGGACACACAGTGAGAGATACCTTCATCCATATCTTTGGAAAACCTGTTGAGGATCCTCCCAGTGGGTGTAGTGTCAAAGAACTTCATGGGGCTCCGCAGAATCC
>NW_008236696.1:5324674-5333487 GCF_000691975.1 Corvus brachyrhynchos | reverse complement strand
GGAGCCTGGAGGATGCTCTGAGAGTTCCCTGCCAATGCATAAAACATTGCAGTGTTATAAAACAGTGTTTGCAGCACCAAAATATTCTACTCCATTTCTCTCTCCAACCATAAGAGGTTTTTTATTGCATTCTGTGCTTCCAGCCAATGGAGGAAGCTATTCATTTGGGCAGAAGTTTAGCAGAAACATGGTGCAGCCTCAAGAGCTGGCTATGGAAACATCACAATCCATGATTGACTTCCTCTGGTTCAAAAGTCTCTCTTGGGAGTTGACCAAAAGAACAACAGTGACAGCAATTTGCAGAAGTAGGAGAAGGGGGAGACATTAAACACCAGCACTGGCACCTACCTTTACAAAGACCACACCACGAACAGCTTTCAGGATCAACATAACTGCCATAGACAGTGCATAGATGCCAGCATAGTAATGCATGTGAGGGTTATCTTTCATACTGCTGCTTATGACAGTCTCATTTCCCAAAGTCACTGTGGTGTTCTGCAGAAAAATTCAAGGTTTCAGGGATTGGTTAAGACAAGGATGAAGCATGTATACATTACATGTAGTAGAATTTAACTGCCTTGTGTCTTCTCCCACCATATTTGATATTTCTTCTTTAAAATACACTTCAGTGACCATTGAATACTTCAGAAAGCTTTCCCTGCCAGAGATGCTTGACTTGCAGATTTGTAGCCCTTGGCCTTTTTCCTGCAATATGCTTCAAAATACTTCCACAATGCCTACTTCATTTGATTCCTAATCTCTCATTTCATATTTATTTCTTGTGTTCTTCTGAACAAGGTCAGATACTTGCACACCAGCACTCCTATTACACAGCAATATTTACTTTGGATAGAGCTCTTTATTAAAGACCATTGCTTTTTTCTGCCACTATGCAATAAATTCTTTACTGTCACACTGTTGTACATTCTCATTCTCGCTTTTATTTTTGATCTGTAAGTATGTTTAAGGACCTCATTGGTTGTTCTAATATTGTTGGCCATCTGCAGTTCATTATTTCATCTCAGATTAGTAGCTTGCTCTCTGTGCCCCCACAAAAAAGTCCTGCAGTTGTATTTGAATTTTTAAATGCAACAAGACTTGCAATCAAAGCCCTGGGAGTGGGGAAAAAGCCCAAACCATCTCAGATCATCAGAATTTTCAAAGTAATTTCCAAAAGTCATTTGGCTCAAAGCCATATTTTAACAAAAATTATCCCGTTAGGTATAAGATCACATTTAAACAAAAAACAACACTAAAACTAGCTTGTTGGCCCCTTTCATATTTTCACTTCCTTTTCTTAAGACTAACCAAGAAAAGGAACAAGAAGGCAGCATTAAACCACATGAGTTATTATAGCTTTCTTATTACTGGAGCTCTCTTATTCTTGGAGATTAACTCCCTAGTGAGACCACCTCCTGGGGAGCCCTACAACTTATTTAAATTAGGAAGCACCATTTGGTCTTGCAGGACTGCTTGGGATTAGTCTAGCAGAGCAAACCCCCAGACCATCAGACACAAGAGTAGAAACGCTACTTAACTTACTCCACTGCCTTGCTTGATCCAGAAACTCAGCCACCAGTTGCTAAAAGCTGTGCTGCCCACATTCATCACAAACAGTGCCATGATGATGAGGAATGCAAAGGGGCCTCCAGCTGCCTGAATGTAGATACCGTAAACAGACCAGGGGACAGAGCCTTTGCCTTTCTCTTCCAACTGGACCAACTGGCCTGTGAAACAACAGAGGATGAAGAGGGAGTGAGGAAAAAAAACTCTTCCATGAAACTCCTATAAATTTGTGAACACACACAAAATTAGTCTTTCAAATTGTGCAGAGTACTTTCAGAAACACACACTTCACACTTAGAACTCAGTGGTTCGAATAGTTTTTGAAAAAGTCACATTTCTTCTGCAGAATCATTTATGTCATGGTACAGCTGAAAAAGCCTCATCAGCACAGACGTAAATGTTAGGCTGGGATCAGCCTCACTATTGCTTTTTAAACTCTGAAGTTCAAAGCTAACATTAAACAGAGAACTACAGAAGTCAAACCTTCCCATTCTTCATCCATAAATGCCATGTCCTCCCCAGGACTGAGCACCAAGCTGTACACATGGCCCTCTTAGGACAGGAGGGAGAGGTGGTGTGGGAGACAAGGCAGTACCAGCTCCTTTGTGCTGATGGCATTGGACCAGCAGGAGCCTGACTGAACTTAAAAACATTGTACAGGCTCCTGTATTTAAAATGAATTAATGAACGTTCTTTGCCCACTGCCTGTGTCCTATCAACCACACTAAGTGACTAGGATTGAGACAGCTTCCAAAACCTGAGAGCTACATTAACAATATACTTTGAAGCACATGTTTTGAGCTTATTGGAGTATAAAATAATTACAGCCAGAAATCTGATTACATAGTTACCCTCCTCTTCCTTCTTTACAACTTTCTCCTTCTTCACAGACCCTGTTTTGGTACTTTTATCCTGGGGCCTTTTCAGTGAATTGTTTGTGTTCTTCTTTATATTAATCTGCAAGAAAACAATAACACTAAACATATCGGAGTACTTTGCTTTGACGTTTTCATATCTAAACACAAACTTCTATTAAGCTGCCACCTAAGGACAAAGGCTTTCAAAAGCTCAGCATTGAGATCAAGGAGGATATTAACATCACAGTTATTACAGATGATTGCCAACTCTGGTGGATTAAATTCTCTTCCTCTATTAACCTGAACTACTACCAACCTGTACAGGTAGAGTGCAAGGTTAATTTCCAAAATTATGAGTGTACATGGTAGAGAAATGATGTCCCTACTACTGCAAGAAAGATACAATCTCGCTGTCCCTTGTAAAAATAATTCACTGGTTTTTTAAGAGGCTTTTTTCCCAAAACACCCTACTACTTAGAGACATTTCATGAGAGATTTCTTAAGAAAAGTCAGGTTAACTTGATCTTCCAGAAACCCAATGTCCAAACACTAAAGTGCACACAAGCACTGTTCTAAACTCAGCCATCTTCCCGTAACTGGGAGTTTCTGCCTGTTCAAGTCAGCCTACATGGAAAGAAAACCCTTACACACCGTGTTCAGGGTTGCTTCCCCACACTTCACACGAGCTCAAACCACAGAGAATCCAACTGATCATCCATTTCTTCTTATCCCATGGGGAACACAATTTAATGGTCTTCCCATGAGCTAGTGTTTACAGCGACACTGAAGGTCAGCCAAGCATGAAGACTGGAGAATCTCTTGTTAACTATCATTATATTAATCTTAAAATGGCAGAACTATAATCTTCGTGACTCAAAGGATATGCAGAGCAATTAATTATATCCTTTTCCTTCTTTCGTAAAGATCTCCCAGGAGAATGTGTCACCAAGCTCCTTCTTTATCTGTAATTCTTATAATGCTTCCTTCTCAGAAACCTTTTGTTTTAAAGGTCTGCAACTTGTGAGTCAGGAGCCTCTCATCTCTTAAAAAACTAAACGGCTGGTGCACTTTTAATCTTTTCTTACTAAGAGAAAATGCACACAAAATTTAGGCAAGTTATTAAAAAACAAATTGCAAAGATCTTTACTCCAGAGATTAGCTTTGGGAAACAAAGAGCAGAAGAGTGGGAAAAATTAAAATGCTGAAAATTCAGATGATGTTGTACTGAATGGTTCTTATTTTCTAGATTTACATTTTTTGCACCAACTGAAATACTAGAGCACATCCCAAAGTTTGCATTTACAGACTTTTTTCGTAACAGAAGTACTGTCAAGGCAAAACGTTTTTTCTCAAACTCCCCCAAAACACAGTATTTTCAGTTATGCTTCCAAAATACTGTCACATCTAACTTTTAACAAGTTGTGTCATACCTGCTGTGCCTCAGTCACACTATTGAAAAAGTAGTAACAAGCCAGTAAGAATTTTTTCAAAGGTTGTTGGAGATCTGTGCTAATTTGGAGGTAAATTAAGGAGTGGGGTGTACAATAAGAGAGACAAACTTCCTGCTCTGAGCATCACCAGATGAGACACTACAATATTTTCGTGATTAACTCATGAGCTCACTGGCATAGTCCTCTCTAGTACTCGTTCCCTAAAAACGAACCGTGACAAAGTGCTAAAGAAGCACAGATTATTCTATAGGAAATCTACTGGTCAGATCAACACATGAAAATGGGTGAAGCCATTTTCCAGTTTTCCAACAATGTCACTTGGTTCACCTCAGAATAGCCAAGATTCAGAGCACTTTAAAATAAACAAGTACCTCAATATGCGGTGTTTCTCCCAGCTGTAGGCTATTAAAAATAGTTGCATAATCTCCATTTAAATTCATCAATTCCTCATGACTGCCTCGCTCAGTAATGCAGCCTTCTTTCATGAAGATCACTTCATCACAGTCAACAAGATACTGGAGAAAGTGGCAGTAAGAACAAGTCTCTATCACGATGCTCAATAACCAAACACTCCCACACAACCCTTCTCAGTAGCTTGTAGACACTGGCATACAGCACAGCTACTCCCACATAACAGACATTTGATTTTCAGAGGCCTTCCTCTGACTAGAGCACTGTGATTACTCACACTACACAAACAAAAAGTTCGTGTCCTATCAAAACCAATCTCTTATGGAAGATATGACTCAAGATACTTAAACACTGCAAATGCTGATAGACTAAGCACTAATATTTCTATGCAGAGAAGACAGCAAAAAAACCTCAGATGCATCAATTCCGATTTACTGACACCAAATCCAAGTGTTTTCTGCTGTGATGAAATAGCTTTATAGCAAGTTAGCAAAAACATTTTTGAACAGGGTATTTATTTCACTGGTAGATTTTCTTTAGCCAGGTGTTACCAATCCCAATCAGACACCAAGCAGCACTGGTATCAAATACACAATTAAACTGTTCTCAGTGCATATTTGCAGACCTAGTTTATAAATGTAAACCACACATTCTATAGACAGACAGGGTTGTCCTGTCACAGGTCAGGACATAGAAATTTCCAGTATGGAAGTAACCAATTAACAAACCATTTCAAGAAAGTCCAAGAAAAAGTATGAGAGATTCAGTACCTGAAGCTGATGTGTGATGAAAAGGACAGTCTTTGACTTCAGGTGCTTCCTTATTGCACTGTTAAAAATGTGATTTCCAACATGAGCATCTAAGGCACTAAGGGGGTCATCGAGGATGTAAATGTCCCTGTCACTGTACAGGGCTCGAGCCAGACTGATTCTCTGACGCTGTCCCCCACTCAGGTTAGCCCCTCGTTCACCAATCTGCAGAGACATGCACCCATTATTTTATTTCTTCAGCACCATGCAATATAGATGACCAGAACAAAACTGACCATAGTATTTATTTATATATGTTTATATAAATACACTCCCCCATAACACTATATATTAATATATATATGTTCTAGTTTAGGTGTCCACTTTGACATGTGTTATACATTCAAACTCAAGGTTAATATGCCTGAAATGTGGCAGTGCTTTCAATACTTTCTTTGCTTATTTTACCTTTTATGTATTAACATAGCCATGGTTTTTCTCAGCTATTTTAAATCAAGTTCAAATAGGTCCTGTTAAGGCAGTTAAATTTACAACACAGTAAAAAAAAATTCCCAAACAGTCAACATAAGTAAAAAACAGGGTACAGGTCTTAACAGTCCATGGCCTGCACAGATAAGCTCAGCTCAAGAGAGTGCATTCAACATCTTGGCATATATGCACCCCAGACTGATGTACCCTCACTCCAGTTTAGTCTGCCAAACCAAAACTCTTTTCTCCATCTATTCATCAGTTCAGTATAAGCAAAACATACCTCTGTCAGGTCCCCATTTGGAAGGATGGCCAGGTCAGGCCTTAGACAGCAACCATTCAGCACAGTATTGTATCTGAAGAACAAGTAGATAAATAGTTAAGAACACTGACTTTCCCCACAATTATTTAGCTAGTACAGCATCATTTCATTTTCTACACTAATAGCAGATATTCCTAAAACAACTCATCTGCCTTGGATTGCCAGGAGAAAACCAAGGGTAATAATTAATCACCTACTTCAGAAGCATTGTGAGGATAAAGAGACAATTTCTTTCCAGGGATAGCTGGCTAAGGGCCACAGCAAAGTCGCCCACTGCAGGGGGGCCATGGAAGATGTCAGTACATTGCACACAGCAGTTGTTGTACCTGAAGAGGGCAAGGCCAGGACAGCAAGAGCAAATACCACTTCAGTGCTGCTCACAGCAGCTGCTAAAACCAAAGGTCCAGGATGAGGTCCAGCCTCACTGCAAGCGAGCAGTGACAGGTACACTGACAGCCACCAGCCACAGGGACACATGCAAGATCCTAAGTGGGACTTAGAGAAGACTTAGAGACAGACTCCAGAAGGATATAAAGGCTTTATTTGCACTGTACTCTGCATTAAATTTTTCCCACACTCGGGCCAAGAATTACTAAGCTTTCATGAAAATCAGCAGTCTGACAAACCTTTCTTCATCATACTCCTTGCCAAAAAGGATGTTGTCCCGGAGAGTGGCATTGAGAATCCAGGCCTGCTGGGCCACGTACGCGAACGTCCCGCTTACTGCAATGCTCCCCTCCAACAGGGTCATCTGGAATCACAGACCAGCTGTGAGATTATGCTACCCCATGTTTAGAACAGACTTCGCTCTATAGAGTACAAATAAGTCAAATAGGAGATGGGAAAGAAGAGCAGAAGCACTCAAAACAGGATTTCTCACCTGTCCTAGAATTGCTGAGATAAGTGAAGTTTTTCCGCTCCCCACACTGCCACAAATTCCAACAAGTTTTCCCTAGACAGAAAGGAAAAAATTATGGTACTCATTTCTTACACTCTTCATCCCTTTCCGAATTCAGACTACCTTTAGTATCTCAGAGGACAGCTGGATATGAATGACAGCTCTAAAGTGACATAACAGACAAAAAAAAGCAAGAGTCAGCATTTTAACTCTCAAATTGTATAGAGTAAACACAATCCCACAATGAAATAAAACTGAAATCAATTCTACAGGTAAAAACAAAGGTACTTGAAGATCAGCTTCCTTCTTACTAGGGATGCAGGCCCAGAGGATCAATAAACCAAAAGCACCAAGTCCTGCCTGAACAGAATGCACCAAGATGCTTTTGAGAGTGATAAGGAAAGATGTAAAGAGGAAAAGCCTGAAAGAAAAGCAGAATTTAGCATATATGGGTCCAGTAAAACTCCTTGCCTGTTAGATCCAATTTGCTAAACAACACATACCAAGAAAAGACCAGAATTCAGTCACTTTGAAGAATTTCTCTGCAATAAAATGGATGGGTTGATACCTACATTAAACAATTAATTTATCAAAACTATTTTTGCTCCTTTTGTAAAAACAGTAAAGTGAACAAAAAAGGTATATAGACACTTGTGGAACACACTGCTGGCCTTCTCTTGGTAGCACACTTCTGAGAGAAAACCAGCCTTTACATTTTCAAGTAACTGTACTCCTTTTTGAGGCAATTTTTTGAACTATATGCATTCTCCCCCAGTTTAAAATATAGGTATTTTTACTGTTTAAAATAGTTTCAACTCTCCCTCTATTTGTATAACTACATAAGACAATTTAACCATGAATATTTTCATAAATATATGGATCCCATTATTACGACATCCAACTGCAAAACTTTTGTATCTGTAATTGATGTAATGTATTAAGTTCAATGCTTTTTCTTCGACATCTTACATGCTTTTACCCATCTTAGAGCAATAGCTCCAAATGCTTCTACTTTGTTTTTGTTCTACTGCACAAAAATTCTCCAGGAAGAAAATTGCACACTCTTCAATAAAAAGCACTGTTACGCTCCATTGGAACACCTAATCAACTAAAATGTTCACCCAGAATACAGCTGAAACTGCAAAATTATCAAACCACTGCAGGAACACACTGTTCACCAGCACCCCACTGGTACCTGGTCCCCTGCAGATCCTCTGAGCTCAGTGGCTCACACACTGTCCTGGGAGCTGCAAACCCCTCAGCTGAATGTGGAAGCTATACAGCCCACCCTTGTTTCACAGGCTGCTTGCAAAGATCTAGTTGCTAAAATGGCACAGCTGTTTACAGCAAGATCAGACACTGCATCCTGGATACTGCAGTTGCCATGGATATTACAGGAGTGCACAAAAGCAATATGCTCCATTTCATGCAAAAACGAAACAGCCCACAGCTCTCTGTTCCAAAGGGCAGCCAAAATGAGGCCTTTTAAAAGCTCAGATTTCCTCCTTTCATTTCTTCTTACCTTTTCTATCTCCAAGTCGATGTTGTAGAGAGTCCTCTGAAGCCGAAGGCTATGCAGGTGGATGATTTTGTGCTCCTCTTCGGGGCTGTGATGGTCATCACTGTCCACTAGAAGATGGCCCTTCTGCTCTGCCAGCACAGCTTGCTGTCCCTCATTCTGTAGCTTCATCTTCTCTTTCTTGCTCTTGGTGACTTTCTTGTCTTTTTTCACTTTGGGGGTCAACTTTGGTGAGCTCTGGACGCTGGCGTGGGAGAAGTCCCAAGCCAAAGTAGCATTTTTCACCTCTATCGCGGTGTGAGGATTGGCTGGTTTTTTCTTTATCATATGAACCTCTTCCATTAGAAATAAACTCTGATAGGAGTTGTGAGAGAGGTGTAAAGATGAGACACCTGATCAAGACTGGGAGACAAGCCTACGGCACACTCACGCAGCAAAACACATCAGGCTATATAGTAGGAGGAAGCTGAAGAGCAAAAGGTAGCTCATTAGTGTAAACTAACTCCAGGTCTGCTAAGTGGCTGGGGGATTCCTGGGTGTGGGGGGAGAGC
>NW_008236696.1:5316897-5324620 GCF_000691975.1 Corvus brachyrhynchos | reverse complement strand
TGTGGTGGAAGCACTTGGATACACTCGACTTGCACAGAACTGCATATCTGGATGTGATATGCCAGGAGCTTATTCCTTTGACACTGTTTGCAACTGCAGCTCTGTATGTTCCAGGTTAAAAACACATGAGCAGAACACAGGTTTTAGAGGAGAGGTCACTTGAGACAAAGCAACTGACTTGTCCTGCACACCAACTCATTATGGAGACAGAATGGCTTTTAACTTGAGCCTTTACCCATCAACTTTTCTGTTGGGAAAAAGTCATCTTTCACAAGTGTAGCTGATCAATCTCAGGCTGCTTGACAATAAGAAGTAAGCCACTAAGTCCACTGTATCATGTTTTCCACCACATCCATCAGTATTTACAATCAACAGATTAGGAAGACATTTTTCACACATTTTAATTACAAGATAAAGTGTTTGCCACTGTCACAATTTGTTTTGAACCAAGCAGTCTTTTGTGACTAAAACTTTCTCAATTCCCAGCCTTATTTATGCTTGCAATTGCTATGGCTGAATCAAAGATTCATAAGAAAGCTCACACTCATTTACAGAGCAAAAAAAGTCAGCTAAATTTTTACTGTGATGTCAGAGTATCCCCACCTTATGTTCCATTTCCTACACCGTTTATAGTCAAACTGGGATATAATTAAATTTCCCTTTTCCTTCTCTTCCCTCTCAGAAAATTCCCCTTAGTGCATTTGGATTTAAGCAAGGCTGATTTTAGGCTGACTCAGAAGATGAAGCAAAATTGCTCAGAAGCAATGGAATCTCAAAACCACTTTACAGATCCTGTTTTTCTCACATAGAGGGTTGTTTCATGAATGCATTACACAGAATCCATGTATCTGTCAATGCTTGTGAAATTTTCTATCTGGAAAGTGCTATTTTCCATTTTGGAAATTTCCACAATGTGTAATACACTGCTATCTTCAAGAAACAAGACAAAATAAAGGCCTCCCCTCTGAGTTCATAAAGTACACAGTGTATTCATCCTCAAATCCCCATGAGGTGAGATAAGATTGTTCATTATCAGAGTTTTACATTTACTGCCATAGATTTGTTTTGCCAGATCACAACTCCGTTTTACTGATACAGGGGAATTTCAGTCACTTAATCTGGTCTGGAAACAGAAAACCTCAGGTTTTTATGATCACAAATAAAACTCCACTGTTTTTTGCCAAGCTGCTTACCTAACACCTGATATTTTCAAAAAGAGTTTTATTAGCAAAACATGAAATTTCATTGTAGACATGTTGCAGTCTTTTCATACGGATGCTCTTAAAAGGAGTTAAGAGAGGAGATTGACAGCTGGACTGACAATCTCACAGAATCACACCTGAAACCAGTCAGAATTTACCCGTGAGAATATTACAGTGAAATTCTGCAGCTTTAGTAAAACCCACAGAGAAAGCCAAGAAGATACCAATGAGAGATGATGTTCTGGACACAAGGGGAGGAGGTTCTTGTTATGGGACATTGAGAGTGTACAAGGAAGAACTTGTGGATAATATGTAGCAACTATACTTTTGCTTGTATAGCTGATTGCTTTATGGTCTGAATGGTCATTGCTTGTTAGACAGCCTTGTCATTGTTTGCTAAGCAGCCAATCTTAAATTCGGCCACAGCCGTTGTGAAAAAGTATAAGAATAGCAGTAAAGAAGATAAAAAATCTTTTCTACCTCTCCCGACTATGAATTACGACTAGTGTGGCTTTTATGTCTGCCTCGACAACAGCCACAGTTAAGAATTATTATACAGGGAGCCACTGAGTCCTTCACTCTTATCTCTTCCTGTGGCCAACATGAAAACAGTAAAATCATTGAGTCGGATTATTTTGCTTCTCACACTGGTGTTATTCTTAAACTGCTAATATCTGCTTCACTAGATTTGCATCTCTTGTAGAATCAAATAATCTGGAATGTTAAGTGCAAAGAAAAAACTTCTCAGCCATTAAAATCATATTACTTTCCAAGTGTTCCCTTTGCAGCTACTGAACACATACAACACTCCACACTTACAGCAAAAACTGTGAGGCCAAATGACTGCTTACCTTAAATCTGTCAACAGAAACAGATGCCTCAGACAGAGACTTCACTGAGAACGGCGTTACTTTGAGAGCAAAAGTCATGGAGTTAAAGACAGTGACCACTGTGAATGCCTAAAAATGAGACAAGAAAAATAATCACATTGGGATGCAATATTCTAACAGCTCCAGACTTCTAAAAGCTGAAATGGCAGAACAGCAAGTCAAAACTGTAGAAGAGGCCCAGTCTAAGAATAACCATTTAAATATTCAACATATTCTCAAACAGCAGAAAACACTAGATCTACCCAACTCCTTCTCTAGTGCTCTTAACAGACCAAGACAGACCTGTTCTGTTTGTAGGTCTAACAAACGCAGCAGCCAGCAAATTCTGCATTAACCTACTACTTGTGAAGGCACAAATTCAAATCCTAGTTTTAGACATTTGTGCTCTTTGCATCCAAGCACACTGCAAAACAAAAACACCAAGTAATCCCCAATGCCCCAGCTGAACAGCAAAACAGGAGGACTCATTTACTTTCAGCCCAAAACCTGTTCTGAGGAAGGTCAGGACAAAAGAACACCGAGAACCTTTTGCACAAAATATAAGGCTACATCTGCTGCTGTCACAGCCATCAGATGTTCACACCTTTGAGCAGATACAGCCTGGCCACACAGGCACAGCCACATGAGAAATGGATCAGCAGAAAAGATATGGAAGCAATAGCATAAAGAATATTTTCAACAGCTTACCTGAGCTGCTGTAAGGTCATAGCCAAGGATCATATGGACAGAAAAGGTCACCACACTGGCAATGACAACAACTATGGGAGCCACTCCCACAGTGATGCTCTGGAAGTAGCCCGCACGCTCCAAGATTTTGCGTTCCTCCTCACGAATCTCTAGAAAAACAAATAGGAGCACCACGTTTGAACTGTGATCCAGAGGGGACATCCACACAACAGACAGTACCACAGCACTATAAATACTGAGTAAGATAAACACTCTACCCTTTACTGTTTATCACATAAACCACATAGACAGCAATTATAGAGGAGGAAACTATAATGGTCTGTAAATCTCCGTACAAGTATCGGGGGTTGTTTTGTTTTTTAAATGGAGCAGCCAGCACATTTATTAAGTGATAGAAGAAGAACAAAATTTAAAAATTTAGTATTAGTGTCAAGCCACAAACATCATTACACTAGAAGGTGAAATTTTAGAAGCAGGTCTGTTTGTCCAACCCATTGTGCACAACACAGAGCAGCCGGAAGGATGACAGTGTTCTTACACTGCTCGTACACCTGCATCTACAGCACAAAGTCAGGATGCACCAGGCTACAAAGCAATGGGGCATCTGACTAAAGGAGACATTTATAGACTGTGGGAACTCACTTTGAACATTCTGAGAAAATGGTTTGACCCAGGCATACATTTTAATGAATTTAATGTAATTAAGAACTTCATTCATCTTTTGCACACGTTCATCTGTTGTTGCTACGCATTTTCTTCTGAAATAAGCTGTGAGGCGTGACACGAACATCTGAAACAAAGGCAACACCATGCAACATTAATGGCAGCTCAGAAAAAGCAAGTACATTCAATTCCTAATTAGCAGAGAAAATTAATTTTTAATCTGAAAAAGGGATTCAAGGATAGGGCCAGGGAACTGCTGCTCTAACATAAAACTTGGGCTGGAAACGCCATTTCCTCCTGCCCCATCTGTACCAAGCACCAGATTCACAACAGCAAATTTCAACAAAAATTTGTTAAAATAAAGGTGTGCACTCTTACCGATATTGAATAGTACCAGTTTAAAGTTTCTGAAGCACAAAGTTAACCTAAAGATACACGAAGTTGACCCTAGTGGTAAATGCACCCATTTTAGCCAACCTTGTAACCTGGTTCTGTAAGGCAAATCAGGACTTTGCCCAGCCAGATCAATTTCTAGTCTATGCCATCGCTATGAAGGTAGTAAAACAGTTTTAAACATTTTTACTAAACTAATCTAAAACAGAAAGTTGTTCCACATGTTTTTAAGTATCTGCTACTCCCACATTCATCCCATTCCTGGTCTGAAATTCAAATCCAACACACTACTTTAGGAACTTGTAGCTCCTTGTCCTTCTTCATACTCCTGCAAACTCTTTCAAAGTCCCCCCATCAATAAAGAAGGACTATTGACAACTGGAAAACATGTTCAAACACCACTCCTCATTCCCCTCTAAAATGTAATTCCCACTACATCACCCTTTCAGCCAGATAAATTGGACCACAGTGAACCTCACAGTATTCAGCCTCCACGGCTTATAAAACATGTATTATGAATACAGTGACAAATCTTCAGCAGTCTCACAGACATTTTAAAGGCAAGAAGATTTTGGCTTGAACTAGTCTATTTCACAGCTCAGCAGAAGCAGAGGCAGGAATACCTCATCAAGAACAAGCTGTGCCAGATGTGGTCTTTTTCAACACCTCATGTTGAGTCAAGAAATCAAGAACACTGCTTTTGCAACACTGAGCTCCCATACACAAGCCGGAGGACTGATGTCTTTCCAACCTTGACCATGAGCACATGAATATGCTGCAGTTTCATTTAGCTATGCATATTAGTCTCAACCAAATCTATCAGCTTTCCTACCCTCGTTTTCTAATTTTATCCTTTCGAGCTTCCTGTTTCTGAATTTCTGCTTCATACACTACCTTATAAACACCTTCAAATACATGCAGTGCCATAAACTGGCTAAACCTAGCACACTTCAATACCTTTTATTCAGAACTATACATTTGCCTGACCTAAGAAAAACAAAGCAAGTCTTAACTCTTTCCAACTCACCATTGCTGGGTAGAAGAGGATGAAGACAGCAGATCCCAAGAAGCCTGTTGGACCCAGGACAATCACATTATAAACCATTCCCAAGATGGCCACAATAGGGCCCCCAGCCAACAAACTGCCAACTGCTGCAGCTTCAAACATCCTCTGACCATCATTGGAACATACATTTATGAGCTGAAAAACAGACAGAACAGATCATTTAGATTTGAGCTGTTCTGTCTCAAAGGAATATATTACACATCCCTTTTCCCACTGCCATTTCCAAAACGAGGCTGCAGCTTACCTCTCCAAGAGACTTCTCCTTGATATTCTTCAGCTTAAGAATTTTCTTAAATGCCATTGTCAGGACAGCCCCACGCAGTCTGACCCCCGTGCGATAATTCAACGCCCAGGTTAGCGCCAGGGACCACGATCGCACCACTTCCGTCATAAAGATGCCAAAAACTAAAAACAAGCTGTACTGCAGGTTGGACTCACTCTGCTGGGTATACTCCAAGAGGTGTTTCACAACAAATGCCTACAGGAAGAAATGCAAGCTTGCATGAACACCCCATCACCCCAGAAGACCATGCAACAACTTTATGTTAAGTTAGAAATAAGTAGGCTACATTGCTTTTAAAAGAGCCGTTTGAAATAGAAAGCATCTTCTTTCCAGAAGTAAAAGGTGTCAATACAAGAAGTACTGTAACACAAAGCCCTGCTGAGAGCCAAGCACTGAGTCAAATTTAGTAAGTAAAGAGGGTTTAATTTGGAACCATATTCCTCGCAGCACGCTTCTAATCCTCCGTGTCTTCTAACTTAACATAAATGTGTCAGTTAGCTGAAAGCAATGCATTATCATATAGAAGAGTTTTAAAATATAGTCACTACTTATACATCTGCACACATTAATAAACATTCCTTTACGTGACATTAAGACCTTTTTTATTTTATCTTTGGTTTGCTTCAAACGTGCTTATTTGATAAAAAGGAACAATGTACCTACAGTTGTAGAGGGGAAGAGTGAGAAGGACATTTGCAAAACATTCCTGGAAATAAACATCAGCAGTTTAATAGTAAAGAAAAAAACAAGCAGAAAGCACAAGGTACTCAATACCACAAATCATTGGGGTCGGGGAGAAAAAAAAAAAAAAGACAAAAAAATTAACCATTCAATCCCTCCCCATACCCTCTCCCCCCAAGAACATAAGCACTTTACCTCAAGAATCACATTTCAAACATCACCTGCAGAAAGAGGACAGCCCCCAGAACCACCAATTCCCAACTCCAGCTCTTGGTGGTCCAACGTCACAATATAACATCATACAATTCACAACCACCAGCATTAAATATTATTAACTGCGAAACAACAGGCTTTTATTTGAAATGAAGTGTCATCTTAAATGGTAACATCTCCAAAACACTGTACAACAGGTAGAGCATTGTATACACATACAATCTGCACATACAGGATAATTATAAAGGGCTAATATCTAACAGTCAGTCTTAGATTCTAACAAACTAGATTTAAAACTACACACAAAATTATAAAGATACAAAAACAGAATGGTATTTGTTCACGAAGTCCAAAAGAAGTCAAACTTGAAGGTGCCAACAGAGGAGGCTTCTGAGGCTGCACAAATTCTGAAATCTGGTTTCAAAAGTACCCTACAGTAAGGCTTCACAGACAGCAAAAGATTTCCTAGAGAGCTTTTCAACAAATGGTGTTTTAAGATACTGGTGCTTTTGATATAGTACAGAGTAGAGAATTACCTTTGCCCACAACAAAAATCAACAAAAAAATCTGAGACCAAAGGAAATATTTGAGAAGCCTTTCACATCATAGTCCGTTGAAGTCCTCTTAGCTAAATCATGTTTTGCAAGTAAGAGTTCTGTATAGTTTGAAGAGAGAAAAAAAACAAAACCCCACTACTCCAGCAAAGGTTTTGATAGCTACAGCCCAGCACCAAATAACAAAAAAAATGGAGATCAAATTCATCTGTTCAGAGGAAAATAATTCTGCACATCAGAACCAAGGAAACATGCTGTAAGTAATTTTGCTCTTTTTCACAGGTGTGAATTAAAGCCAGATGTCCATCGGGTTCTAGAATGGCCACTGAGAAAATTTACATACCGATCACTGAACAAATGTGAGGAGCTCACATTCACAGATCTATTGCATTCCAACTTTCTCCTGATTGGATTTAATTTTACATCGACTGTTTGGATCACAACTGCATACAGTTGGTTTGCAGTTACTGTGGAGATTACTGACTTCTTTTTCCAGTATTCAATCCAACATATGCAACCGAGTCACTGAGCAACTGGGGTGAAAATCCCCCTTTTTCCTCACGAGCTGTAACTCAGCATGGTCGCAGACTGCAAGCATTTTCTCACACACCACAGCATTGCTGAAAGTCTCCAAGAGAGGATGTATAAAGATAGCAGATGTTTCCTGGGGTCTCATTCCTCCCAAAACTTTAGTGCAATTTTGCAGCACTATTTTATAGATTCAGCATCTCCCATGATGAAATAGAGACCAGCTTACATTATACCCCAATTTACTTTTTTTTCCGGAAGAAAGAAAAGAGGAAACAGCAGATTAAAGAATTTTGAAAAGGGAGGGGAAAAAAGTCACAGAAAATTAACATTTACATCTGAACAAATACTATTCAAATTCATATCAGTTTAATGAAAAGAATCCAGCAGAAAGTTATTTACAAAACAAAAACATTACAGAATATAAACTAAGCTAAGGGGGGGAGGAAGAGCTCCTGTGGCTATTACCGTAGTGGTTGGTACAAGCTGCTCGGCTGTCTTAAGCATTCCCAGGGAATAAACATTACCTTACCTTTGCTCTTGGCGGTGGCTCTGCCCAGCAG
>NW_008236696.1:5298079-5316704 GCF_000691975.1 Corvus brachyrhynchos | reverse complement strand
AATGCCTCATCCTGACGCAGAAAAAAGCCATGCTGAAAATGCTGAAGAACAGCTTCTGTCACTGGTCCCACTGCAGAGCCGGCGTCCCTGCTGCAGCCAGCGCGCCACAGCACGGGGTAGGCTGCAGCTGGAGCCAACTGGGAAACTGGAAAACTTACCTCCTGCAGCTTACCACTCCCCCCTCCAGTAACTGACCAAACTGTCAAGCTGTGCTCCACTAAGATAGCTAGTTTCCCCATCTCCCAAATGGGAAGAAAGCTCTGAACAGTTGCAAACAGGTACCTTGTTCAGACCTGGAGTTAAACTGATTACGTTTAGCAATCAAAAAACTTCTTTGCTCCTCAACCAGAACTTGGAAGTTTTGGTCGCTGATCAAATAGCAGCAAGTATTTATTGGAGATAAATAGTGTATCACCTGTACTAGTACATTCTGATGGTTATTACAAGGCAGTCTGACACGTGCAGCTGACTCACCAGGTTATAGGTTTAGATTCTGTGCCAGATGCAAAATTTATCAAAATAAAAAAAGAGGAAGACCCTTGAAGGATCTGATACAAAAAAAAAAAAACAAACCAAACCAAAGAAGAGTCCACACAGGAAGTCTTGAACAACTCCTTTCCAATTATAACCATCACAATGCTGAGTAGCAAAGCCACAGCCATTTGCTGGCATTTCAAGATCATAGACGTTCCATTAAAATTTTTGAATTTTAATACAGTGTTTAACTCCACTTTTATAATTTTCCCCCAACACATGAGGTCAAGTCAAGTGCTTTTCCTGATCTCGCTTTTCACCTTCAGGTGACTGAAAAGGTGTAACAATACAAGAAAGCACTGATACTTTTGAGGAGACAGCATAGGCATATCCCTGAGGCATGCCACTTTTAAAAACAGGGAGGAGGGATGGTAAAGACTTATTTTCATGCCAAATGGTAGAATCAAAGTGAATTGTGCCTTATTCAGAGAAATGAATAAGGTTGTCTGTAAATGGGCAACTGTCTATAGCTAACTTTAAGTTACCCATATTGAGCATCAATTGCAGCAGTAGCCCCAACCTAATCAAGCTGGTTTGTTTTCTCCTTTCCCCTCTTACACTCTCTCATTCAGCAGTTTGACTGAGACAATTTGAGAACATTACACTACAGAAATTAGGGGTAACCCTGCTGCAAGTTCTTTTTGCTAAAGATAAAAGCAGCTCCTCAAGCCCTGTAGTGAAACAATGACAGAAGCTCTTCTTGGGAAAAGCTAGTGCTGTTAAAACCTTAATCATTATTTATTATTAATTACCAAAGTATGTTTGTATATTTTATAATAGAGACAACTATAAAATATTACAAAGAAAACAATATCACAGAAACATTTATTGTTATTCATATTACATGAAACAAGGCAAACTTTAAGAAGACTTAAAAAACAGAACATCATTTTGATACGACATTTAAAAGCAGGAAAACATTTTAAAAAGACATTTCACCTAACAGTGTACCCAAATGTACTTACCCAAGAAATGAACCTCCAGCTTACCAGCACACTGAAACGTGTACTACTAGCAGTAATACTGCTCCTACTCCTCAAGGGAAATGTGTAGAGAATAAATTTAGTCAAAATTTCAACTTCACATCTGCACAGCATGTGCAACAAACAGGTGACAAAAAATGGTGTGAATGTCAAGTCCCATGTTGTTATCTTCAATACGACCCTTAGCAACAAACAGCAGCCGCTCCTAGAGGCAACAACGTTTCCTACACTTCTACATGAAACCTGTCTGGCCATTCTCTGTAGGATCAGTAAAGACTATGCCCACAGACTTCTTGAGACCTGCTCACATTAGTTTTTAAGCAGTGCTCTCATAGAATTGTTTTGGTCCACTTCTTGAAGACTGTTATTAATGCCAATAATTTAAGATTAGAGTTTTATCAGACTGAATTTTATTCCAAGATAAATTTACAGAATTTCAAAGAGAAAAACAATTAGAAGACCTGCACATAAGAATCTTACAAAAAAAGGAAGTTATGCAGTTAAGCTTATGCAGTTAGGGAAGAACTTTAAACTATACTCAAAACCAAAGAGAAAAACCGAGAAGTCCATTTCCTCCAGGATACCTAAACTCCCCCTCCCTTCTCCAAGAACTTGCCTGGGTATTCAGCAACTGATCCATCAGCTGTAGGAATCCTATCCTGGATTATTGAATCACTCTGGAATTTTGCCCCAAAATTTCTAGCTAGTCAAAACATTTAAGTGATTCTGCAATGAAACCTTGAGATTTTACAGTTGGCCATGAGATGGAGCCCTCTGGGGTTGTTAAAAAAAGGATGGATATTACTTACTGGTCCACTGAAACCCGCGAGCTGCGTGATCATCAGACACACTATGGAAAGGATGAGCCTGGTACGGCAGAAAATCCACACAACCCTCCGGAGAGAAGCATCATCAGGCCCACTTTCTTTCAGTTCTTCCTGCCACAATCTCTCCAGCCTAATAAAAACAGAAGACTCCTGTCATAAATTTTTCACCACGAGAGAAGGTACAGTCTGACAGGTACTTCTTTGTTAAAACTCTAAGTGCTGCCTAGCTCAGAACAACAGACAATAATATTAAGAGAAATAAATACATTCTAGTACATTCTGTGAGGTGAAGAGAAATATCTGTGTAGTGTTACTTCCATAGGACAGAGGGATAAAATACACAATGCTTTCTCTTTGCCTGGAGTCTCTTCGGTAATCTTAGTATATTGACTTGTCACAGCCTTTCTTGGCTGAACTGACTGAAGAAATTCTCATTATCCATGGAAGGTTAGCCTGATCAGAAGATCTGATGCACATTCAAATCACTTTGTTACTGACAGTATTACTTCTTATTATCTTAGCACAAGACTTTTTCCACTGTAGCCTTGAGAAAAAATTGTTTTAACAAAAAACAGATTAAAGTCATGTAAAATCAGAAGAATTGCAAGACACTCCTGAAGATATAATCCTCTTTCACTGGAATCAGCAAGGCTACAGAAACTGTGGTGCATGAGAAAGTCGTCTCTGAAAGATGAAAGTGAATTCCACCATTCTGAGAAAGGCTAAACAAAATATCAATGCTGCTTTTCTAGGGCAACACTATACCATTGCCTCCAAACTAATATATCATAAATGGAAACAAGAAAACAATGAGGAACTAGATGTCTTTACCTTCTACAATTGACATCTGAAGACTCATGCCTTGATAAAGACCATACATCATCCATAAACAATTCCCCTTTCTTGTATGCTCTGTGGGCCAAAGGAGTGAGCCAGGAGAAGGTCATGGAGGAGAAAAGCCCAGCATTATCAACAGGGTGCTGGTGTCTAAAAGAATTAAGAAAAAAAAAAAATCACAAATAAAATGAAAGAGGAAATGTAAATCTTCAAGAAAAACAAAGCCTCCTCTCATTGAAAGCACTCAGAGTACCAAATGGTCCATGCCAGCCACACTTGCTAAACAAATTCTGATGTTTCCAGTACCAGTCAGCAGACCTACATCTGTGATTCTGCTTTGTGACTGGTTTGAAAAGCAAATGCTGTATCAGTTCTGTGGTAGCCTAAAGACGTACTTGGAAGTGGTCCGTATGGGTTTCAGTGCATTCAGACCATGGTGGTATTTGCCCTTGTGGTGCTCTTCATCCAGCATTCTCAGCTGGGAATGCACAGAGGTGTCCAGTGGCAGGCCCTCTGCCCGAGCTGCTGCTTCCAAGGCATCCTGGCATTCAATCTGCTTTTATAAGAAAGACAACAGATTCAGACTTCAAAACTACATTTGAAGTCCATGACTCCCAACTCCAGCAATTTTGCACCTCTTTCTTCTGCAAATTATTGTGCAACAACCACAATCATTTCAATGTCTTAGACCACAGGCTTCATCCTGGCAGCAAAGCCATGGAAGGCACAGGTTCTAGATCTGCATTAGACTGCTGCATTGGTAAAACATGAATTAGTACCAGTATTGTGTCTGTGCATTCAAAGCATAAATGGATAGACCAGATTCATCCTGCCACAGGAAATACAATAGAGAAAAATTACAACATTAAGTACCTACGACACCAGTTCAGGAAATCAATGACTGGCTTATGCAGTGAAATGAAGACATATTTTCTTGATGAATTTACACCCTCTTAGGATAATTTAGATATTCTTATCCACAGAAAATACAGAGTATTTTCAGAATTCTACTGAAGTCCCTTCTTCAAAAACACTTTAGATTAGATAAAAGAACCCAAATATGCACTAAGCAGAATTGTACTTCCTTTTATCATGTTTCCTGTTTTTTCTCTTTTTCCCTAATCTAAACGGAACAAAGATGACAATTTTCTCTGCTCCCAGGCACAGCTTCTCAATGGCTCAGCAACTTTAATAACAACCACTTACTTAAAAGGCAAACCTTATCTCGGGGAGGGTTTCCACAGCCCCAGTGAAAGGCAGACTTAAAAGCTAATCCAAGAGGAGAAACAGCAATGATACAGGATAGTCAAAACGTTGCAGAGTTCAAACAAATCTTTTGATGAACAGCCAGATGTCACAAAACTACATAAGGAGATGAACCTGTTATCTGTACTGGCTGAGGGCCCTCAACCAGTTCTGCTAACTTAATGTGTCATTTATTGCAGAACCATGTTACCTGCTTGTATTCTAATTTATTGCAGTAGAACTAATTTTTTTTAAAAAGTAATTTCTGAGGTAAAAATCTTCCAGAACGTCTTACAAAGATACTATGATTCTACTTTATTAGTTGCCTTATCAGAGCCAAATTACCTTATTTCCTTGAAAAGAAGCAACTATAATGCATTGTAGCCTCCTAAAAACATAGGATCTGCAAACACTAAATGCAAGCACTTGGTTCCTGACTTCCACATCATGCAATTTTTGTTGGAAATGCCACCATTTATCATAGGTTTTGCCTGTACCATGTTAATATGTAATAGTATAGCACACTAAGACACTGTTTCCACCCATGTGAAGAATGAGAACAGGAAACTGATAATGTCATAAATCTGTCCCTTATTTACTTAACTGAAGAACTTAAATAGTGCCTAAGCGTGTAGTCAACAATCCATGGTTCTATCTCTAAATGCATATTTCCTAAGCTATCACTTAAAGCTATGGTAACAAAAGATAGCCAAATAACAAGAAAACAAAAGAACATTAAAACCTTATGACACATAGAGTGACTCAAAATTACACAAAACTTGAAGTCTGAATTAAAATACTTCTCACTCAATTTATATTAAATTACTGACTCACTGAGGCAACACTGCCTTTCTAAGTCTATCCAAATCAGCATTAATAAGGGATCTGCCACAAATATTCCAAAGGAGTCAGTAGTGGGGAAGAGTTCTGCGCCACTGCTTTTCTGGATACAGCAGAGGAATAACTGGTTTGTTGTGTTACCCTCGTAAGAGGCCCTGGGCAGATCTGCCCAAGCATCTTGCTGCTGATGACACATTTGTTTCTAAGCAATGCCACAAGCTAGTTGCAGAAATATTGTTTTTCAGAGCACACAAAAGTGCCTATAAGTAAAAAAAAAAAAAAAAAAGAAAAAAAAAAAAGGTCTTTCAAACCAGAAAACACTATGTTTATGAGCATAAAAGTAGGTTTTCACCACTTAGAAACAATACCTTTTTAATAAGTAAGTACAATTGCAAGGTTTTTAGGCAGTCCAAAGATAATGTTCATAAACAATCACTCTGAAAAATAATTAAACTCTCCAGAGCTGCTCAAGAGAATTCTCTCAGCAAAGGTGTAAAAGCTGCATTGATAAAGACTAGGGCACTGCCTCTGAAAGGCCTTTATAATGTCTTGCCATAGAGGCAAATACAAGCACAAACCCCTAGTCGACAGCATTGCTCATCTCCATCTTGGCAAGATTGTCAAAATCCCTCATGTAAGACTATCAAGAAACAAATGCCTCACACCATTGTATAAATGAGATTTAAGAACAACTTTACAGTTCTGCACAGCTCTTTGAAGATTAGAAAATCTTCAAAGCAGAGTTTATCGGGAAGAAGTGAGGCTCCTAAGCTGTTCTACAATGCACTTCAGGAACAAAAGACTGAAGTAAAAAAACCAAACAACCCCAACACTGTTAATTTAGGTTTCTGATTAGGTTTCCTGATTGCCTGCATGTGTACAGTTTTCTTGGAAACCAATGCCTTGAGTCATTACTAATGTGCTACAACAGGCTCCAGCTCTGCTATTGAAATAAATGTCTAATAAACTTAAAAAACAAATGAAAATACACTTTTTCTAATTCATCAACTTATTAATATGCTAATACAAGCAATGAACTGAGTGATACAACATGGTATTGGTAACTCCAAGGAAATGCTCGCAGAAACAAAACAAGCCTAAATCAAGCATTGTGAACCGGAGGAGGAAGACACATTCAGACATTTCTTGAGAAACAGCAGATGACTACTCAGCATCAACAAAAGGTCAAAAAGAAAAAAAAAAAAGAAGAATTGTTACAAAAGACACAAAGGATAAAGCAGAAAACATTACCACGCCACTTAAAAAACCCTAGGGTTTTTTTTCTGTCCCTTGTCACTTCAGTTCAAAAAGGGTATTAAACTTAGTTTCCTTGAGCAATGATAACAGTAGGGCTTGGAATAGCATAAACCTAAGATTTTTCAGCTGGATAGAAAAAAGGAATAAAGGTACAGGTATTTGAGAAGTCCATAAAATCTGAAGAAAGAGAATTAGAGAGTGACCACCAACTGTTCTTACAACAAAAGAACAAGGCACACTTAAATTTAGAATTCTCTATCACAGGATACTATAAAGTTCAAATACATAAATGGACTAAACATTGGAGAATTAAACTCACATGGGTTAAGCATATCATGGCTTACTAAACATATGACAGAGGGCAAGAACAACCATTGATGCAGCATCTTATTAATAGCTGGTGGATGCCATATAAATTTTCTGCAGCCATAGGCATCTCCTAACAGAGCATAATAGTTCTGCACTCCACATGCCATGAAGCTCTGACACACCTGAGTACAAGTTGATACAATTCAATATATGACTATAAGAATTAACAGAATAAGAAAACAGTTAAAACTTTTAATCTTGGGAGCAATCCCCAAGAGTAGGGAGAGTACCAAGGAAGTATCACTGCACACATGATCTTCCTTCATGGGTGGGTCACAGAGGGGCAGAGAAAGAAAAGCACAGCTGGTGCTGCTACCACAGAGCACAGAGTACACCTGCTCCATCTGACTTTCTACAGCTTAGGAAAACAACAAAACCCTACCAGCACCTGTTAGCATGATTTCCTGGTCAAAAAATTGGTCATAGCAATGGTAAGCACATAAGGTAATGAGAGAGTCAGAAAGATTTCATGGTTGGCTCAAGACATATGACAGAAAGCCTGAGTGAGGTGAAGAAAATGAGTGCTTTAGGGGCAAGGGGAAACTATTTGCTCATTAAGTTAGAGACAGCCATACCAAACCCACAATCCGAGGTCATGAAAATGCAGGAAATTTACAAGCCAGGCTACAGAGCTGTCATATACATATGATGTCAGAAGTTCTGTAGGAAGCAAGAAAGGCATGAGGGACCTTACTCAGAAAGGCAAGCAAACTCAAATATGTGAGCTTGCACACTTCTGAAAGCCTGCTAAGCAGGCAACATGAGCATCTGAGGATGTGGAACAGGTAAAGAGAAAGGAGGGAGCTGTCATGTAGGTGGGAAGGAAAAAGCCACCCAGGGAGATTCTAGCCTTTCACACAGTCCTATTACAATTTCCTACTTAAGAGAAGGTAGCAAATTATTGGTTTGACAGCTGTAACATCATACAACTGCAAAACCAGACAAGACCAGAGGCAAAGCAAAACAGATTTTTCCATCCCTTACTCATCTTGCAGAGAAGAATTTGATGTGTGCATACAACCCAAACCCCAGCCACCAAATAGCTATTGTCCCTTCTTCCATAAGGCAGAACATCTTCCAGGGCTCAGATCCCAGCAGGGAAGAAGCTGCATCTCTTCTGGTCCTACCAGGCAACTGACAGGAAACTAGAACAGACCTATAACTGCATTTTTACTAATCCTTGCAGCTGACATAGAATACAAAAGCTACTGTGGTTGACTTATTATTACATAAAGTTAAAACTGTTTAAGTAGTAAAGGTCTCTGAGCTGGCAACACTGCAGAACAGGAACTCCCACCTCTTGCATTTAGCAGGCAGAGCTCAGCAGGCCTCCTCATCCCTTTATTAAAGTTCCCAGCAAGGAGAGGCAAATGGGAAACCTACAGACCAGCACAACAGAGCTCAAAACTAGGTGGGCATGTGATGAGAAAGAATTATATGATCACCAGTTCTGCTCAGTGCTTAATGTATTCTCCATATTGTGACTCCAGGATGAAGAGCAATTTAAAAATACCTAAGACTTCATTAAAAGATTGGTGTTGCAAAACAAGATTAGTTATTAGTTTGTATGGGCAGGTGAAGGGAAGAAAAGAATCAACTGTTCCATTTAGCTTAAGCACATCTACAATAAAACAGGAGTCTAGGAAAAGATTCTCTGAAGTTGTAATTACATTCTTATTCCCAGAAATTCCTCTGAGTCCAAGTATAATCCCACTGGAAAGCAGTAAGGGGTATATACAATGCTTTTGCAGGTAGCACAGGCAACCCCTAAAGCACTGTTGTCCAGACTGCAAGTCACCAAACCCAGGAGCATCTGAAAATTAAATAGGTTTGCAGGTCCAAACATTGTCAAGTCTGCAGTTGCTTGGTGAAGCAGCAAGTGCACTATGAACTTTATAGCCTACTAAGACAATTCTCTTCTCCTTTCACTGGATTTGATGCAATACACAATCTATAAAAATATTAGCAAGGGGATTTGCAGCATTAGGCTCCCAGCTTTCTCTGTAGCTAGGATACTTTGTAATACCCTGCCTGATTAAAACATGAGCCTATTTAAGACTAGTTTGGTGTATCATCCACCCATACCAGCTGTCTCCCTGACACCGAGGCAGCAAGGAACAGGCACTGGGCTAGAACAGAGACAGTGGGTGTGAGGAAGGAGGCATTGATCCTTTAGGCACCTGCACACATTGATCACAAAGTACAGACAGCACAGCTGAATTCACACAGCACCAAGGTTAGACCATCAGATAGTGTCAGATGCCTAGAAACTATGGTTACAACTTCCAGAACTGCTGAAAAGAACCAGGTCAAGAAGCCAGAGCCTCCATTTTCTTCAACCTCCTGAAAAGGGGAGTATAAAAGAAACCTCATGTCTCTGCTGCCTTCCCAGCTTATCCTACACTGAAGAACAGCTCTTCACAGCACCAAACACATACCCAAATGCAGGAATAAGTACAGCTGTGCCACATTTCTCTTAAGAGATACAAATTAACTGTTCAGAAACTCTGATTTACCACAACAGTTCAGAGATGGAAAAGCTTGAAGTCCAGCTATTCACTCTAGCAGAGTTACATGTGACTTGATTACACAAGATCTGCCATTACTTTTCTGAGCCAGGATTAGCAGAAGTTGTACTAACACTGGCGTGATAGTTTCAAAGCTAGCCTGAGTTTATGTATCCTCAGATTAAAACAGAAGTCTCCCAGTAATGCTTGGTACTGATATCAAGGCTCTGTAGCCAAACAAGGTCAGAGTATGCACATCTGATGAGCCTGAGTATTTTAGTCACATATATTGAGCACTTTCACTTGAGGCACAGAAAGTCCTTGGTGAGTACAGGTGTATCAGCTTCTTACAGGAATATTTCTGATTTTACCTTGCCCTTGAATTTTGGCCAGCATCAGCACTGAGGTGAGATGTTCTCAACTCTTTCCTAGCAAAACCACTTATTCCTGCAATCCAAGACATACAGTTGAGCATGAAGTGTTTATTTTAGGATTTTGCAACTTTAGCTGCTATCAATGCATCTGATAAGCAGCTGCACACGTGCTTAAGCTTGTGGTATCCATGAATCCCTGTTTTGTTTTACATTCAAACCAGTATTCATGATCTTGTAAGCAAAGGTCCTAGGAGCCATTCAGTGTACATTGATCATCCAGCACTGGAGCTACATAGCTCATGCACAGTGCCAGCAGACTCCAGACTGTGGAACTGGAAATAACCAGCTTTAGAATTAGCACCCTACACATCTCTGACTACAAATATGAGAAACCAACTCCTCACTAAGCAAATCAACCTAGCACAGCACAGGCTGAGAATTTGGCTCCTGCCTTGCTCAGGTAAACTCTGCTCTCCTGAACCACCCTGACAACCTGCTGTATGTTAGGGGTGTTCTTCAGTAACAACCTTTACTCAGGCCATACTTAAGCCAGGTCACTGTAGAAGCTACACAGGTGAATTTTGTACAACATTTGGAGCATCCAGGGAGGCTTTGAACTTAAAACTTCTATTGAGTGGAATCACCAACGAGTGACAGCAGAAGCCTTGACACTGCAGCATTTATCAAGCCTAATACAACAATCTTGTACTGAGTTCACCTTCCTGTACACACACATGCTTCCGAAAGCAAGGGGCACCTTGCTCAAATGGCAAACAGTAATCTAGGAAGCTCAAACTAAACACCTCAGGGCTCTAAACACGTTGACTTTGAAATTCATTAACCTTCATCCTCAAAAACAACTGAAACACAGATTTTGTTTGTGGAACAGCTTGCTTGCAGTATGTGATTCAGAGCACAACTAACTATCCCTTATCACTAGGATACAAATTTTCAAAAACTAATTACCATCTCAGTGTCCCAAGGCATCATAACTCCTTGCATATATATGAGTTTTAAGTTGCTTCAAGCTAAGTTCACCAGTAGTTTGGGATAGGTGCAGTAAATATTTCTGGCAACTCTTAGAGCTGTACACTGAGTTTCTGAAACAGCCATAGGGCAGAATGTCTCCAGCACTAATATAGAACACTACAATGGAAAAGACACTGCCAGATTTCCTTCACTGATAGCTAATCTACTCCTTACACACTTTTGGTCATGAGCAGGCTGATTTAGAAATCTGCTCTGAACAAAGGAACAGCAACCAATAGTAGTCAAAGACAATACCAGCAAGTGGTCAGAGCTGAGGTTTTATAATGTGGCTAAGATTTAGAAAATGGCTGTGCATTAAGGAAGGCAGTCAAGTTCCAAAGGAAGCTGTAAATTATCCAGAATATCAATGTTCCTCTAGAAAACATCTCTGCCCAACCACAGATTTCACCTTTTTGTTCCTCCTATTAAGTGGAAGGCTTCTCTGATACCATAAACCCCCCTCCAAGTTTCAGATAAACTTTTGGTACAACTGGCTGTGGATATGCTCCTTTCTCAGATGGTGATGCGTACATATCTTGGAGGACAAGGTAGAGATACCCTTTCTTCAGTGTAGTTAGAGGGTCATCCTAAAGCATACACTAATAAACAATTCTAGGATCTTCTATCAAGTGATTCTTGACAGAATCACTTGATTCTCTGTGGTTACTCTGTCAGTGAGTGCTTTATTAGCAGAAGTTCAATGGTAAAACAACTTAAAAGAACATGATTGTAACCAATATATTCAGTTCTTTGGGGATATCATGGAATTAATGCATCTTTAGAAAGTACCATGAATGTTACTGCACCTAGTCTAATTGTGTTCAAAGTTTTCAAAGATAATAGAACTGCTGTAAAAAACAAATTTTAAAATTTTGCTTTCATTTGACTTGAAAAAGTTAAAAAGTAAGTGTTTACTTGGTTATGAAAATATGCAATCATCTGGAAAAATGCAGATACATCCAGCAGCTTCAGCTACAAATAAGTTTATATTCAAGCTGTCTAGAACTGCTCTAAGCACGGCGTGCAAAGGCAGCAGTACCCAGGCTCACACTCACACCCCTATTTTTAACCCGTTGTTCAGTTGACTCAGATACTTCAAATGCTTCAGAGAGGTTGAGGCAGAATTGATCTATTTAAATACTCAGTGATAAATCACTTCAAAGCTAGCAGTGCTTGAAGGATTTACATCAACTCCAGCAAGTTCTGATTACATTCCCTGCTGTCTTGGGCAAAAGATGTCAGAGACAAACCTGAAAAACAAGACAGCAAGGTAAGGACAGGAATATTAGTAGGGCTTCCAACAGCTAAAGTTAGCAACACATTTCCTGCATGTTTGAAGCAATCTCTACAGTTCCCCTATCTGGTGCCTTGAAATGCAGCAATTTGCACTTGAGATTTACCACAGATGCAGTCATTATCCTTCAGCAGCAAGAAATTAATCCTAAACAGTACATTCCAGCCAGAACCAACTACAGCTTGGAGCACAATTTGTAAATAAGTACTGTAGCATCATTAACATAGGAACTCAAATTCAGAAGCTCTGTGTATCATAGAAGCAGCTTGTTCTCATACCCTCCTCCACTGTAAATGTAATGGGATAGGGAAGCAAACTTCATTGCCTGCTATTCCATCAAATAAACACGAAAACCTACATTTGAGAAGAGCCTATTCCAAAAGCATTTCAAGAACAAATTATTTCTCTTCCTCATCTATTATTTTATAGCATATTTCATGGACACAGTGGGGTCTGTCCTCCCCAGGACACACTGCTTCCATGAGAAAAACTACATACAATTACTTCAGCTGCAAGTTGAAGGGCACAGGCACATTCTGAGAACAGAAAGTTCTAAAGGTGTTAAGTACAAATCAATATTTCAAAACATCCCTTAATTATTACTCACTGGTCACATAACAGCTTTTACTACTCACTATAGTGCTAGGCAGCAAGTGCACCTACAAGTTCTCCAGCAGAGGCATGTCCCCACATACAATAAGCCCAATTAGTACAGTACTATGCAGTGGGAACATGTAGTTAAGACCCTGTTTTGTAAGCTACATTAAGGTCTCCAAAGACTTAAAAATCAATTGTTATCAGAACACATTGCAGACGCTTATTCATGAGGTGAATATATGTATTCGCAAGCTGAATAATTTTTTTTTAAATTTCAGTCCCAAAGTGCCCGTTTCAGAGGTCCATATTTCTATAGCAACATTCCCATTAAGCACCAGGAAATGCTGGATTAGACCTACTTATATTGCAGAATTATTTCAATTATGATTCCAGGAAGCCTATTTGAAAAGCTCATGTCTTTCAAAGATGTGATCTTTCAAGCTGTGACCAAGCACCATTTAAGCATCCAAGGAAAGAATTGCAAGTTCTTTTTTGCTATTGTCATGAACACACTTTACAGCATCCTTTCAGTAGGAAATAAACACGAGAATGGAGGTTTCAGGACAGAAAATGGAAAGCTGAATATAACCTTTATGCAATGCTAAGAAGAGAGACATACAAGAAAGCTCTGGGACCTTGGCTCATTAGTAAAACATGTCTTTCACCTATAAAGATCATGGTCAGAAAAATCAACTAGATTTTTCTGCTTCAAATTAAGAAGGATACAGAAAAAGCAGCAATATAGGCAACCAAATCCCCCAATGAGTCATATTATTGATCAGCCAAATGTCCTTGTAGCCCTGCCAGAAGTGGCCATCACCACTGGCCCTTGACTACTGTCCCCAGAGCACACAGGATTCTTCTACCTCACCCTATAAGGCACCTGTGCAATATGTTAGCAAGAAGTCTACCTCATGCAGTGAAAGTCTGCTGCAAAACAGTCCCAAACCTGCATTCCACAAAGATCTGAAGTTAGTGGTGAAATAACAACCTACATCTCCTTGCAGCTTACTCCTGGCAATACAGATCATGCTTACAGCTTAGTCATTTTCTGGTCAACCTAGTTCAAATCCTGAGCCAGATTTTCTACAAGAAATTTGAGAGTCACATCTCTATTGATGGTACACTGGACTCCATTGTCCAAATGACAGTTCCACTTCAGCTTATCCCTCTGAACTGCTGTAGGACTGTGGTCTTACCCTCATCACATCAGCCCTCCACTGTGCTCTGCCACCAGCTGAGCCAACTCAGTTTAGGCATCTAACCCAATCCAGGTTCCATAGAAGATACAGTAGCAAAGGACAGAGTCCCTTCTCTTCCCTTGAAACACCATTTACTTTACTGCTTCTCCCCGTTTCTTACGGGCAGAGGGGAAGTGCTCAACAAAACAAAGCTCAGCCTTATGAAAGGGAAGTCTTTGCTCTTCCCTAAGCCAAGTACGCTGCTGAAACCAGAGCTTGTTTCAACTACAAAGGGGAAAACTTGGTACACAAACATGAATGCCTAACTTAGATAAGATGCTATAAATACAGCTCCTTTTACTTAACCATAGTATTCTGCAAGTAAGCAGGATTTAACCTCACTGACATGTAGCAACAAATTCAGAGCTGTCTGTGTCTGTGGACTGTATACACCTGAGATGCAAGACTAGCAAAACAAAAATGGTACCAATGTCTGAGCTAGAAATTAACTACAACCTTGGCATACTAAACAAGATAACTACCAAGTAAAGTGGGCAACCTATCAGAACCAGAAGATTCCACTAGCAAGACAAGTTAAGTTCATTCTTCTACTCAGAGAACAAACCAGATAAAGTCCAAGGTATGAACTTGGGTAAGCCCTTTTCTTACATCAGTCATCACAAGTCCACAGAACCCCTGTTTTGCAATCAATTATCTGCATGTACTACCCTGTAGTCATAGGCAGCATATCAAATGGTAGTGGGAGAAAGGTAAAAAAGACCAGCAATAGAGCTAAGCTGACCTGAAGCTCAGAGTTAGAGATTTTCATGCCAGGCTGTACAGACATGCAGGACTCGACTTACTTTCAGTCTCCATAAAAGAAAAAAAAAAAAGCCACAACAACAACAAAACCCACCCAAATATGCTGGTTTCATTATTTCATTTAATTAAAAATTTACAGGTAAGATAAGAATTTTTTCCTCTAAAAGTTAAACCCTGATTAGATGATGCAGACCAAAAGGGAGAGATAACATGCAATGATTACTGCTGAACTCCACTGCCACTGGTCAGGAAACAGAGCTGCCTGCCAATGGCATCACTGTTGTCACCAGTAATTTGACAGAGCAGATTTGCTACCGGACAGGGTAGGGTCGGTGGCAAGCCCATGACATCAACATAATAAAGGCCGTTAAAAATCCGCACCATGACTCCAGAGGGCTCTTGGCTCTGCATCAGTGCCTGCTCTAATGCAATCAGACACTACCTCGCTCGAACACGTCAGCAGCACTGTGCTGAGTCATAGAGCCTGTGGGGACACTGGAGCTGCAGGGCCTGCGAGCGCTCGCTGCATTCAGCCTGCTGCAGAGCTGGGATCTCCAATCCCAAAGCACAGCAGTGCAGCACTGGGAACCCCTCAAACCCAGTGAAACAAGGTAAGCCTTCAGCTCAAATACAGAGCATCTCAGCAGCTACTACAATGCAGCAAAGATTAAGCCTTTTTACAAGTCTTCACAATTCCTCCATACAAATACAGCAAGTTCCCCTATTTCCAACCCTCTCACACCAGTGCTGTCACAGGCAATCTATGTGGAATGACCAGCAACACATCTGCAAGGAACTCATCGTTACAAAAATCACACAGAAGCACTATTAACTTTGTTTGTCTTCAGAAAAATCTACAGTGTGTGTATATATATATATATATATATATTTATATCAGTCCTTGGAGTATGACTAGCAAAACAAAAATGGTACCAATGTCTGAGCTAGAAATTAACTACAACCTTGGCATACTAAACAAGATAACTACCAAGTAAAGTGGGCAACCTATCAGAACCAGAAGATTCCACTAGCAAGACAAGTTAAGTTCATTCTTCTACTCAGAGAACAAACCAGATAAAGTCCAAGGTATGAACTTGGGTAAGCCCTTTTCTTACATCAGTCATCACAAGTCCACAGAACCCCTGTTTTGCAATCAATTATCTGCATGTACTACCCTGTAGTCATAGGCAGCATATCAAATGGTAGTGGGAGAAAGGTAAAAAAGACCAGCAATAGAGCTAAGCTGACCTGAAGCTCAGAGTTAGAGATTTTCATGCCAGGCTGTACAGACATGCAGGACTCGACTTACTTTCAGTCTCCATAAAAAAAAAAAAAAAAAGCCACAACAACAACAAAACCCACCCAAATATGCTGGTTTCATTATTTCATTTAATTAAAAATTTACAGGTAAGATAAGAATTTTTTCCTCTAAAAGTTAAACCCTGATTAGATGATGCAGACCAAAAGGGAGAGATAACATGCAATGATTACTGCTGAACTCCACTGCCACTGGTCAGGAAACAGAGCTGCCTGCCAATGGCATCACTGTTGTCACCAGTAATTTGACAGAGCAGATTTGCTACTGGACAGGGTAGGGTCGGTGGCAAGCCCATGACATCAACATAATAAAGGCCGTTAAAAATCCGCACCATGACTCCAGAGGGCTCTTGGCTCTGCATCAGTGCCTGCTCTAATGCAATCAGACACTAACTCGCTCGAACACGTCAGCAGCACTGTGCTGAGTCATAGAGCCTGTGGGGACACTGGAGCTGCAGGGCCTGCGAGCGCTCGCTGCATTCAGCCTGCTGCAGAGCTGGGATCTCCAATCCCAAAGCACAGCAGTGCAGCACTGGGAACCCCTCAAACCCAGTGAAACAAGGTAAGCCTTCAGCTCAAATACAGAGCATCTCAGCAGCTACTACAATGCAGCAAAGATTAAGCCTTTTTACAAGTCTTCACAATTCCTCCATACAAATACAGCAAGTTCCCCTATTTCCAACCCTCTCACACCAGTGCTGTCACAGGCAATCTATGTGGAATGACCAGCAACACATCTGCAAGGAACTCATCGTTACAAAAATCACACAGAAGCACTATTAACTTTGTTTGTCTTCAGAAAAATCTACAGTGTGTGTATATATATATATATATATATATTTATATCAGTCCTTGGAGTATTTCAAAAAAGGTCAAGAACATAAGGATATGCAAGAAAATATTAGCTGCTCTGAATACTAGCACTGGAATATCTTTAACCTTCCTCAGCTGGCAGGGCTTATTGGTTTCCAACCATATCTTTCACCAGTGTGGGTGTTTCCATTCCTCTGAGCCTTTTTATCCCTGTACCACTTGATAGTATATGCACTCTTCCCAGTGAAAACAAGCTCTAAAAGTTAGAAGCTCAAAACAATGACAGGCTAACTCTAAGCCAGTGATTATTTCAAGACCCAGCTCTCAAAATAAACTAGGATTATGATGGTACCTCACCATGTTAAATACACAGATGTTCAAGAAAGTGTTCAATAATAATTACTTCCATCTGAGGGGAAAAGTAAAAAAGTCATGCTAGTCAAGCTAGACATCTGCTTTAGAAAATTAATCCTTGAAACAACCACAGCATGATTAAGAGTTTTTTCAGCTGCCAACACTGAATGGTGTATGATTTATGCTCAGTTCTTCACTGTTCTTTGTTGAAATGATTCTCTAAAACACAAAGGTTTAAAACATTTCCTTGATTCACATCAATATCTGAATGCTAGAAAAAAAGTATGTTTTGTTCAAATGTTACTGAAAAGCCACATTTAAAAGTGAAAAATGCTTAATAGGTGCTCAGACCTGTTATCAAAACAGCTACAGCACCCCTTGGAATGACCTCTTCCACACAATAGGCAATATTCATTATTGACCTTCAATGCAGCAAATCTATATACAGCTGGCACAGCAAGAAGGCTGCTGCATGCAATTTAATAAGCATAAAGACTGCAAAACAAACAATGAAAAAGAAACTGACCTTTAGTTTAGAATGCTGAAAATTAGACTCTTCCTGCTCTTCATGCTGCACCGAGTCAGCTCTCTCCCTCACACTTCTATACCCAGGACTGGGTATAATGTACTCTTTTCCTATGTCGATGTCTTTCATCTTCTGTAAACGCCAGGGTTTACACGTGTATTTTCACTGCAAGTATCTGAAAAATAATTAAATTCCCCTTCATTATGTGCTGTGCCCAATACACCAGTTACTTTTAGTCATCTATTTTTAAAGTTTATTTTTGAAATCAAAATCAGTAAGCAACTGTAAGAGTTATATTACAACAGGACTGTAATAACATAATTTTCGAAGTCCACACAAGACTAACTTCTCATGAACTAGTTTAAACATACCCTGAGGTAATCAAATAGTACAATGGTCCTCAATGCACTAGAGCGCTGTCATACTTCCTCCCTTAGATCTCTGAAACACAATTATGCAATCTGACAGATTAAAGTAATAGATACAGCATTTAGCTGAAAGCCAGAGAAACTTGACTGGGAAGATCAAACCCCAAAATCTTTTGTTAAGAGTCTGAAATTGCATATATCCAATAATTTATGGGTACAAGTTTTGCAAAACCAATCTCTCGATAAAATTAGTCAGTACAAACACTCCAGAGAAAACTTCATCCCTTCTCTATAGCACTGCTCACTTACTCCATATGCTTGAGCTATCTTTAAGTACAGCCATGCACAGGAATGAGTCACGCCTTCAGTGCTGCAGGTTTCCACTCAGTCTATCAAACTGCACTGAAAGGTCAGAAGGAGAACCAGAGTACCGAAGACAAAATCGCTCCCCACTGCGAGACTGTTTTATAACTTCGCTTTATTGCATTCTGCCACCCGCCTTCAACTAAGGCGATGGGAGACGCCTGGTTGCACTACGCTGGTCAGACTGC
>NW_008236696.1:5281344-5296688 GCF_000691975.1 Corvus brachyrhynchos | reverse complement strand
CGGGAGCCACTGCCGCAGGCCTGCGACGCGCTTCCCGACGAGCCGGGGGTGATTCCTTTGCCAAGCCCCTGCTGTGCCACTCCAGCTCCTGTTCAGACCACCTAAAGGGACGGGGAACTTGTCCCAGGGCTTTCACAGCTAAGCTTAGCCCGCTGAAAGGGATGGAGGCTGCAGCTGTGTGTCCCTGTGTGGTGGTGGCTGAGGGCCAGCAATCCTGCTCCCCCAAAACAGTGTGACACAGGGTGTCCAGCCCCCGCCTCAGGGGGAGTCAGTGAAGAAGGAGATGGACACAGCTGCGTTTCCTTTCACAAAGGGCTGTAAATATCCTTAACAAACCCTGAGCTGTAGCTTTTCCCCTGCTGCGTTTAAATACCCTGTCCTCAGCTGACATCTTCCTTCCACCAGCCAGATTTGGCTGATGTCTCATTTAAGTGGTTTATATAACGAGTGCCTGTTTGCACCGCAGTCCTTGCTCTCCTGTCAGGAATGTTTGTGAGAGTCGGTTTGATAGAAATGCTGAAATGAACTCAGGTAAAGAAGGGAGATGGGAATCTGAAAATAAAAGTGGACCAAAATATTCCCTTCAAGCCCACAAGCCAGCAGTACAGGTAAAAGGTGTGACCATGCAAGTAACAGTTCAAGGACACCCTTAAGGTACCAGAGAATCCCTGCAGAGCCCCCTGACACATATGGTCACACATCCTGCAGACCTCTGACTCTATTGCTGGAAAAAATGAGAATCAGCTCTGTTGCAGGTGCCCTTAATATTTTGGGACAGGGGAACTGACAGACACACATACCTTGCCCTGGTACAGCAGCCAAGAACAAATGTAGCTGCTGCATTCTTCTGCAGTCTCTTCCCCAGAGCTCACAATCATGCAGTTTCAGATTGGTTTGACTGGCATTTTACTGGGGAAGGAGCTCAAGGTGCACTTCATGCTTTATAAATGCTATGTCCCAGCAAAATGTAGATTTTAAGACAGAATCCAGGAGACAATTTACAGTGAGTCCCTGAACAGTCATTAAACTGACCTTTGTCTGCATCAAACACACTGGAGTGTAGGCGTGAGGAGATGTCCAAATACTGAACTGTGTAGTTAAACAGCATAAACAGAAAGGACAAAGTATGAATGATGGTGAAAATTAAACTGTGTTAAAGCTTCAAGGTGAATCCCTGATATTTTAGGTTGTTGACCTGAAATTGTTCTGAGTGTGAGCATGTCTTTGGGCCCTGGGCTGTGGAGGCAAGCAGAGCTGCTTTTTGGAGGTGGCTGGCTGTTTTTGAGCTGCTGACATGTTGAAGCCCAAAGGCTCTACATCACATGCCTGGGGAGGAAGAAGAACATAAAACTCCGTTATGCCAAAGTCATCACAAAATGTGTTCTGAAAGATGAGCAGAGACTGTTTAAGCCAAGGGAGCCAGAGCCCTGCCTATACTTGTTCTGTCCTCTATTTCTCCAGTGCTGGAGGAGGTCTGAGAGTAAAAGGGAGGACATGAGTGTGAGTGCTAGTAGAAAACTGCTGGTAAGTAATGATGTGTACCCTCCACTCAGACTAGCTCTGGGCAATGGCTGGCAGTAGCATCAGGACTGTTTTCACACCTGTGGTCCTACGAATACATACTCCCTTAGTACGGCGGTGGGATGAAATGCTTAAGTAGGCATAACCCAGTTTTTAGTGTGTCACAAGTCTCCTCCAGCATTTGTTCTAAAGGCTATAAATGTACTGGTGCTACCAGCCAGAGGAGTTACATCTTTAGCTCCAGTGGCAGCAGCTAATGCTTTTAGTGCTGCGAGTCCTGGATTCATCCCTGAGGGATGGCAGCTGTTACATAAACAAGGCCTGTACAGTATTAAAACTTGCCCTAATTCAAGATCTGGGATTTGCTGTAATCAGCCCTGACTGCAAAAGAAAAGCAGAACCAGACCAAAGAGCCAGCAGCAGCTTCAAAGCCAAGGCCTGCAGACCAGGGCGAGGAAGCAACACCTGACAATTAGTTTTCTTAAAGGTGTCCAGTATCTGCTCCACTCCACCCCGAAACAACCATCAGCAACAAATCTAAAGCAATGCTTGAAACAAACTGATTTGAGCCATTGGAGCAGAAAATGGAGCATCTCCAGATTGATCATGAAAACCAAGGCTCAGTTTTGTGGGAGTGTTGGCCTTTGTTCATCTATCTCTCCTACTACATCTTCCCGATAGGATCTGAGGGACCTGCTTCTGTCTTTTGGGGAACTGGAGCATGTACTGCCCAGGTGAATAAACTGAACTGAGCCCTGGATGGACACAAAGACAGACTTCTCAGGAGATCTGAGCTTGAGGAGCATGGCTGCGCTCGGCACTCAATGTTCGGGTCCATATCATTGCAATTAAGACCAGCCATGTGAAACCCTGTTACACACAGGACTGGGAAGCAGAGAGTTTCTTATGTGCTGAAGGGATGCAAATGCCTGGTGAGCCCAGAAGATTCTGGCTGCAAAGGTTGGGTGAGGGACTAATGGCATGGTGCAGTCAGTGTTTTACTAGTGGTAAAATATTGCAATGAGGCACTGAGGTAAAACAGCTTTTGTCCTTACCCTGAAAGAAAAGCTGTTCCCCAAAGAAGCAGCAGAATGCGATTGGACTGATGTCCATGGAATTATGTAGAGCACCAGCTCACCTCTGGAGAGCTAGCAGGAGTGAAGAACTGTCACACCAGACCTGCCAACTGCCCAATGCCTCCTTTTAGGGCCATGAACTCTGCAAGCTGGCTGGGTAACACAATATGCTTTGGTCAGTGTGGATGGTCCTTGAGGTGGTGTCTTCCTTTGACACAAATCTGGACACCATTGGGAAGAGCAGTTCTTCCCCCTCTCCCAAATCCCCTTTCCTATGTGCCTCATACACAGAGGACATAATCTTCTTACCCTTTCCCACTGGGATGCTTGATCCAGGGTGCTGACACTTGCATTTTCAGCATGAGTTTCCTGAGTGTGTCCCTCCTGATGAGCATGCTGACAGTTGTTATGCTTGCTAGTGCTTTTTTACTCTCTTGCTGATCAGAGCTCTCAGCCATGAAGTGCAGAACTCACAGATTAATTGGACAGCTCAAGTAGAAGTCTTATGACCAAATTTAGCCTGTAGCACTCCAAACCATAACAAGTCCAGAAACAGGGAGGTCTGAAGAGACTGCATTATCAGCTTGTTCATGATTCCCTATCCCTGTGCAGTGGCCAATCTTTTATTGTCCATCATGTCCAGGTCTCCCTCCCACACACAGCCTGTCCAGGACTTTGAGCTCCCAGAGCAGTCTGAAAAATTTCCCATTGCACTGCAACTACTTCAGGTCACTCTTCTGGAAAGCAATAATTTATCCTCAGCTGGGCCACATGAGCCACCAACTCATGTGGGCAGCTTGGCAGATTGAAACAAGCTGCTCACGTAGGTAGGTATAGGTTGCCAACAACTGGAGAGTAAAGAGACATTGCTATTCATTTTCCTTTGTATCTTACTTACTTTCTTTCTTACTTACTTACTTTCTTATTTACTTACTTACTTTCACAGTTCCAGAGGAAAGAAAATTTTTGTAGCAAAAGCATCAACAAGAAGATCACTGAGGGTAGTCATTCTTAATCCATCATCCTTAGGCTACAGAGTTAACATCCCATTGAGGAGCCAGGGAGGGGGACAGAAGTCAACAACAAGTACCAAACCACTACACAGGGCTGTCACAGGCTGCTGTGTCTTGCTCAATCATTCCTCCCTTCAATCTCACTAGAAAGTAAACAATTTGGGGACATCGGTGGGCTGGGTTTGTCACTTGAAATCCACAGTTCAGTTTCCTGCAAACAATGACGTTAATAATCACCAATAACGTTGCATAATAGGTCATTGTTACAGCAAGAATTGGGTACAGTTGCTTTTAATTCAAGGAAAGTTATGGTATCTAAAGGATTTGGTCATGGCTTGCAATTGAAGAACTAGAGGCACCAATACTCCCTGCACATATTCAGTGCTGGTAGCATCAGAGTCTTCCTAAATATCCTGCTGCACTGGTCTGGAGAGGGTCATGAGCGCTGCCCTCCAAGCTGCCTGCAGCACACCTGGATAGACACAACTGTCTGTCCTGTCTGCTGGACATGGACACTTGTCCACAAGACTATGCACACAGCACCATACACAATTCATGCCTACCTGGCTCCATCCAAACCCACAGTGTGGGGCTGATAACCTCCCCATATGGACCTGGTACCAAAACCTTTCCCCCATCCCAGTCATAGCTGCACAGAGAAGGATTAGCACACTTGGAGCATTAAACACCCAGTGCCACGAGCCAACCATTTCCTGGAACTCGGTGTTTTGCATGTGGCTGCTCTGATTTTCAGGGTGTGTGAGGCACAGGAACTTGTGGGATGCTCAAGACCTAATCAACACCCCAGGAATCCCTCGTTTCACAGAATGGACACTCTCTGAGCTCTCACTTTTTCATTACTGCAGTCTCATTGTGCTTACAGCTCTGCAAATGACTCATTCAGGCATTCAAGTTCATGTGCTTTATGTTGGTTCAGTGCTGAACAAACTGTGTTGCTGATCAGAAACTGGTGAGAGTGAAGGCCAGCTCACACAGCACAGTGGAGAGCCATGATTTCCCCGCCCTTTCCCCAGAAAAATACTCAAGAGGGATATGATGTGTTTGGAACTAGAGAAAAGAGGAATCTTCCTCTTTCCTCCTGACCCGTTTTAGGAGAAGGAGTTCGTTAATATCTTAATACACCTGTGCATTTGGCTTTCCTGGAAACAAACTGTACTTGCTTGATGTTTGTGCAAAGCTGTTGGCAGTGTGGGTGTTCACATTGTGATTATGTTTCAGAGGACGAGGCTCCTAAGCTGATCCAGGCAGAGATACCACTCCAGGCTACAGCAGTACCACCCATTGCCTTCCCGTCAGTTCATGTGGGAGGATGAACCTTCCTAGCCAAGCTAACGGTGTTTTACTCTTGTTCTCAACAGCTTCTACAAATAGCCAGGCTTTTGCAACAAATGCCTTTTGGTGTTATTTTTCTTTTTTCAGGTTTTGATCATCCTGCCCTCTTTCTGCAGCATTTATGCTTGTAGAAGTGCAGGAGTAAAAGGTGCAATGCTGTGCTGTATCGCACAGATTAAATTTGGTCTGAATTTCATCATTCAGGCTGGAAGGAGAAAGCACTGAAAAAGTATCTTATATGCTACTTTCTTTGTGTTTTGGGAGAGTAGGATACAAGTAAAACCCTCCCAACACAATTAGCAGCAACTTATTCAGAACTGTTATTTTCTTACAGGTTAAAGCAAGAAGGTTTCAAAGTTGTTACAACATTTGAAGTGTAATCCAGTGCAGAAAACCAGTTCAAGGCAGTTTGTACCTGGACTGATCATTCGATTTTTCTTCTATAAACCTGATGATTCAGAGGACAAGATCAATTCAAGAGCAAAGAACTGCCCAGGGACCAGAAGCCGGTGCAGACCTACACAAGTAGCAACTTTTGTGATTTCTACGCCTTGCACCACACCCACGGTTAATGAGTAATCGATAGAAGTCAGCAGCACGGGTCAGGCTGGAACCTGCCTGCTCTCACTGGCACAGGGCACTGCGTTGTACAGCTGGTTAGTTGATGAAATTAGTGGGAAGGACAAACAATGCTGTGATAAGCTGGAGATGTGTCTGGATGAGCATTAATGGGCTGGGATGCATTCTAACTGTACCACTCTGGCTTTGGGAGTTAGGTCCTTTCAGCTGGACCCCTGGTCCATTTCCCATAGGCTGCAGATGTGCAGCAGTGGCTTTGGTTAGCCTGAGTCATGCAAGGAAAATCTCCTCTAGCCTCTCTCCAAAAGCAGCCCAGGATTGTCCCCAAGCCAGGACATTGCAAAGAGAAACAGCCACATCAGAGTGTTATGTTCAGTTCAGTTTGATTTTCTGAAACAGTTTTTGGGTTGGCCAAGCAGCCATGGCTGGGGCATTCGTAGGCTGTGGCAGGGGCAACTGGTTTAAACCTCACAAAAACCAGAGGTGGTGGCCAGGGCATGATGCACCACGACCTTCCCATTGGCTCCCAGGGACACGGTCACAGTCTGCTGCCAGGGCAAAGCACCCTCTGTCCACTCCTCATCTGCCTCTGTGAAAATAAATCTGTGGGTCCACTGAGGTGAAAGTGTCACTGCTTCCAGCTGCATGGAAACAGCAGAGCCAGGCACAGCAGCAAGGTCACTTGGCTGGCATGTATTGGGATGTGGGTTTCTTTGAGTTGGCTGCTTACGTGGCTGTGCAGGGCCCGCTGGATGGGCGCCATCAGGATGTACCATGGGAAAATGAGTGTGGATGCAGCAGTGACAGCCCTGTGTAAGAGTGCAAAGTGCTGCCTCCTGCTGCTCTCTCTGCAGCAGCTGCAGCTCCTCTGAGCAGCTACTGGTCCATGAGCTGCACGTCAGACATGGACAGACACCACATCTTTCATCTTCTAGCAGATGATGAGCTTGCCACTAGCCATGTCTTCGCTCCAGTTCCCCCAAATCCTCCCCTTTTCCTATTTGTTGTGAAGTCACCCTGCCAGCAAAGGGTCTCGGTGATGCTGAATAGCAGTGACATCCAACACCTTCCTCTGCTGCTCTCTCCTCCTCCAGGACACAGTTTATGGGTGCCACCAGCTCTCTCACCACCTGTTCTCATCCTCTGCAGAGATGCTTGTTGATGGCAGCTCAGCTGGTCATTATGTACCTGCCATCTGTGTCCTTCCCCACTCCTGGGAAGGCGGGATGCTTCCCTGGTGCCTGACAATGGGAATGTAAGGAAAGCAACATTGCAGGGACTGCCACTACCACTGGAGTCAAGGCCCCTGTTTCCCCACGTGTCCTCAAACCCCGGGGCTTTTCCATAGTGGACATACAGCCAGCCTGTGTTTGCCTCCATTCTCTCAGGTGCCCCTCTCAGACACATGGAACAGATGAGCCAGCCTCAGCAAGCACACAGCAAACAGCCTGTGGGGAGAGGGCTGTTCTGTCCCACTGCAAACAGCATAAACAGCATGAACGAAACGGACTTCAAAAAAAGGAGAAAAATAATTAAAAATGCTGGGAGCCCCTGGCAGTGCCTGGAATCCCACATGGTGGAGAAAAGGCCGTCTGGGATGCCAATTTTGGAGCTCACCAGTGTGATCAGCCAGTTTTAGAAGCAAATGAGGACAGCCAAGGTCAGAGAGCGTTGGGCCTCTGGGATTGTTGCTGTGCAGCTGAAAACTGGGGAAAAGAGGAAGCTGCAAGTCAAACAGAGCTCTGTCCTTGCTGCTGCAGCTGGGGCTGGGGCTCTCCCAGGTCCCAGGGTGGCCAAGCCCCAGGGGCTGGCCCGGCTGTACACAGGAGTAATGGGGGCAAGAAGCTGGGGTTTTTTGGAGACTCCTGCTTGGGGTTGCAGGGGAAGGCAGGCGGTTCTGTGTTCAGAAAGCAAGGTGATGGGAACTCTAGGGAGCAGCAAGTAATTATCAGGGCTTGGGAGACTTGCTCTGTTCTGCTGCTGGGGGAGAAAGCAGAAGAGACAGTTGTTTCCTGCTTTCCCCTCCCAGAAAGAGCAGAAGGTTTCCTGGGGGTTCCTCAGACAACTCCCTGTCTACATCTTGTTTTGCTGAGCTAACTGCTTTTGCTCCTCAGGAAGTGCTGCCGGAGCGCCAGGAGCCACCCTGCACTGCCATCACAGCCCCCAGGCTCCTCAGGAGCCCCATGCTCCCCTCTGTGCATTGCTAACCCCAGCCCCCACAGGGCTTGTCTGGGACTGGCACAGTGAGTGCTGGATGAGTATATGTGTTCTGGTCGACTCTTGGCCCCTGAGAGGTGGATTAGAGCCACAGTGCAAGGAGGCTGGGTCTCAGTCTGGATGGCCATGGCACTCATTCAGATCTCCTCTTATTTCTTCAACCAGTGGGACCATGGGGACACCCATTGTGGGACACCAAAAAATTTGGGACAAAGCCTAGGCAACAGCCTGGGTTAGCCATGGTGAAACCTGCAGTGAAGATGTACCCCAAAAGGAAATACTGATCAGTCTGAAACCTTGAGGCTGTTAAGGCTGCAGAAATCCCTGAAAAGGAAGGCATATGTCTGGCGTAGGTTTGTTTTGCCACCCAGAGCCATGTCATGTGCCTGTCCCATGTGCTGCAGGCGGGGACAATCCCCCAGCTGTTCTGAGGCACAAATAAGAAAAGCCCCCTGTGTAATCATGGCTTAGGTCAACTGGAAACAAGGCACTCCAGCTGCTGTGTGCTGCTCTCCATCACAACTTGGGAGGACAAGAACCACCCCAGCCATGGCTGCGGGGAGAGAACAGCGCTTAAGGAGTGGGAAGCAGCTCAAGGGTCTGCAGCCTGGTTAATTCAAAGCAAGGACCCACAACACTTAGAATAACAAACACAGCCTAATACTGACAACTAGAAAATAGCCCAGCCCCCAGACTCCCCCTGCCCTTTCCCCATGACTGGGACTGCAGCAAAGGGGAGCCAGGAGATGTAAAGCCCTTGAAGTATCAGGACCGCCGCCTCCGGAATGCAGTTACAGGGTAAGAGCAAGGAGACAGTGGTGAATTCTTAGGTGGTCAGCAGCTTGTTCTGTAACCCTAACCTTAACCCTAACCCTAACCTGAGCTTACCGCTCACCCCTCAATCCCCCCCGGGGGTGGGCTAGGGGGTGGTGTGAGGGGAGGAGCTGGGGGCACATTAAAAGAAGTGTTGGAATGAGGCCATGGGAAACCTAAATTCAGTGACCAGATCTGTAGTGTACAACATCTGTCAAGATAACCTGATCTCTCAGCAGCTTTGATGTCGTGGAAGGGAGCCACTGAGTTCCCCTGAGAAAGTTTCCCTTCATTCTCTTTATTAATTGGATCTGTAGGCAGCCCAAACACAAAGATTTTCTAAACCAAAACCCTGGCTGCATGAACAACTGAATGGATCCTTGAAAAGGCGCAGTTCCTGAACATCACTCAGTTCCCAGACATCCGTGGAAATGTGAAGCCCCTTGGGCTGAAAGCTCTAATAAATGTGCCTTTCCTGTGGAGCTCCAGGCTCGCAGGGAGAGAAGGGTTAAAGGAAATATGCCCTCTCCTCTGAACAGGGCCCTTGCAGAAAAGGCAGCGATCAGAGCACAGATAGCTGAGCCTTGATCAAAGCTCCCCCTCACTTCTGGCAGACCAGGCAGTGGGAAGCAGAGCTGTCTCCTTCCTGAAATGATGCATCTGGGGCCAGCAGCAGGGAGAAGGCAGAGGGATGAACTCCTCCTTCAGCACCTTCTCCCAGCTCCAGGCAAAGCTGGGGCTGCTTTGAAGGGAATACTGCAAGAGCCCTTTTTGTCCTCTGCACAAGTTGAGGGATGAGGAATAACCCTGCCCTTGCACAGGAGAGGAGCAGCCCCATCTCAGAGCAAGGGAGCAGGAACAGAGCAACAATCCCAGCTGGTGCCTGCTCTATGCTGGTGATACAAGGCCCCTGGGTGGGAGGGAGTGGAGGGATGAGCTGGAGACAGATTGCTCTGGAAATGAGGGCCTGGGTCAGAGAGTGGCCAGCCAACATTCTCCTGGGTATTTGCCCTGGCTGTTTAGAAACAGGGAGTTGCCTCCTTGCCCCCGGCAGCCCTGACTTGGCACCATGGATTCCCTTCTCATGATGCAGGTGACACCAGGTCTTGTCTCTGTACTGCTGTGTGTGCAATACAGCATTTCCCTGCCCATCTCTACAGTCCCAAGGTTGTGGTTACCCAGCCCCACACCTATTTCTCTCTGGTTCAGTCCACGGATCCTTTCCTAGGAGAGATTGCTGAGGTGCGAGCCTCTCTGGGCTACCATGACATACCTGCTTGGGGAGGGCTCTTCCCAGCTTCTCTTGCTACAGGAATCCACACATATCAGAGCTGGGAATGGGTTAGCTGGGAAAAGTAGGAGGCAGCTCTCCTATCTCCCACCTTAGGCACCACTGAACTGGGAAAAAGAATCTGCTCAGAGGCTGCCACCCCATTTCACATGGCTCAGTGCAGAGCCAAACAGGAGCACAAAGCTGGGGGTAAACCCTGGTCTAGGGTAGGGTTTGAAGGCCAGGGACCCCAGGGAAGGAGGTGTTACTGGTAGAGCAGCAATGCAAAACATTGTATGTGAATAAGGAACACAGAAAGGGCAGGGGAAATATTACTCTGCAGACTGAGGAGCCTTGCTCCAGGGTGTTCATGCTCAGGCAGTCCCCATGTGACTTAAGAGTGCCTGTCCCTGTGACTGCTCCAGCACTGTCCCCCACGGGAAATGTGCTTTGCTCTTCAGGCTTAAGCAGCTTCTGGGGTCACATAGGGTGGCTGCCTCCAGGGACTGCTGTCCCTGTGGCTGGAGCACATGCCAAGCCGGGATGGCCACTGACTCATTTTCCACCCCTGGACAGGGTGTCCACACTGAGCTCACCGAGGAGCCTGTGCTTGCCATGACCAAAGCCTCCTTAATCTCTGAGACTGACCAGAGGAATGGATCAGCAGAGGGTGGAGCCAGAGCGTGAGCAGTGACAGCAGAATGGCAGCACACAGGTCTTCCTGCATCTGCACCATGGTTACCTGGGCAGGACCATGTCTGTTAGTTGGACATGAGCACCATCACTCTGGGGCTGGTGTTTCTCCTCAGGAGAGCTGCTGGTGAGGGATAATGGAAGCAGTGTCCTGAAGGACGAATCACATCACACAGAGTTCATCCATGAGCTACCTAAGAAATCTGGAAGGAGCTATTGCTTGCTGAGCCATGTGAAGAAAGAAAAACCATTGCAAGCAGAAGAAACTGGAGCAAGGCTGGTAAAGGACTGGAAACTCAGCTATCCAGGGCAGTATATCCTACTTCTCAGACTGTGTCTATGAGGGCAGAGCCTGGGACCAGGAAAAGTCCCAGGAAGAAGTAAATTAGAGAGACGTTTACTCTGGGGCTTTGCTGTGTTTTCCCTCTCATTTCAGGTTCCTGAGCTCCAGGCAGGGCTGGTCAGTGGCAGACAGACTGTTGCATGGATGTCCCTTCTCTAACTAAACAGTGGAGCACTTCTGCTCTCCAGGGAGACCTGTGCCACCCGTGGGGAACCTGCTCAGCTTAACATACCTGTGTGGTATCCAGAGACATGGGATGAACATCCATCAGCAGCACCTCTCTGCTGTGAATGCTTTGCTCCTTGCAAATGGACCCCTCCAGCCCCGTCTCCATATTCTGGCAGCTGGGGAAGCGGTGATGCAGCTCCTGTCTCATTGCATGTCCCAGCTGGTACAGCAGCAGCTGAGTACAGGGAGTTGTGGCAGCCCAGAGCTCAGGCAGCAGTAATGCATTCTCCCTGTTAGCAGGTGAGCGATGCTGTGCCCAGCATCCCACTGGTGGAAAGGAATACCAGGCAGTTCTGCAAGCAGTACCCCAGGGCAGCTGGAAACCCAGGGGGATGCAGACAGGGTGGCCTCATGTCTGGTTAACCTTCTCAAGCCTGTCAACCCAGGAGCCAAGAGTGGAGGAGGCCCAGCAGTTCATCTGGCAGAAACCCTCTGCTGAGAAGCACAGGAGAAGCCCAAATGAGCAGAGTGGATGAATAGCCTGTGAGTCAGTGTCCCTGCTGTCCCTGCTTGGCCAGAGCCCAGGGCGTAGGAGGGAGGGAGGGAGGGAGGGAGACAGAAGGATTGGGGTGTAGAATCTGTCTGGCTTTCATGCTTACTGACTTACTTGTGGTCTGCAGTTTTCTTTTTCCCTGCAGAACTTAGTTCAGTGCTCAGGTAAATCTTGTGTCAGGCACAGAGTCATTCAGATGTACAAGAGGGTTGGACAATGTCCATGCCCTGGCCATTGCCTACCCCTTCTCCCAGGGGCAGGAGCTCCTCCAAGGGTGCTTAGGGCAGGCAGACCCCTCTCTAGACCTGGCAAGTAACTGTCAGCTGTCCTGGGTAAGTTCAGGACACTCCCCTGAATGCCCAGGGTTCCTTTGCGCCAGGGTTCATGGCCTAGCCCTGTCACCTCTGGCACTGTGTGTGGATAGCCCCAACCAAACCAGGCTCCCTACCAGCATGGAGGGGGCCAAGAAGAGCTGACTTTATATGAGGAATTATAAAGTAGAATTGGTTTTTGAGCTGTAAAACCTGTCTGCAGAGGCACATGGCAGCATAAAGGAGCACATGGCAGCACAGAAAGGCTTGTCTCCACCAGACCCTGGGGGAAGGAGGTGTCACAACGCAGACCCCTACAGAGAGGAGCCTGCCAGGGAGATGATAGACAGTGTGTTGCTGATGTGGCAACACGGGATAGGTCACGCTGTATAAGGAAATACTGTGCCTTAGAAAAGTGTATAAAACCAGCTCACTCGTTTGAATAAACGATTCAGATTCCCTGCCAGTCTGGATCCATGATTCAATCGCCGACAACTTTAGGCACTAATTGTATCCCTAACCTGGAGCTGAGATGACAGAAGTCTCATAGCTCTGCTGAAGGCACAGAAGGATGCTCTGAGGGCATCAGAGCTGCTGGCCACCAGGCAGGAAATGTGAGGGGAAATCAGCCCCATGTTAGGTACATGGTTCTTCTCTGCAGACTTCCTGTGATCCTCCTCATTGCAAGTCTCACCACTCTGGGGACCCCTGATTCCCCCTGTGGGGCCCCAAAGCTATTTAAGATAGGACCAAATCCGAAGCTACCTGCCAAAGCTTAGAGATGCCTCATGGGCCATTGTGTCTGCAGAGGGAAAAGCCAGGAAATAACCAGATGCTCAGAGAGAACAGCAAATAGAAAAGAGAAGAGGGTTAAAAATGCAGGAACGGGGACCAGGAAGATGTCCCAGAAAGCAGAGCATCCCCACCAGGCTCACCATTCCCAGAGTTAGTGTATGCTGCCCTGTGATGCTCTGTCCAGGGATATCCAAGGATAAGGTAGCAAGGAAAAGTCCCACAGTCTCTGTGCCTTCCCAACACCCTGCCCAGCCACTGTGGAATACTGGAATTGATAGACCTCCAGTCTAACCCTGTTCAGTCTCATTTAAACTTTCATGAGATAATTTCAGTTTTAAAAGCTCTCCTGGAATTACACTGCTTTCAGAAAATGTTTGGCCTGGGTGCTGCTGGCCTGCAAGTTCCCAGTGAGACCAAAGGGAAATACGTGTGCAAAGCCTGAGGAATATTTATCAAGCTGATTTTGAGTTTAGTTCATTAGCAATTACCTTGATTTGTCTTCCCCTGTTCTTGCCAATTTACCAGGGCAACGTCTTGGAAACTCGTCTCATTTGGAGAGAACAGGATGTAATTAGCCAGATAATCTGCTGATTCTCCTGTCAGCCTCTCTGTGCCCGGTCCCAACACATGCAGTGGCTGTGTAGGCTGGATCAGACCTGATTTCTGGTGTTGTTTATGCACTTAGTGCTACATAGGCAGGAACTAAGATGCTGTCCTGCCCTCGGGCAATGACAAATCCACCTCTTGGATCACTCCTCAGGCTGTAACCCCTGGGCTGAAACCATCTGGGAGCTTTTGTTCTGGGGTTAGTTCCTTTGCCAGGACAACAGAATTCCCAAGGGTATGCAGATACCTATTTTTGAAAAGGATGGGGATGATTTCTTTCCCATGGGCAGCTCATTTCTTCTTTCTTGCTGTGTCCATCCTTTTTGCTTTTTTCCAAACCACTAGCTAAGGTCAAGCGACTCAGTCACAAGGTGCAGCACAGCAAGGGCTCAGTCACAAGTCACTGGGCACAGATGGCACCACGTAAGTGACGCCTGAACATTTTAACCACTCAGGGAAATTTCAGGGAATACCCAATGCTGCAGAGTCCTTCAGGAGACAGAGGAGACTTCGTTTTCTACATCAGTCCTGAACCTGCAATTCAGTCGGTGGGGAGGAATACTGCATGTTGCCTATTACAGCTTTCTTCCCTTTATTAAAGACCCCTCAGCAATGCCACAGGGGCTGTACAGCACTGCCTGTGATATTGGGGTAGTGCTGTAGGTTAAGTGGTGCCTCCCTTAATTTCTCTCCCTCAGGATGGAAATGCCATGCTGTGTGTCTTGGACTGATAAACATGTGCCGCCTTCCACCCTTGGCAGGGGCCCTGCCATGGAGGTGGGGGTGCAAATACCCTCTGCTTCTCTCAGACCACAATTGAATTTGAGACTCTTTGAGTCTTTGGCTTGTCACTCAGTAGCAGATGACAGCAGTGAGGACCAGAGCAGGGTGTCACAGTGGATCAGTTTATGGGGACCGAAGGGCAGCAAGAGAGGCTGGTGAAGTGACAGAGCAGGGGCTGTGAATGCCTGTCCCATGTCGAGAGGGACAGAAGTGTGATAATGGGGCAGGGCAGCGAGCACCAGGTCCTGCAGCAGCCAGCGCTGGAAAGGGCCCTCCTGCTGCCAGGCTCAGGACTCTCCACCTTCTGCTGCCATCCTGTTAGGAGTTCTCTAGGGAGGTTTTTCAGCCTGTTTCCCTGGTTTTGAGTGCAGCGTTATCACACAGCTTTTCGTCGGTGACAAATGAGCAGGTGGTGGTGCTGTATGAGCTGTTCCAGGTAAGTCCTGCAGCCCTGGGACCTGTGGCAGGGAAAGGCAGCAGAGGAGGGACTCAGCTGAGGGCATGTTTTCTGTGCTGAGGGCTGTACAGGCCCATCCCTTTCTGAGGACGAGGATAGTACTGAAGCACAGTAAGAGCTGTGTGAGGGCAGAGCCTGGGCTGGGGCAGGAGTGGCTGGAGGAGATCAGGGTCCGTGGAACTGACAGTGTCCAAGCAGGGGGACAGCCAGGCACCAGCACTGCAGCATCCCAGCTGCTTCACCAAGCTGACAGGAAGAAAAATGCCACCCCCATCCTCAGAAACCACGTCTTCTTTCCTCCTCTCCGCTCCGGAAGGGTCTCTGAGCGGGTTCCGAGGGGTCCCTCGGGGACTGTGGGTTTTGGGGACAGCTTTTTGATGGCAGGTGTGAGCTGTGTGATGATGCGCTGCTTCACGTCTGTCCTTTGCAGAAGCAGCGTTTGGACATTTGGAAACGCAGCACAAACACGTCACTGCTAGGAAGTGTATGAGAAGACATCACTGTTCCCAAAACCAGACATCACCAGGTTCACATCAAAGTACTACACACACCCCGAGGCCACCTGGGGATGTCTGTGGGGACATTCAGGCCTTCCCCAGGCCAGGTCCCGGCCGTGCCCGGTCACGGCAGGGAGATGCGCTGCTCTAGCCCCGCTCCCTCCTCGGGGGACGGCGATGAAACGCCTCTCCCCGCTCCTGAGGCCGTGCAACGGTGGATCTTCGCCACGGAGGTGATGCCGGGAGGGGCGAGATGACGGGGAGGCAATAAGGAGCTCTCGCCCCGCTCCCGCCCC
>NW_008236696.1:5273426-5280590 GCF_000691975.1 Corvus brachyrhynchos | reverse complement strand
GCCCTCTGCTGCGCTCCGACAGTTCTCTCCCGTACGAGTTTCTATTCCCCGCTGGAGAGACAGCGAGGATCTAATTGCTGTATTGGTGCTGTCCGCGTTTCCATATGGCGTGGCGAACTGCGCTGTTGGCTCTTCCTCTGTGGCTGGTGCAGGACTGGCAGCGGGTTTGGACAGGCTTGTTTCTGATAAGGGAAAGAAACAAAATCTTGGCCTTTGCCAGCAGTAACCCGTGAAAGAATACGGCCAGAAAAATGGATGGGGTAGTACTTTAATTATCCAGCTCAAAAGGCTGTGTGTTAAAGGAACATGAAAAGCTTCTGGAGAATTTAGGTCTGAACAATTATCTTACCTTGTTTGCTGATTAAATGTTAGTGGTGCTTATAATTATACACGCGAGCTCAGGCCTGAAATGAAACAGCACCAAAAATGAATTAAAGAATGGTATGCCATCACTCAGGTGTGACTCAGTAACTCAGTTTAAAAGTGTGAGTTGAATCTCAAGTCAAGACAGTACTTGCTTTACTTTAGATTGGGGTTTTTTTTCCCCATCTTTAATTCTGGACACTCATATTCCTGTGGCTTCATCATTCATGTCTGACAGGTTTTTCTTGAAGCAGTTAAAGCCTGAGTCAGGGAATCAGCACTTTTTTTTTCCCCCAGTCTCTGTCATTTATCTGAGTCTTCTTGAAGAGTTTTGAGTGATAACTCCACTTTTTTTATGCCTTCTTCTCTGAACTGAGGATCTGCCCCTAGAAGATCAGAAATTAGCTCTTATAGTTTAGATCAACTCTAAAAGATTTTTTAAAAAGCTGGTGGAGCAGTTACTTGTCTTATGTTTCTGGTACTATTGATGACATTATATCCTCAAGTTGGAAGGAGTTGTTGCTGATGTTGGGGTAGTGAGTGTTTGTTCAGCTATCTATGTGTTTTATGGTTTGCGGTTTTTTTCAGGCTCTTTTACCTATGGCAAATGTGGCCATGATTGACTATACCTTGGAGTTCCTAACTGCAACTGGAGTGGAAGAAACCTTTGTTTTCTGCTGTTGGAAGTCAGCTGAGATAAAAGAGCATTTGCAGTAAGAATTTCTTTTTAGTTTTATCATGGAAAGTATTCTTCTGCCCTCCAACAGCCTCAAAGGCCTCACTAATCCTTCTGATGAAAACTGCAAGAGATTCCCTTTCAGCAGCGATCTCCTAGCATATCTCAGAAAAGACCATTCCTCCTGTTTAGGAGGGTGGTTGTGCAGTGTGATAAAAGGGTTGGGTGTTGTGGGACTACTCCTTATTTCACCTTTTGAGTGTACCTGAGCCTGGCAATAGCGGGCTCACTGTCACAGGATCCTCTTCCATCCCCTTACAGGTGCGGCATGCACTGGGACACTGTGTCCTAGTGTGTCTGTAGGAACAACCTCTTTATGCCTTACTGATGTTTTTTTTTCTTCTTCCAGAAAATCCAAGTGGTGCCGGCACACGTCTCCCAACACGGTGCGCTTTGTCACTTCGGACCTGTACCGCTCCCTTGGTGACGTGCTGCGAGACGTGGATGCCAAGTCCCTTGTTCGTTCCGACTTCATCCTTGTCACTGGCGATGTGGTGTCCAACTTCAATATATCCAAAGCCCTGGAAGAGCACAAGTAGGTGCTGGAAGAGTGGATGCTTGCCTGGTGTGCTGAGACTCCGGGCTGTGGCTCTCTGAGGAGTGTTCTCATAGTTCTGCCCTCATTTTTCAGGTTGCGTCGTAAGATGGAAAAGAATGTGTCTGTGATGACGATGATATTCAAGGAGTCCTCGCCTGGCCACCATGCCAGGTGCAAGGAGGATGACATTGTTATTGCTATGGACAGTGCCACAAACCGTGTCCTTCACTACCAGAGAACGCAGGGGCTGAAACGATTCCACTTTCCTATGGTGCGTCTGGAACCTGGCAGGTGGAAAAGGGCTGTGGTGGTGAAGCAGCCCACCCAAGGAGGAGATCCTCCTTCAGTGAGGGCTGGGGAACTGTCCTTGCTGCTCCTCTTGGAGGAGCAGATGATAGGAAGTAACTTGGGGTAAACTGGCTTTTTTTCCCTTGATCTTTATTTGAGGCTTGGTGAAACCATGCTGGGACACACGTTTGTGACTCTTTTCACTTTGAACATGGGGAAGATGTATTTCTCGCAGTTCAGGTTTTGCCCTTTATTTCCTTTTCATGATGTGAAACAAGGCAAGGAGATTATTTGTGCTATCGCAGAGGCTGCCAAATTGGGGTGCATATACTGCTACCATGCACAGACCATTTGCACAGAATCATTTAGGTTGGAAAAGACCTCTGAGATCAGAGAGTCCAACCTTTGGTCACCACCTTGTCAACTAGACCACGGCATGTCCAGTCATTTCTTGAACATTTCCAGGGATGGGACTCCAGCACCTCCGTGGGCAGTCCATTCCAGTGTTTAACAACCCTGTCTTTTTTGAAGTGTCATTGAGCCTGACATGGGGTGGAATAACAGAGGTGCAAGGAGTGGTACCTCCTATTACCTCTGTTTGTTCAACTAGTAATGTGGTAAATGCTCTCTAAATGTCTGTGGAGGCACTTTCTCCATGAGATAGATGGACCAGTTTCTTTCTTCAGCTCCGAACTAAGACTGTGATTGTATAATATTTTCATCCCCAGTCAGGAATCAGGAGGTTATTTCATGTCTTCAAATGGAAGCACAAATCACTGTAGGAAAGCAAAAAGGAAAGACCAAAAGAAACAAAACCCAACAATACAAAACTGACGCACAGCTATAAAAATTGTATTTGGATTTATCAAAGCTTTTTTGTACATTTATAGCTCCCAGAGACTGAGGTCAGGAGCCTCCTGGAGGAAAAGTGATTGTTGAAAGTACAAGCTATTTCTAGGAGACCTGCACTGTGTAAGGGCAGGGGCAGTCTCTGCTGGCTGACACAGCTCTTTGTGTGACCAGTCTGTGTCTGCTAAGATTCGGTCTAGCATAGATTATAGATTTCTCCGATCCTCAGAACTTCAGCTAGTTAAATAATTCAGTCAATACTGCCCCTGGCTTATAGAAGACTTCTGGGGTTCGGTGCTGTGTGAGGCACTCAGATCATCTGAATTTTTTCCTCTTTCAGAGTCTGTTCCAGAACTCTATTGAGAACGTCGAGGTGCGCCATGACTTGCTGGATTGTCATATCAGCATCTGCTCTCCACAGGTGAGCCCTGCCCTTCCTTACTGCTGGTGTGCAGGGGGTGTGTGTGGCCTGAGTACCAGGTTTGAAAAAGAACTGGCTGAGCTGAGGGCCTGGGTGATCATGTGGTGCTGCTCTGTGGAACGCATGGGGGCTCGGTCTGTTTCTGGCATCCACTGCTCGAGGCCAGGCAGAGCTACACGGTGGATGCATCCATAGACTGGCTGATTTGGCACAGAATGAAACTATTTCAGAAAATAAGTGATTTCACTTTGGGTACAATAACATCTGTGGAGCAGAGGTGGTGGCTGTGCTGTGGAGAAGTGTCAGTACTTGCAAGCTGGTACCATGTTAGGGTAGCATTCAGGGTTATTCCAGCTAAGGCTCACTAACAGATCTTCCAGATCTGATAAAACTTGTCTGCATCCTTCCTTTGGGGGTGAAACTACAAAGTAAGGCTGGGCAAATTGCTTGGAAATGCTAAAGCAATGTTTTGCCCCTTTTGAAAATCAAAATCTGTTCATGGATTCTGGAGGAGTAGTAGTTGGAGGAGATGGGAAGGTCAGCATTCCTAGCAGAAGGAGTCAGAGCTTTATTCAAGGCAAGAGCATCACTTTCCTATATTGTATAACTTGGCTCTAACTGTATTATTTCCATGTACTTTATTCCTGGCAGGTGGCTGAACTGTTCACAGACAATTTTGACTACCAGACACGGGATGACTTTGTGCGTGGTCTGTTGGTGAATGAGGAGGTAAGGAGAGGGTTGTTAAAAGGGAGATCCTGTTGCTTTGCCTTAGGGAACCTTCTGACATGCTCCTGCTTGTCTCCCAGGTCCTGGGGAACCAGATCCATATGCATGTAACGACGGAAGAGTATGGTGCTCATATTTGTAACCTGCTGATGTATGAAGCTGTGTGCTCTGACATCATCCGGCGCTGGGTTTATCCTCTCACTCCGGAGATGAACTTCACTGATGACAAGAACCAGAGTTACACCCACTCTAAACACAACATTTACCGAGGGGTGGATGTGAGCCTTGGCCATGGTAGCGTGCTGGAAGAGAATGTGCTCATCGGGCAGGGGACGGTCATTGGCAGCAACTGCTCCATCACCAACAGCGTTATTGGGCAGAACTGTAGGATAGGTGAGTGTAAGAATGGGGGATGTGCCAGCCTTGCCAGGCCAGGGCACACATTGTTGGGATTCAGTTTTTAAAGTGCGTTTGGCACTGGGAGAGGATGATAGGTGGGTGCTGATTGACTGCTAATGGGGAGAAAGGAGAAAAACTTGGTTTTCCAGCAGAGGAAATAGACTGAAGTTTTCAGGGTACCATAATGAAGCTGGAAAGTACTTCATGCAAATGAGTTGTTTCAGCAGTAGAGAATGCATGACCTTTACTGATCTAGAGTTACCAACCACCAACATCCTGCAAATAAGGGTCATCTGTCACCATTTTCATGAGCTGTTTCCTTCAACTTACTCCTAGCCTTGCTCCCTCCTAGCTCACTCTTTCTTAGCCTTGGCTGGATTTTCTATTTTTTTAGTGATTTGGCTGTGTTTGTCCAAAACTGAGATATCAGTTGTTACTCTCAAGTCTCTGTAGAGAACACATTTCTCTTTCAGCTTTGGGTGAGAAGTGGATGTAGGCCTCTGAGGCAAATTTTCCCATTGTCTAACATCCATCATGCATCAAGGGCCTTGGGAGTCAGTAAGATGGTTCCTAGTGGACTCAGCAGTGTCGGAGAGCACTAGACAGCCTTGCTCAGTATATTTGCACTTGGTGGTGTATAACAGGTGATGAGGTCACTTTGGATGGAGCTGTTCTGTGGGACCGAGTGCACATAGCAGATAACGTGGAGATCCACCATTCTGTTGTCTGTGATGAGGCTGAAGTGAAGGAGAAAGTAGAGCTAAAGCCCCGCTGTGTCCTCTCCTCTCAGGTGAGCTGATTTATGTCTGTTCCGTTTTCTGCCTCTCTCAGCAGGTTGCTAATCTTACACTAGACCATTCCAGAAAACAGGGCTGCCCCAAGCCTTTTTGCAGAGGTGGAGGCTGTGCTACATCTCCCACCTTTTTCTTCCCATTGCTTGGCAGGGACAGTACGGTATGGAATGCAGCAGTGCTATCTTCATTTACACTTGTTAGTAACAGTGTGTCTGGAGCTGCTGGTGGAGGTATTAGGGGGCAGTCAGAGTGTTGTTCATTAAGATATGTTTTACGTATTTGCAGGTAGTAGTCGGTCCTGGCATCACTCTCTCTGAGGGCACAGTGATCTCTCTGCACCCCCCAGATGAGGAGGAAGAGGACGATGACCAGTTCAGTGATGATTCTGGTGTGAACAAGGAGGAGAGCAAAGCAAAACTGAAAGGTATGAGAGTTTCTGTCTCCATGCACTGAAGCTATACAGAAGGTTTTGTCTTCCATGATCTTTTGGGGTCTTTACCTGCCTCATTCCAGACACTGCAGTACCAGGGTGGAACTAAGTGTTGCATTCAACCTGGAACCTATGTGTTTTCATCAGGGCAAGCAAGGATACTCAGCTGTGTCCAAGGGCTTTGTCCTTGTGAAGTACTGTTTCTACAGTATGGGTTTATCAAGGGATCTAAACATGGTCTGCCAAATGTTGCTGCTGTAGGGAGGAGTAAGTCAGTCACTTGTCAAAGCATGTGAGAAAATAAAAGCTGAAATCCATATGCATCTGCAGGAATCCCAGCTCCCTCTTGATGAAGGCTATTTAGGGGCAGTAATATGCAGGTTATACCAGTCTATTTCAGGTTTGCCTGTAAGCAGATCACACTGATTGCTGATTCTTTTTAAGGTTACAATAAAAAAGATGTAGGCTCAGAGGGCAGAGGCTATCTCTGGAAAGCAGATGACAAGAGTGAAGAGGATGAAGACGAGCAGAGACAAAGCCTGTGGGGTAAGGAAAAGTTTAGTGTGATTACTTGGGGGTGAACAGACAGGTGTGTGTTGGGGAAATCAGCCAAGTAGGATGCTGGTAATTGTGTCTAGAGCAAGACTTGAGCTTTGTGAAGCAGAGTGGCTCCAGGTAACAGCTATGTGTGGAGGGAAGGTAAGAGGTAAAAGCAGGTCATGGACCAGATTCTCTCTTCCTGTGCTCTGTGAAAGATGTTTATTAGATATTTGCCTTGCACCAACACACAGAGCTGTCTGTGCTGGGAATGCTGCACTATAGGACACCAGGCCCTCCCTCAGAGGGAATATGCTTTGGCTATTCCAGGTGCTGCTGGCTTTCTTCCTGCCAGTGGCAGTGTCTGCTGACATTGCTCCATTGTGAGTCAGCAGTCTGCGCAAAATGCAGTTGCTTCTGTCCCTGTCCTTTATTGTCTGCCTGCAGACTCTCAAAAAAATCCCATTATCCTAGTGCCAGCTGTAGTGTTCCCTCTGCAGCAAACCTGATCATCTGGACCTGTAAATAGAAGCTGCCCTGCAAGGACAGATAGTTGCTGATTTGGTTGGGAAGTCCCTGGGACACCTGGTTCCTCATGGCATATGATAGTTGCAGCTTTTGAGTGCTGAATGCTGCATCTTCTTCCTCAGGCCCAGCTGTGCACTCAGAGGAAGAGAGCGAGTCTGACAGTGACCTGAGCATGGGCTCTGAGGAGCCAGACAGTCGGGCAGCGTCCCCTCAGCTGGATGACATCAAAGGTAAGAGGTGGGCTCTGAAGAAGTACAGTGACTCTGCAGATAATGCAGTGTGTGAGGTTTGTGCTCTTTTCTCTGGGTGTATTGGAAAATTTGTGCACGTCGGTAATATGTTGTTTCCTGATCTCACTTCCTGCATTTTATACAGAGTTCTTTAATATTCCCTGTATTGCTGCTGGGTTAACCTAAAGCAGTCAAGGATGAGAAAAGAGCCTCCATCTTTCTCATTCCTCATCACTGGACCTTTGTGAAAGAGACCTCCCTGAGTTGTCTGTTTAAATGGCAGCGTCATTCTGTAATTTTAGAGACTATGGCAAGGTTCAGC
>NW_008236696.1:5263446-5273377 GCF_000691975.1 Corvus brachyrhynchos | reverse complement strand
CTGAAGAAATAAATGTCCTTGTAGGAGTGGCCACTAGGCAGAGATGTTTTGTTTTTCTGTTTCGTTGTGTTAAGCTTACCTGGATTTGAAAGAGGTTCAAGCCAAATTGGAAAAACTCAAAAACTTTCTCATGTTGGAATATCTCCCCAGAGGAAATTAAACCAATAAATTTTAGATTTGAATTCATATTTTCAGTTAGGGGAAGATGAGGTTTGTCTGAATAGGAAAGACTAGACTGTGAAAGTATAATAAAAACGCTGCTCTAAAAGGCTGCAGAGGTAAATACCTTTGTACTGGTTTCTGCAGATAGACCAATTATATCTAGTAGGTGGTTTCCTTGATTTGAATTATATCCCACTATTTATAAGTAGAGTTGCTGTGGGTTTGTGTCAGCTTACAGAGAGCAAACAGATATCGTGTCAGAATGCTTTTTTTGTGAAGGGTGTCATTCCTTCAGTAATGAGCAGTTTGAAGAATCTGTGCTTTTCCCTCATGTCTAACTGCCTGACCTTTCTTGTATTAGTTTTCCAGAATGAGGTTCTGGGTACGTTACAAAGGGGCGAAGAAGAAAACATTTCCTGTGACAACCTGGTCCTGGAAATCAACTCCCTCAAGTGAGTTGGGGATGTCCTTAGGGATGTTGTTGTCCCTTATGCTGAACAGTTGGGATTGACAGCAGATGTGTCAAAAGAAGAGGAGAAACCACGTGAATGCCTGTTGTTAGACATTTTATCAGTATGGAGCATGAGAAATGCAGCTTAGACATCATGACTGAATGACAGCAGGAGTTGATGGAGAGTAGCAGCTGCATCTCTAGCATCCTTAGTGGTGGTTAGGCTTTTCCTGCCCCAGCTCTGTAACAAGAGATTGAATTGCTGCTGAATAACTGTGGACTGAAGAGAACAAGCCAGTTCTTGGCACAACTGCCTGAAAGTTCATGCAGGGTCTGCTGCTCTGGGCATTGCAGCATTCAGCCAGCTGCCTGCAGCTGGGGCTGTGCTGTGCTGTGGCTTGTCCACAGTGTTTTTACAGCACCAAGTCTAGAACACAGAGTGCCTTTTATCTAGTGTTTCTCAAATCCAAACCTGTTTGCCTTCTTTTGTGCAAGAGCATTCCTACAGCACTCTGGTAAATGTGAGGGTGCTGTCCCTGCAGCAGCTTGTTCCAATGTGATAACAGATTTTCAGGACTTACAGCCTTATGCAGGGCCTGATGCAGTGCAGGGTGGTTTATTGTCTGAATATTTGGAAAACCAACCAAACACATAAAACATAGCTTGAGAAGATGAAAATCAGATTTTCTGCTTTATCTCTGTGAATAGCCACAGTCTGCAGAGATCAGATAGTGTGAAATCTTGAGGGTTTTTTGCCTTTTTTGTCGTAGGTATGCATATAACATTGGCCTGAAGGAGATGATGCAGGTGCTCAGTAAAGTGATCCTGGAGTTCCCACTGCAGCAGCTGGATGCAAACCTGGACTCCCAGAACTATTTCTCAGCGTTACTTCCTGTGAGTCCTGCTCCATTTCACTCTTCTTTGGGCTTGTCTCCCAGTGTGTAGCAGTGTCTCTGTGTGCCCCAGGTAGTTCCTCCCTGAGAAGTCTCTTTGGTTAAGCCTGGAGCCACTTGAACTCCTTGAGTTCATGAGCCTCTTGGTCTTCTGTAGAAGAAAAAATGAACTGAAACCATTGTTCCTACTTGACAAGAGCTCAGCTGAGACTGTAGGTGTGGGAGCTCTACTTCAGTCCCTGTGGTTATTTCTGTTGCCTGTGTGAGACAGTAGAAGTGCCTCATTTGTAAAAGAGGAAAGAGAAGGTCTGTTAGAGATGTCTTTACAGGCTTGCATTCCAGCAACCCAGTTTCAGTCCATGTCAAGGCCTGTCCCTGGGGCAGTGGGGAGTGCTCCTTTCCCAATGGGATCCTTTCCAAGGTCTTACTTTTCTGCATAGTATAATTGGTGCCAATTTTTTTCTCAGCCAAATGCAAAGGCACAATATTGTTGTCTTTGTGCAAAGATAAAGTTCTGCTTTGTCTTTAGGGAGATGGATTGTATAGTTGGGTGTACCAACTTCAATTTCCTGCCTTATGGCAGACAAAATAGGGTAGGATCTGTTTTAGAAAGCAGGCAGTCTTCTCTTAATGGTTTTGTTCACCCAAGCTGAAGTCACTGTAGTATTTTTGTCTCCTTCTTACAGTCCATTTATGTATTTAACTTTGCAAACTCTACAGATTATGAAGATGCTCTTTCAGAATGAGTAGGTCTGACACATGTTTGGGACAGACTACTTCAATTCTTTTTAGGACTATTTTTTGGTTGGTTGGTTTTTTAGGAGATTGAGTTTAAGAGGAACACTAGACTTCCTCATAATCCTTTCTCTGAGGAAGTATGTGCTTTCAATTGATGGGAAAGGGTGGAAAGCTAATTCTCCTTTGTGTAAGCATGCTACTTAATTCACCTCTTGGAGATATGGAGATGCCTTCTGCAGAAAACATCCATGTAAACTGATCTGTTCCCCAGATGGCTTAGTGAGATTTTGCTGCTCACTGTTTAAATTCTGCTTGCTTTTGTTCATTTTTCCACACTATTTTCTTGAATAGCATGTCCTGTCCTAGAAAAAGAGAATTGAAGGAGGAGGACTGAAGAAAATGTTGGAGCAGGTGTTAGATTCTAAGTACATCTAGACAGCAGCTTGTGTAGAATTGGTAGCTATATAGGATGGGGGGATTTTTACCTAGCTGGGATATGGCATCTCTTGGTCTCCCAGATTAGGCTCCTACTCTAGCATGAGTGGGAAAGGAGAATTTCACTGCAGCACCCAGTCAGAAGATGTTCTAGTCTAGGATGAAGCATATAAATGCATAAGGTTTTGCGTAATTGCCCCAAACCCCTAGAAGCTAAAGACAATGCTAGTACATGAAGAGTTTCTCTGCATAACTTTGTCCATATATTTTTCATCAAAGAAAATCATGTTTAGCAGCAGAGAGAGCAAGTCAACTCACCTTTAGTGAGAAGTAGTAATAATCAAAATGTATTGTTTAGAGTGATCATGTCTCATGTCATGGGCAGGTGGCATTTGTCTAGGCAGGGAATTGTGTTCATTTATGAAATACAAATCACCCTTAGATTTATCAAAGAAAGCCAGGTGTCAAACCAGTTGGCCATCATGGCAGCCAGTATCTCCAGATGCTCCCTTGTAAAGAACAGCCAGGAAGTTTCTTAGAGAATCCTTCTCTGGGACAGCTTGTGCCTCGGTTGGTGCCTTCACTGTGTGCAGAATTGCTGTGCTGACTTTCTGCACTGCATTGCACAGTGTCCTGGTGAGGTACAGGTGTGTTCACTTGCACACATGATGTTTGTCACTGTTACAATAACCCAATATTTGAGATGAGATGTGCCTCTAATACATGTAGTGAACCAGCCTTCAAAGGCTTATTAAACACACATCACTGGTCTTCTGAGACAGCAGCTTTGTGTGTTTATCAGCAGTGCTCTGAAAAGACCAGTTCTTTGGGCAGAAGTCATACAGCATCTGGAACAGTGGCTTCTCTGCAACTTGTGATTCCCTGGTTAGTAAAAAGTACACTCCATTAATTTACTAATTCTTATTTACACCTTGTGAATCCCAAGCACAGGGTTGGTAGAGGTTCGTACGTAATGAAAGCAGTTGCTGCTGAAGTGTGCAGCCAAAATTGCCTTAGGCAATAGAACTATTGGGCTGAGAGCTGCTCATGATGGAGTAGTTATGGAAAAGTGTTACTTTGTGTGAGGTGGGGGTACTTGCATCCTGAGAGGGATGGGTATCAAAAGCCCACTGAACCTTATAGACCTGTTTTATATTTCTCACTTTCTTTGTAGCTCAACTCTGACCAAGAGATGCTGAAGTAAGATGGATTGCTTATGTAAAACCTATGGTAGAGCAGTCCCAGACAGCTCAGGAGGGGAAATTGTGAGAATGCCATAGTTATGATGTATGGTTTGTCTTGAAACCACACTATGTGGTCTGAAGTGCTGGCCCCTGAGCATGAAGCTCTAAAGTGTTGCAGCAATTTTAGGAAACAAGCATCTGGTAAAGGATATGCCCGTGGGCTTTATTTTCAGATGAAACATGGAGGCTTGAGAAATAGAGGTATCCAGTTTGATGTATGTCAGGCATCTCGTTCAGCTCTTGTACAAGTTGTAAAGCAGAGATGGTGAAGAAATGGACCTTTTCTAGAACTATAGACCTTTCCCAGAACTGGGATTCTGTAATGGTGTGCATGTGAACACACTATGGGATTGCTTATTCGGGGACCAAATGGGTCTCTGCTGTCACTGAAGCCATTTATGGTGATCAGCATAGATGCTGTTGTGGTGCAACAGGTTGGAATTACAGTTTTGTCCATCGTGTTTTGCATGTACTTCCTGATGGTGTTCCGTGCTGGTGGTAAGTGTAAAATGATCTTGGTATTGAGACTGTCCTTCCGACAAGAGAGATGGATCACAAACATCCTTGAAGATGTTAGAGTGTTGTTGACTGGGTTTGATGGAAGATGAATCAACCTTTCAGAGAAATTTGATTGCTTTCTCCAGATTGTAGATTGTTTTGAGGAGTTACCCAGGTAGAGTCAAAGCCTGGAAAGTTGTGATATTGTCCATAGGGTTCTCTGTCAGGTAACTTCTCATGTTTTTCAGTGTTTTATCAAATCCACATTGGAAGCTTCTAATTCTCCAGTTTAGATTTTCATGAAACTCCCAAAATAGCTTCTCTGGTCATACAAGCTTAGAGGATGTTTTTACTGGGGGCTCTGTGGGGCTGAGTCCTACTTTCCCCATTAGCACCAGTTACAGTGCAGTGCACATTCTAAACTTGACATGGTGTATTTTTTCTTCTTTCCCTTTTCCAGCAATAGGCACACTGGATTGAGTCCTGGGGTTGGGAGTGTTTTCTATATAAATAACCTTCTTTCAGAAACTCAATAGCTTCTGGTTAGATTTGTGCCTGCTTATGATTTAAAGGCATTAATAGAAGGGTATTACAAAGTGTTTCTTAGCCGGGAAGGAACTTTGCAGTAGCTTTACTGCAGTTGAGGTGAAGAGTCCAAAGAATAATAAAAATGCGGAGATGGTTGTAGAGGAGGGGAGGGTGTTTAGCATTAAGTGTTTTGCTACACACTAAAATACTTCCTGGGAATATGCCACAGAACCCTCAGTTGTTTTGTTGTGGTACCATGATGATCAGGATCATTCTGTACTGTTACTGTTGTTCCTTAAACCAGTCAATGTACCACTGTACAGATGGGTTTGTCTGTACTAATCCCCTTCTTTGTTTCTGCTTGAGGTATGCAAATTGCAGCAAGGTTACATAGCAAATATGTCTGAAGAGGTGATGGAGTGCAGTACTACAGAGCAGATGAGCACTGTTTCCTAGCTCAGGCTACCTTTGGTAGTCCACACCAGCCTGGACTATCTCCATAGCCTGGATTGTAGCTCCGCTGTGTGTCCTGGAGCTCTCCCTCTCTCAGTTATCCTGGACAGAATAATGCTGATTAACCCTGAAGGCAGGTGACTCAAAGCTTCTTCATCACACCCCAAGCCCCTGTGAATTGCCACTTTCCCTTCAAAACAGACCAGGTGTGTTCTGTAAGGAGACACTGCTGAAGGCACAGCAAACCAGTGTATCTGTGCAGGCATGCCAGGGATATAGTTTCAGGATCATGTGCTGTTGAATTACTCCATTTAAAAAGATGTGGAACTCTGATTTAATTTCCTACATGTTTTTGTAGGATGGTCAGGTCATGATGTGGCCAATGAAGAATTTTTGTATCTTATCCAAGTTCTGATACCTTTAAAATTTTTATGGACAGGGATCTAACTATTATCTCCTATCCCAGATTCAGGTCAGTCTGTGCTGCTTTGCAGAACTCCCTGCTGCATATTTCCCAGATATGTACAAGTGAAAGAGCTGTGGGTGACTCAGACAGAAATATTGTTTTAAGAGGCAGCACTAAAATCATTAAACTTAAGACTTCAAGAAAAATAAGCCTTGGAGGAGAGAACAACTAATAGTGTAACAACTTCTTGCCCTTCATCCTTCCCACCCATTCCCTGCAGCAGGCTTCAGGATCCAAACAAGCCTCTAGGCACACAGCAAACGTGTGATTTGCGCTTAGGGGCTGCTCTGACGTGTTCCTGTTTTAGGGGTGGTTGTTTTTCACTGTTCACTTCTATGCAGCTGGTAATAAACTTGGCATTATCTTTTTCTATGTTTCCTTATTCGTCCTTCTGCTTTGAAGGAAAATTCCACTGAAATGTCAGCTGCTCTGTGGGGGGAAGCTGTGAATAGCATGTAGGTATCTCTCCTTATTGGTCTGCAGTGAAGAGATTTTGTTTGAATACCAGACTCCATTGAACACATTTATTGAGATGATCTGGTATTCCATCCAGAGAGGCAAAAACAAGCTAATAGATACTCTGAAAGCTGCTTAGTAAAACCAGGTTCTGTCCTCACATGTGAGACTTAAAAGCATCTGTTTCATGGACAGAGAGGGTCAAATACCTGAAGTAGTCAGTTGAATGGTTTCATAAAATGCTTCCCTGGGTCACTTTCTTGGTGTAAAACAGCTGAGAAACAGGGCTGAGTGCACCCATCCATCTCAGCTCAGGAGCTCTTCTGTGTTTTCCCCCTGCAGCTGTTGAAGAACTGGACTCCGTTGTTTAAGAACTACATAAAACGAGCATCAGATCACTTGAATGCCTTATGTGCCATTGAGGAATTCTTCTTGGAACACGACAGTCTCTGCACATCAATAGCTAAAGTGAGTATCTGCTCCCAAATCTGGTTTTGCTAGATTCACAGTGGAATGCATCCTATTTACATCATTACTTCTCTGCTTTAGGGGAGAGGATTTTGGGGTCTCAGTGGAGAGGGTGTGTAGAAAATCCATCTATAACAATTTCTTAAAAAATAAGTAGTTCTGTGTCTGCCTGTGCCTCTGAGGGAGCACAGCTGAGGGTGAGTATTAATTACCAGTCTGCAGTCTGTGGGGAGCTATTATTTTGCAGCTTCCAACATAGATGCCCTTGTTGTGTGATGCTGGAAGAGGCCAGAGACTTGCTCTAGGAAGAGCTTTACTTCATTTATCTCTTCATGGTCCCTGGGATCTAACTGCTAAATGGTTTATCCTATGTTGGAGTGCAAAGCAGAGAAGCTGGGAATAAAAGTGGGATTTTACTCAGGCAGAGCTAGTTATGAAATTGGGAAAAAAGGGAACCTGTCATGTGGCTTATTATCTGTCTCCCTGCTTCTGAGAATTTTCATATATTCCTCCTCAACGTCCTTCACAAATATTTTATCCCTGCATTCTGTCTGCCCTATCACATGGAGAGCATTTGACTCGGATTGCAAGTCTCCTTTAGCAGCAACTCAGGAAGCCCCTGTCTGTTTTGGGAGAGCTCTCCTAGAGCCCGCTTAACTCTTGGTTCCTCAAAAAAGAGTAATCCTAACTTCTGCTACCAGTGCTTCTGGCTGATGGCAAAGCACTTAGGACTGGAGCCAAAAGCCTTCAGTTTGGTGAGCCAAAATGTCCTTGAATTACAGCAATTGTTTGGCATGTGTCCATTGTTCTAGGGGCTGGGTTTCCCTAGAGGCTGGGAATTGAAGTGACACTTTATATTTGGAGTTGGCAGCCAGCTTTGTTAGTGCTCTGCTGCAAGGAGACCGACTGCGAAGTGCCTGCTCTGCCTGAGCACAAAGGCACCCTGAGAAAGCCTGGTCATGTCTGCCCCTCGCTCACCAGGCAGGGGCTTGAGCTGATGAATGACCAATTGCTTTGACACCTGCCATAAGGCACTGCAAAGAGAGAGCTGGCAGGAGGAGGGAGCCTGGGGCAGAGCTGGATAGGTTCATGCTCCTCTGCACGTGTCACTGTTGTATGTGAGCCTGCATCAGTTGCTTGTTGGATCTACTTTGGAGATGGTGTTTGGGTTGCTTTAAAGAGAACTTATGTCTTGAACTGACATCCTCTGTGACCCATTGTTGCCCACTGCTCTCAGTCATACCCAGCATCCTCAAAGCTGAAGCTGATGGGCTTGAACTTCGACTTGTTCTGTGTCATAGCATCTGTCAGGAACATAAGGCTTGGTAGGAGAAACACACTTATTTTTAACAGCAAAAGGAAAATGAAGCAGACTGAGTGCCTTCTGGTGAAGACAGAGCTGAGAGACACAGATTACGTGCAAACTTTGTACTTGGACATGAGCTAGTCCCAAAAGAGTTTATAGAGAGCCTGTTGCTCTTTTCTAATTGATGCAGGTGTTGATGACATTTTACCAGCTGGAAATTCTGGAAGAAGATGTAATACTCAATTGGTTCTCTTTGCGGGACACGTCTGACAAAGGAAAGCAGCTTCGTAAAAACCAACGGGTGAGTCCCAAAGGTGTTTGGAGAGGCCGGGGTGGGGGGTGAGAGAGAGACAACAGCTGCTGAAAGAAACTTCGAGGGAAGTTCGGTGTCACTGTCACCTTCTGTGGAGCAGCTGCCATCACATGGTAAGCCAAGAAACACAGCAGTGCACTGAACACTAAGCAACACAGATTTGTTCTCCAGAACTGGCATTTCTGTGCATTCTGCCATAATCATCCTGTTTGGATGAGGAATGGAGGTGGTATGAGGATTGTTTTTAGTGGGCTCTCTGTAGCACGAGGCCAGCACTTTCTGGAGTAGCAGCACGGCTTGTCTAAGCCAACACCCATTTGAAATGGGCTTTAGGCCAATGCCCTGTGTGCTGGCCCCATGCAATTCCTTTGAAGCTTTCATTCCTGGCTCAGCAGTCCCTTCACATATATTTCTAAGCATTTGCTGTACTGAGTGGTTTCATTTGGCTTCTGTTGCAAGGAGCATATAAACTTCCCTCCTCCATCAGGCAGAACTTTGTGCTGCAGTTTGGCTGAGCCCTGATCCAGTCCTCCTCCCTGGATCTGGAAGAGGAGTAGAGGAAAAAAAGCCATTTGAAGAACAACTTTGTTTAAAACCTTTGCAAAGTCAGCTATTAGTATAGGTCAGGAGTGCTTCCAGCTGCTTGTTCAAACCCAGTTAAAACATAAAATGAGCTGCCTTTTTAATAGCAATTTCTGAGAGACTAGTTTTTTTCCCAGCAGAGTTTTCCTAACATGTCTTAGCTAAGGTGCAGCTGCCATCTCTTTGCCCTCAAGCTCTGAAAAACTCTCAAGCTTTTGTCTTTTTGGTGAGTGTTGGAGGGTTGTCTGACTGGAGGAGTCTTCTTCAGGAATTTAGTCAGTCTGCATTTGTCTGTGTCACACCAGTTGTTTTTCACCTAATTGTCTCTCTCTCCCTCCATCTGCCTCCATTTCTCTGCTTCTCCTGGAAGCACTTTCTCTCTTGTGCATGATGGTGATGCTCACTCACACAGTGTATTTGTTGAGCATTTCCAGCATCTCTTAGGTGTCAGTTGTTACCCGATTACATTTCATTCTCTCTGCAGCTCCAGAAGTTTATCCAGTGGCTGGAGGAGGCAGAGGAGGAGTCGTCTGATGGCGACCAAGACTGACATGGTGGCTCAGCACGAGAAGAGGCTCTCACTGCCTTCCTGGGCCAAGTGGGCAGGGCAAGATCAATGCCAGTGCATGGTGTGTAGATGTGGGGCATGACATCGAAGTGACTGACAATCCCATCATTAATTCAGTTGTGTGTTCCCAACTTTGCCACTTCCCTCCCTCCCTCACTTGCACCTTATGTTGCAACCCAGTGTAAAAACCATAAGGGAAGAGCAGGAGGTGGTGATACCTAAAATCCCTCTGGAGCCTGGATATGATGTACTATAAGCTATGTTTTGGGAGGTCCTTGTTACTAATACAAAGGGAGAGAGTAGATGCAAATGCATACGATGCCCTTGTAGATCTAACCATCAGGGCTGTGGAAGAATGGTCATACAGCTA
>NW_008236696.1:5258943-5263405 GCF_000691975.1 Corvus brachyrhynchos | reverse complement strand
AGTAAGAGCATGCGGATTAAGATCTGGAGTGCAGGACTGGAATTCAGAAGTTCTTGTGCCTGGAGAAGATGCAGTTGTCTGAGGACGCCCAAGGCATTTTGCAGCCTAGAAGGCACTTCTGTGATCTTTCCAAAAGGGAAAATCTCTTGCCATCTGCCATGCTAGGATCTAACACAAGGTTGCACAGTGGAGTTGGTAAAACCATGTGTTTGCCCTGCTGTGGAACTGGGGGTGATGTGTGCTCAGCTGCCCCGTGGGGTTGGCTGATGGTGGATGGCTGTACGGATCACCATATCCTGCATGTGATCGTTCTTGTGTGCCCCAGCTTAGCAGACACGTTTTAGAGAAATGTCTGTTTCTTTATTTTTTTTATAAAAAGGGAGCAGAGGTGCCTGGCTCCTCCCACTGCACCAGCTACACTTGTGTTTTGCCCTGGGGGCATTGACTGCACCAGGTGCTTTGAGGAGAATGCAAGTTCCTAAGTTCTGCTCCAGTATGAAAAGGAGCGAATAGTATTTCTTTCAGCAGCACATGGTCTGTGTATCCACATGATTTCAGTTATATAAGCTTGCTTGCTTCATGGCCGTTTATTTATTTGAAAACTTCCCTCAGACAGCAGGGAAAGTGCTGCAAACCCACTGTGAGGCTCTGCAGCCGCAGAGCAGCTCAGCAGGCAGCAGGTGTGCCTCTGGCACAGACAAAATGTGGCAGCAGCAAGGCCTTTAAGAACAGCTTTCTTGGAAGTGTCACTGTGCTGTGTTCTCCCCTGCTCTCAAAGAACAGAGTGAAAAGGGTACCGCAACCATCAGCTTGTGTTCATAGGTGGGTTATTTGTTGGATGTGCTGACCTTGCCTCTGCCCCTTCAGGAGGAGCATGGAATAAATCCTTTGCAGGGGGAAATGCACTGGAGCTGCCCACTCAGGATATTTACTTGGCCGTTCCGTGGTGCCACAATTGTCAGTGAGGGGACAGCATTGGATGCTGGAGACCAGGGATACTGCCTCTAAAAAACTGATGTTCAGGTAGGGCCATCTTGTGCACTCCCACTATCAGTTGCCAGGATTGTGCATAAATGTCCTTGTTTTCTGACATTGCAAACTCAGTCTTGTAAATGTTGGGGAAATAGTTGGTATCCGAATTTTCTGTATCTGCCAATATTTAATTCAGGGAGCAAATAAAAACTATCCTGGTCTTACCAGCTTGTTTGGTTTTTTTTTGACTTGGAATTGTGTGTCTCCAGTTGTACATGCCTGAGCAGGGCTTCATGTGTAAGTTGAATAACTCATCACCACATTTTCCTCAGGAGATTTTAAGCACACAATAGGCAGGTAGGAAATCAGCACACCATTGATTTGGTGAAGGTGTTCAATGGTAACTCATGACCTCTATTTGCAACTAGAGAACAATTCATTAAAACTTCTGAACTTGGAATCCTGAAGTGGGTGAGGTTTGGTTTTGTACAGAATTATGTTGCAAAGATGAACCTTAAATCCAAAGAAATCTGTTATCATTTGTCATTATGGGAATTGGTGGGAATGTTGGCTGATAGGTCCTGCATTGTGCCCTCCTGATGCTAGGAAATAGGAACTGCCAGAGATGGGGAAGGGCAGTTATAGAGCTCTTAGTAAAACCATTTACAAACCAGCTGCAAGACTTGGTAATTTTAAAATCTCCTTGGACATTTTAAGGTTTTTTTTTTCCTTTTACGGGGTAAAGATGGCTTAAGAATAAATTTAATATGTAGTGCTGTAAATAGCTCAGCTTTGCCAGAAGTTCTTGATTATTTCTGCCAAGTAACAATTCCACTTTTGTTTTTTCCACATTCCTTCCTCCTTTGCTCCAACTTCATGGTATGAGCTGCTTTTTTACCCAGAAGTTAAAATCCAAGGGGAGAATGTTGCTCTATGGCCACATCCTTCAGGCCTTGGTGGTGTGTGTGGTGGGGTAGTTTTACAGATGCCAAGAACAGAGTAGCAAAAAGAAAACAAATTAGGACACTTGATACTCTCCAAGGTGGAGTTCTGGCATGGTGCAGCATCCTTATGGGCTGATCCGTGTTGTACTTTTTAAAGGAACATTTATTCCATTACTGAAGTGTAGGGTGGGCTTGATGCTTGCTTGTTGCTTCAGTCAAGATTTTTGTTTGGTTGGAAGACTAGAAATGCCTTTGAAAGCAATCTGGAATGTGGAATCATTGCTACCCATCTCTGAGCAATGTAAGCAGTAAGTACTTTATTTTGCTATGGCTAAAATAACTTGTGTGACTTCCCGTCTGACAGGGATGGATGGATGGATGGATGGATGGATGGATGGATGGATGGATGGATGGATGGATGTCATCTGGTGTTCCTGTATCAAACCCATAACTTCATTTAACAATAGTAAGCCTTTTAAAAGAAGATAATAGTTTGGCATTGCTTAAAGGTGTAAGTGATGGAACTCAAGTATATCCACCTCTGCTTTGGGCTGTTCTGAGATGCACTAAAATGGCTGGAGACTGTTTACTCTGTAGGGAGAAGCGATGTTATCAATGCTGCAATTTTTAAGTTGCAATAATTGCAAAAATAAGCCAATAGGCAGTTCAGAAACTCTTCCTTGTGGACCTTGGAGTGCTCAGCACAATCCCCTCCTGCTAATTTCTTTGGCACTGTGTTCTTAACTTCCATTCAGTGAGTCATACAGCACAAGGCCTCTGTGAGCAGTGAAATCGATCTGTCATTGAGTCTATTCAGTCACTTGGCCTGTTTTAAAAGAAAAGGCAGCTGTAGCAATGAGATTCATCTACTACCACCCTGGGGGGTGTGGCACCCCTCCCCGGCTACACGTGCTCCCTTGGGAGCTCAGCACTACCAACAATTGCCCTTTTGGTAACAGAGATGTCTAATGTGTACAATACAGGCTCCAAGGTGCATCCGTGGCTCTGCTGGGAGGTGGGTGAGACAGTGGCTCTGCCAGGGGCAGATGAGGATTATTTCACATGTGCCTGCTTTTGGGGCAGGGAGGTGTTGCAAAAAGACTTTAAGATTAGCTCTGTCAGGGTTGACACAGGAAGAAGCAACTTAAATTAAACTTTTCCATTCCTGACCTGGATTCTTCATTCCAGGTACACCAGCTTTTGCCACAGAGCTCCGAGCATGAGGAAATGACAGTCTTCCAAGAGGTGATGTGGAAACATGGGAGAGTCTCACACCTCTTACAACTTCTGCTTACCTGAGGACTTCCCTTGATTTTTTAATTTTTTTTTTTCAATTTAATGTCAGGTTCTTCACCCAGTCTAGCAGTGCTGCCCCAGTAATTGCTAGCAATGCCTGCAGGACTCTTTAATGCATGAGGAGGCTTATTTAGCTCAGCCTGCCTGCCTGCCTGAGGAGCTTGGCTCTGTTCCCTGTAGGATCTCTCTGGCTCTTTTTCGTACGGCAGGGGAGTCTAGCGCTGAGGGCTGATCTAGTCTCATGCCCTGTGCAGGCCCATGGTGTGGTGCTTCCTCTGCATTTGTTCCTTTTAATCCCAGATGGTGCAAGGCGGTTCTTGCCCTTCCTGTTGGTGGGTGTTCCCAAAGCTCCATCCACCCCAGCTTTGCTCTCAGCCACAACTCCAGGAACCTGCTGATGGAGATGGTTCCTTGGTGCCTGTTGGGTGCTGGCAAGGTGTGCAGAGGGGAAACCAGACAGCCTGAGACTGCTGTGGAACACAGGCAAGTCCTAGGGGTTGGGGCCACAGCGCTGATGACTGTAGCTAAGAGTATGCTGGGGTCTGGAGAGATAGAGGATGGGAAGAAACCACACAGCCAAGGGGTGCACAGTTGAAGAGGCCATGGTACGTGGAACAGAGGATGCTCATGAAGAGCAGAGGAGAGAGTCTGCTTGGTGAGGAAAAGGTCTGAGTACTGGGGATAGTTGTTGGATGGTGACAAGGGCTCTGGAGGGAAGCCACAGCTGGAGAGGAGCTGGGGTGGGTGGCTGTCCCTGTGTATGGCAGCCGTCAGAGACAGAGTATGGGGAGTTCAAAGGGGTCTGTACATGGGAGGATAGGGTAGAGACGGATATGCCTCATGTTTTGTAAGCTGTACTCAAGGGGCATGTAGCCATTTAAGGAGCATGGGGAAGGCTGGGAGGTGTGTGATAAAGGACCAGGGCTGCAGAGACGGGAGGGGAGGCCTGGGGTGTTGGCAGAAGCAGCTTCAGTGGGTGTACGGGGGGTGTGAAAGCTGAATGGGGGTGGGAAGCCTGTGAGAGGTATATTCCCAGCTGGCACTGGGAATGTGGGTGCACGGGGAGTACCAGGCCTGGATAGGAGGACGTGGATGTAAAGTATAAATCCCAAAGTACCCACGGGCTATGGGGCTGGAGGTGTGCAGTCCCAGAAGTCACGCACGCACATGGGGCACAGCAGCAGTAGGGGTGGATGGGTGTGTAGGGGGATCACTTCCAAAGGAGGGGGTCAGCTCCAGTGAAGGGGGGG
>NW_008236696.1:5224827-5258303 GCF_000691975.1 Corvus brachyrhynchos | reverse complement strand
CCCACTCGTACCCGGCCCGGGGAGGGGGAGCCACATCCATCCTCCATCCCCATAGCCTTGCGTTGGAGAGGATGGGAATGCTGACCCGTTTGGGTTCTGTGTGGGGGAACACACCCTCCACGCACCCCCAGGACCTTACCTGGGGGAGGCTGGTGGTGATACCCCCCCGTGCACATTCTCAGGGGTTCGTTGTCCCTGGGTGCTGCCTCCGGGAACAGCCCCATATCCTCAGATCCCTCATCAGCTCTGGGGAAGCTGCCCCATGCTACCTCTTCGGTGAGGGAGCCTCCTTCTTTAGGTGCCAGAGGCACCTTGGTGGAGACCATCACCCCCTGGAGGAGACCATCATCCCCATCTGAGGGTCACCCCCTCCCCGTGCTCAGGATGTTTGGCCAACACGTCGCCTGAGGTGGTATCTCCCATGCAGCCCACATTGGGGTGTCTAGGGTGGCATTCCCAGGTTGTATCCTACTCAGGACTGTCATTCTCCACCAGAAGGGCCTGGGCATCTCCCACTGTACCTGCCTGGTGAGAGTGCCCCCTTGCTCCCTCTGCCAAAAGGGTGTGGAGGTAGTGCCACCTCCATCAGCCCTTTCCAAGAAATGGATTTGGGGACGGTTTTGTTCTCCTACCATCCATTTTGGGAAGGGTCATCCATTTTGGCAGCTTTGTCCTCCGCATCTCATTTTTGGGAAGAATGGGTAGAGAGGACCGGGTTTCTCCTCCCCTGCCTTCATGGAGAAGGAGTGAGAGCTCTCCGTGTGGTGCCCGTCTCTGAGCAAGGGGTGTGTGCAAGACCCACCGTACCCACGTACATGTCCCATCCTCAAAGTGAGATGTCCCATGCTCAATCTCTGGGATGGATCTGTATGGAAGAGGGGTGCAGCCCTGCCTGATATCCCATCTCCTGCTGGGCATCTCTCTTGCAACACCGGTGTTTCCATCACTTCTTTTGTGATGACCTTTGGTTCCTCCCATCATGGTTGGTTCTTTGGAGGTGTTTTCTGTTCCTTGTTTGGCTGTTGTACTCACTGATCATCTGGGGAGCCCCTGCTGTCTCCTACCTGCGTAAAGTTGGTTACTGTTCTGGGGAGCAAGTACCATGTGAATCCAGCTCCCTGTAAGACCCGTTGTCCTCACTGTTTTGTCCAGATTTCCTACATCTGACTCTCCTTTAGCCTTTTTGAGGATCCCTGTTTCCATCTTGGGACCCTCTTGGTTTCCACAACATGTGACCCTTTACCATTCCTAGGACTTTGGTATTTGAAGGAGTTGCGTGATCCTTCCCTCTCTGAAGATTTAGTGTTTACAGTAGGTCTTGTGTATGGAGCTGGGATTGCAAAGTGTTTTCAGTTTCCCAGTGTCTTCTCACTGCACCAAATACTTCTTTAGGCTGTGATTTTGGCTTGTACCCCATGTTGAACAGGGCTGGGCCTCTTTGGGGCTTGGATGAGATCTGTGTGGCTGTCTCAGCAGGGGGTGCTCTCCCCTCCTCAGCCAAATTATCCCAGTGCCCAGGTTCCCGTTAGTTTGGGAGATGCCAGCTTTCAGATGAGGCTTGGAATTTGGAGTGGCTCCTTTGACCACAGTCTGGGACGCTTTGCCTCCCTAAATTCCTCCTGACCCAGTGGAGAGCTTTAGTCCATTTTGTCCTGGCAAATAGAAGTCTCCAGCCCTCGTTTTCCATCAATTTCCTCAGCAATATCAGTTGTCTGTGGATCATTTCCTGTCCCTCAGCTGTTGAGTAGCGTTGGGTGCTATGAAACAGCTGCCTCTCCCTGTCTCAGAGGGGACCTTGTTCATTGGTGGGAGAAGTGAATTCTTCATACATGCTGTTTGTAAACAAATGCTTTGGGATCCTTTGAAATGTTGTTCTTGAAGTGAATTCAAACTTGTCTTGAATGAAACATTGCCATGTGGGTGGGAGAGTGTGTAACTATAAACAAAGTTTAGTAATAAATAGCAGCATCTCACATTGGGAAGAGGGGTCTGGTGGCAGTGAAGTTTTGTGCTGTGCCTTTTCATCCTCCTCTATCTCTTTAAGGTTCTACAAGAGGCGGTAGATGATAGATTAACAAAACTCACCAATAAAGCAGTATAGGGAGTTGGTGTAGGTGATAGCAGGGAGAGGGGAAAATCACTCAGGAAGACACTGCAAGTTCAGTTGTGTCAGAAATGCATGGGATGAGATTTTTGTTGTGACCAGTTCAGCTAATTTGTTTGGGAAGCATAAACCTCTCTGAAAGGGAACGTGCAGCTGAGAGAGGGTTGGGGGCTCTGTGTGGGCAGCCCGTTCCTTGGAGGAGTCCTGGGCAGTAAGTTGTGCAGTTGGAGCAGCATGTGCCTGGGGTGTGACAGAGAGAGCAAGCCTCTCATAGGGTCACCATGGATGCTTCATCAGGAAAGCTGTCTCTGCTCCTTTCCAGAGAGCTGAAGAATGTGCTAGTGGTTGGCTGGAACATGGTGGGAACAGCCAGAGCAGTCCAGCTGCAGCCTTGTCTCTGGGCAGCCCTGAAGCCCCAGGCAGCACACAAAATAGAATCATAGAATTATTTTGGTTTAAAAAGACCTTTAAGATCATCAAGTCCAGCTGAAAAATTTCATGATCCCTGGTAATTGATGTCCATGAGAAAGCAAGCCATTGGCCTGCAGGGAGAATCAGAGACAGAAGGGCAGGAGGCACCTTGGCTGCTTGACTGTAAATGCATGGGCAATTAGTGAAAACTAGGTTAACAATGGTGGCATTCAGAAGCTGTGTGAGGGGGAAGAGCATTTCTCTCTCACGAATATATTCCTCTCAGCCCCTTCTCTCCGGGAATTCCCTCAGGATGCCTTCTGGCTGGCTTGTGCTGGGTTGGTGTCTGTCAGCTGGGCAGTGTCCAGGAGTAGGACCCAGGTTAAAGCCCCTCAATGAGAGATGAAGTGGATGGCCTTAAGGCAGCTGATCACTGAGGAGGAGGCCTGCGGGTCCCATGGTTCTGCTTTGGACCTTCTGCAGGATCCCTGTGGCATAAACCAAACTTTTTCTCTCATCTATTATTAGGAACAAAGGCATCTCACCTTCCAGGGCCAGCTGGAGCAGGATGTCCAATGTTTCCTCTCACCTCTATTGCCTAGCCTGAATCTGTTTCTCCCTCTTCCTCCTTTTTTCCAGGCTGTGGATCTCCAGTCTGGTATTCCCTTCAGCTCACCCCATCCCCAAGGCAGTATTACAGCCTCAGTCTTGGTGTGTGGGATTTTTCATTCTTTTGTTTATCTTGTTAATATTTGTTTGCTCTGAGAATCTGAGTTGTGATGGAGCAGCTTCAGTGTTTACATCTCCTTGGAAATGTGAACTGAGGCTCCTGTGGGTGGCTGTGGAGTTGTCAAGCTATGACAGGAGTGTGTGCTCAGCTCCAAATTAAGACCCCAGAGTGGTGTCACTTCTGGGTGGGAAGGAGGAGAAATGAGAATTCATGCACCTGGTCCTGGGGAGAGGAGTTGTGAGCAGCAGGAAGGCTGCAGGGTTTTGTTCCTGATGCATTGGCCTACAGCTGTACGTAACAGGGTGCAGATATCTGTGCCCTTGTTGGCTTTGTGTGTTGCTAATCCCAGAAGTGGAGGCACAGGAAGATCAGCTGATGGATGGAGTGTGGCAGTGCACAGGTGTGGTAGACTCTTCTTGGACCTGAGACACTTGGTGTGGATGTGTCTCACCATGAAGTGTGGAGCTACCCTTGGCCTGCTAACATTGTGCTCATTAGAGAAGGAAGGTTTTTTTCCTGCAGCTTGGATCTTTTCATTCAGTGTTTCACAGGTAAGAGCTGTGTGCTGGTCAGCAGGAGAGCACCTTAGATCAGTGCAGTGCTGTGACCACTTGTGAGATCCATGTTCTCCATCAGACCACTCCCGGGTTTTTCAAAGGATTTTGAGCAGACTTCTTAATTTCTGGTTTTTTGTTCCTAATCCATAAAATGGATTTTCCAGCTGTGCCTTGTCTTGTCCACTTTACACTGGGAACTTCTTGGGCAAACATTTGTGTGGATCTTAGCATGACAGAGCTCTCAGTTCCTTAGAGGTGCTGCAAGAATAGGACTGTAAATTCTTCTGGCCACCTGTGCAGTTGGGAAGGGCACAAGCATGCTGATGGTCTGTAGTTTGTAGTTTGCTGGGACATGAGCTTCAGTCATGTGTAAAGTGTTGTCTCCTACCCAAGTCCCTCATGAGAAATGTACCTGGGCAGCGTGGCCTTCTTACCAGCCAGGTATTGTGCATGTTTGCCTCAGCTGAACTACGGATTTGTCTTTTCATCTGGTACAACTTCTGAGAATGTTCTTGTATCAGCTGAATTGTGGTTTCTTTTGATTCATTTTTTGTTTCTAATTGATACTGATCATTTTCTATCGATCAAAATGTGTTCCCACAGGGGCATGCTAAAGTTTAAGCTAAACTTTTCGAAGTAGTTTAATGAGTGCAGTTTGTATGTCCAGGTAAACCCTTAGCACCTGGCCTGAAGTTCTGCCTTGTCTTTCCATAAAGTGTGCCTGAAAGTTTGAATTTCTTTTGCCTGTAAAGAAATCACTTTGGTGATCATTTCACTTACCTTCACTCAGCTACCTCCCCTCTTCTAGACTGGAGAGCAGAAAGGCCCCATTCTCCTGCAAGGGGACCACTCCTCCCCATCCTACTGATTCTGCTGGGAGGACACCAGTGGTCTGAGGTACAGTGGTGGGATGGTACTGCTCCTCCTACCACTGCTGGTTTCTCCCTCTTGCGGGTCTCCATTCCAATTTTAGTTTCAGAGCTGTGGTGAGTGATTCCTTGGTCTCAGCTGTGAAGTGAAAATTGGTATCCAACTAATCACTGGCCCAGTATCTTATCCAGACCTGCTTAATTATCACCTGCTCTCCAAAGCTGGGTATGAGGCAGTGATTAGGACAACGCTCTGGAGGCAGAACAAAGCGGGTGCTGCTGGAATTCCCAGTGTAGGGGTCAGATGCCATTGGTATTTGGCGGCCTCATCTCTGCACATGTGCACGAGGAAACGCGTTGATGCTCTCTGAAAGGCCGAGTGATTTATTTTTATTGCAGGGTCTTTTTGAAATTGATGCCAGCAGTGACTGTCCTTCTGGCTGGAAATGCTGGGAGCTGGGGAAGGGATCCTAAACTTAATAAGCAGTGTCAGTGTCTAAGCAGTGGTGAGCACTGGCATGGTGCCCCTGCCTTTCCTGCCAGCTCTTTGTAGCATGAGTTGGGGGAGTTGTTTTATTTTGATTTTGGGAAATTTTAAAAATTTATTTTTAATTGGAAACTTTTGCTGTCTGCTGAAGACCTTTGCCTGTCCCATGCCCCTGGTGGAGACTGCTTCCATGTCAGCATAAATTTCTTGCTGGGAGAGGTTGGCAAGAAGTCTGTGAGTGAAAGGGCCTACAAAACTCCCTTGCATGCTCACGTCCTTTGTGGTGGTCTAAGTGACAGCATTGGCCCTACTGGAAGGTGGCCATCACTTTTTTCCAAAAGTTTGTGGTCAGTCCCTGTCTTTTCCATGTGAAGGGCAGCACTTTACACGAGAGGCCACATCTGTTGTGCTCCAGACGATGTGTTTCTGTGCCTGCTGTGAGGTGAGCTGCCCTGGTTAGCAAGGGCCCACCAGCAGTTATTTCAGACATTTTGCATGTAGGTTACTGCAGCCTGTGCCTCTGTCTCCTGAGCTGCTGAGGATTTGGCAGAGAGCTGCTAACCGCCGTCTGCATTTGTGGTGGGGAGTTCCTGTAATGCTGCCCGTGCTAGGGGTGGCCCATGGACACTGGAGCTGATTCTGGCTGGAGCTGCAGCTGGAGGCTGTTTCCAAGTGTTGTGGTGGTGGGGGCTACAGCAGTGCCAGGGCTGAGGTGAAGATGGAGATGGTTAGTTAACAGTGTTCCCTGCTTCCCTGGATTGTATTGTCTGCGCCTGGCCGTGTGTGTCCTGCTGTTCAGACCCAGCTATTACTGACTCTGTAGGTGTCCAGCTTTCTCAGTTGTGGTTGGAGCTGTGCTCTGAAGGCCACATTGGATGGCAGTCACAGCCTGGTTTCTTTGCCCAGGGGTGGTGTTCGGAAAGCCAAGTTAGCCAAATCAGGCTGCAGACCAATTTCCCTAAGGCCTTGTCTGTACTATGCAAACAATGAAGCTTTACAACAGCTATTGAACTAGTTTGCAGCCAGAGCTGGTCAGAATTTTTTTTTGACTGAATGTATTTTCTCCCAAAATGTGGCGTTATGTTGAAGCCAGCATTTTTCTTGGAGAGGCATTGTTTTCAGTTATGTGTTTGATGGGAATGTTTCTTAATTTTAAGCCTCTTTTGTGATTTCTGAAAAAAAGAAAAAAGGTCAAGAAACCTTTACTCAGCCATGAGAATGCAGCTGTTTTAGTGCAGTTCAGTGTTTTGAAATCATGTGGAGGACTCTGGTCCTCCAAATTCCAGCACAGAACAAAAACCTACCTCAATGTCTCAGAAATTGCTGCAAAGTAAATCCGTGTGCCCTGACTGTGGTACAGCTGTGCTCCAGCATGGCTCAGTCTTGGAGGTCAAGGCAAAATGCCATAAAAAATGTCTCATAAACCACCATAATTTGGGTCACGACCTGAATGTTTTTTGTTGTTATGGGATGATAGTGGTGGCCCCACTGCTCAGTTTTCTGGTTCTTGCTGAAATACATCTTTTTTCTAAAGTGAACTCTAGAATTTCATCTAGATTTTGGCCGTTCCCAAATCCCAGACATTGGCTCACCCGCAGGGTGGGTACTGGGTCTTCCGGGTGGTAGTGTGAGCAGTGATGCTCCTTCCTATGTGGCTGCAGTGAGAGCAGGATGTTGCTGGGAAGGCAGCGTTTCATAATGGACTCTGAGAAGGAAGGTGCTGGTGTGCAGGAGTGGAGGTAGATGGTCCATGAGCCCGAGGTAGATGGTCCATGAGCCCAAGGTTGATGTGCTTGGAGGACTGAGCTTTCAGTAAGTCCCTCTTCTCCATCATGCTCCTGGCCTCTTTCTCCTGTGATTTTCCCTCCTGGTCTCCCTGCAGGCCTGAACTCTCGAAGGTGGAGGCAGCTACCCATCACAATGCATGTGGGGATGCCCAGGAAAGAAGGGTCTGTGAATATAAGCAAAGAAAATCTGGTTTCCCCTGAGCTTTTCTGCTGCACAGATGGGTTTGGCTTCGATCCTCTGTCAGGGGTGGGCATCAGGCCCTTCATCTAGACTTGAGAGCTGTATGTGTAGAGGTGTAGGGAGCATAGTTGAAATTCCTGAAGTCCTTTTTGAGCTCAGTGTACTTAAAGGGGTGGGAAGCTTCTTCCATGTCTGCATGGCAGTTGCTGAACTGTTCTGAGCTGAGGGTACCTGCTGTAATGAATTGCTACTCCTCCACCCTTGACTGCATCCAAGCAGATAGAACAATGTTGTGGTTTAAGATATTTGATCTGTGTAAAAGCCCATGAAGAGGATCTGGGCTTGCAGAACACAGCAGAGACTGAGTCCGCCGGAAATTGCCTTCATGTTGCACCAGCTTTGCATCATGCTGCACATCTGATGAGGCAGCAGTCAGGGCTGTGTGTTTTTGGTGTTTCTATTGATTTCCTCCTCTCTCCATCCCTTGTTTGTTATTCAGAGCCTGCCCTTCTGACCTGTGCTGGATGGATGGTTGTTTTCCAGAAGGGAGATGTGGCACCACGTGGCTGTGTTACTGTTTGTCCCACTGGTGCTGGCTTGTTTGGCAGCAGCTGGCAAGTTAAGTAAAACTTAATCCTGCTGGTGGCTGCCGTTGGAAATTTTTGGACCAAAGCCTTTTGTAAAGGCTTTTTGGAAGGCGTTTCAATAAGGTACAAATAGGGGAATTAGTCTAATCTCTGTGACTTTTGTCTGCTTTGTCCATGTGCTTATCTGTGTAATGCCATGGTGGCCTTAGGAGAGAGTGTGAGCTTTTGGGCTGTGAATATCACTGTCTCCGAGGTCTGCATTAACTTGCAGAGTTGAAGCATTAGTGTTTCCCTGAGCCCCAAAGCTCTTGGTTTCACTTGTTTCCATTGATGTGTTGTTACTACTGTAGCACTAACATTAAACCCATCCAGGAATGGGCTGGAACTCTGGAAGCTTTGGCAGGCAGAGATGCCTGGTGCTGACCTTCCTGTGCCATGTAATTCTGTATCGCAGCGGAGGGTTGGGACTGTTGTAGTTGTATCAGTTATTTATTAAAGGTGACGTGCCAGAGGTGTTGTTTTTCCAGTCACAGCTCGCTATGGAAGGCAGCAGAAGCAGCATTTGGGTACCCTACTCCACTAAATCCTTTGTGGTGATTATCCCCTCACTGGGGTATCTGTCCTTGTGTCTTGTTGGCTAAAATTTGCTATGATGTTAGAGCTGGAGGAAAAGAGCATGCAGTGTGAGCAGTGACTGAGTTGCTGCAGTGGGAGTCTGTCCTTCTGGTCCTGGCTGTAGACAGAACCTGAAGTGGGAAAGGCTTCCTCACATGACTTGGAGCAAAGCTCTGTTTCTGGGAGAGCTGTCACTGGCTGCCGTGTGGGAAGGTCTTTCCTCTGCTGGTTTTTGACCTGCTCCTAGGCTTTGGAGAGGAATTTATTTGCTATGTGGCCCCTCTGATTGCTGGCAGCTGTCTCTGTGATAGGCTGGGAATTCTAGGTCTGGGTAACAGAGTTTGTGGGCTTTTCCTTGTTTGCTGGTGGCTGCAGGCTGGTTCTGGGGACGCCAAGAGTCTGCCACAGGGGTCTGTGTTTCAGGAGCTTTGGCTCTGCATGGATTATTATAGCAGGGAAGCTGGTGTTAGCACAGTAACCTGCCCTCACCTGGGCTTCAACTCTTTCCTTCTTTTCGTGTCTCATGATCTGCAAGCAAATAGTTTGTCCCCTCTACACTGCATTGTGCTGTGCTGCTGTTGTTGACAGCCAGAGCAGTGTCAGCAGCGGGTGACAACTTTGGGGTGGCCTGATGCCATCAGGGCAGGGAGAAAGTTCCTGCAGTGCCGATGGCTGTTGCCTGGTTGGCCCCAGGGCGCAGCAGCTTCTCAAACTGAAGCTTTTTGCAGAAGCTGTCATGGATATGCAAACTCCATACTTGTGTTTGCATACAGCTAACCAGCTGTCCCAGTTCATTCAGCCCTGCCTAGCTCAACCAGTATCTTAGTGCCATTCACACAGAGACTTGTCTGTGGGCCCAGCTGGGGCTGGGCCATACTGGAAGTCCATACAGGGCCTCAATGCATGAAGTCTTGCTATTGTACTGTGTTCATTTGAGTTTTCTTACTGGTTTTTGTGGCTCTGAGAGGGGTAGATTTTCATCGTTCTGGGTGTGGAGCTGACTCCCTTATGGCAAACCTACCTTAGACCTAGAGCTGGTAAATGCACCTTTAGGTCCTGAAGGGGGTCCTGTGAGGTCGATTTTTCTTCTAGATTAAAAATGTGTTGTTTCAGCTGGGGCCAAAAGTTTAAACTTGGGAAAACTCTTTAAGACTATTCCTTGTCTAGGCATCCTGAAAGTGTCAGGGGACTTTGAGGATGTCAGCATCTGCATCAGTTTAGGGTGAGCTCCGGGTTTCCTTGGGGCAGTTCCAAATTAACACAGAGGTGTGTAACATCTCTGCTAGTGTGCATGGTGTTGGAGCTGCATGTGACTCAGCTGTCCCATGTAGAAGGGTTTGTAGTCAGGCCTGGGAGTTCACAGTGTCAAAGAAAAGCAGCAGTTGGATCTGGTGCTATAGTGATCCAAGACACTGTCCTCTTCTAAGCTGAGGAGAAACTTACCCTTTTGTTGAAAAGGAAGATGATTCCTGGTGTAGAGGTGAGTCCTGGTAAGACCTCATGGGAACTATGAAGACTTTTAATTTACAGTGATGTATTGGGTCCTCCTGTATGGCTTTCATCTGCTTTCTGGACCTCTAGTCAAGTAAGTTGTGTGCCAGCACATGCTTGGTTTGGTTAGGACTGGAGCACCTTTCTTGTCTCTTTCTTCCAGCAGTTGAACAGTATTTGCTGACTGGAGGGCAAGCCTGGCTGGCCTGGTAAAGGATGCTTGATAGGTTACTTGTTGTATTCAAGGGTTTGGCCCTATGTCTTGAATGGAGTTTGGTGAATAAGACTGGTGTTAATGAAATTGATGAAGTATATAAAAGGCTACTAAAATGTGCTCTATTTGCTGGGTTTTTATACAGGGAATTTTTTGTACCATCCCCTGCATGACACCATCAAAAGCAGATGAGGAAGAAAAAGAATGTGTGTTCCTGGCCTAGCAATGGTCAGAAATGCTTCTTATGAGTGTTCAGACCCCTCATGTTTTCTTCTGCCTCCTGCATTTTAGGACCAGAGGGATGTAGTATCACTGTTTACCCATTTTTCAGAGTGCTGCAATAGCTTGGGATCAGGGACAGAGTTCTGTCTTTGCCACCATGCAGCTGTTGTAACACTGAAAGACTCTTCTTTGCGTGAGTCCTTTTCATTGTCTTTGGCAAATGTTTTGTGGTGAAACTTAGTTGTGAGCTTTATTAACTGCCTGTTGGTTTTATGGGGGTTCTCTGTATGTCTTGCAGACCCAGTTAGCAAAGCTGTTGCTGATGGCAGCCCAGCTGGATGTGCAGAGTAGGTGCAGCTATCTACAGCCTGTCATGCTTCAAGACCCCTTCCCATCGGGTAGGAGGTTAAGCCAGTTTCCTGGGGAGACTCTTGCAAAATTGTTTGTGCAAGGAGAGAGCAATGTGAACTGGTCAGTGTCTTGAGGACAAGACGCATGTGGAGGCTGCTTTGTCATCTCCTTGTGGAGATCTGTCATTAAATTAAATTAATTATTGACACGATGGGAGGAAATGAACCTTGCTTCTCTTCCCCACAGACATCTGCCTTGGTCTGTGTGGTTGCAGACCTGCTCTGGAGGTATCTGGCTGGCAGAAAGGTCCTAGAGCATAGGGCTGGTGCTGGGCAGGGCTGCTGTGCTGGCAGCCCGTGACGAGGGGGTGCTGGTGAGCAGACCGCTCTGTGCTTCCCCAGGTGTGGAAGTCCAGGCTTTCAGACTTTGTTTCCCACCCTCCCCCTCTTCCCAATTTCCCCCTCTTCTCCTCTCCTTGCTCTCCCGCTGAGTTGATGCTTTTCCAGGAATGAGCTGTACTGCTGGCCCAGCACATTCCACAGCAGCAGCGCTTTCTTGGCAGGAGCCTTGCTTGCTGTTAGAAAAAGCAGGACTGACTTGGTGTCCCTCAGCTGAGGGCCAGAAAAGGAAGGCCTGGTCCTGCATTCCTCATGGTGCATGCAGAGCCTTCATAGGCGTCATGGGCTTCTCCCTTGGTTGTGGTGTATGTGCAAACATCACACTATCCCCCCAGCAGCCCTTGGGGCTCTTTACAGCTCCTCACAGTTGTCTTAACCAGTGTGAGGTCCCTGGACATTGCAGAGGAGGCTGTTGCTCTTCTAGCCAGCCTGGAAGGGGGGGAGTGACTTCTCACTCATGGGGACTTGCAAGGAGCTCCCTGTGGGGCCCAAACACCTCATTCACAAGCTTCTTGATAAGCTGGTGTTGTGTCCTTTGCGTTTTTTTACCAGCAGTAGCCAGAAAAACCCTCCTCCTCTGCACTTTTTTCACCTCTCTCCTTTTCTCTCGGTTGGCAGGAGCTGCTGTTTTGCAGCTCTGCCTTGTGGGCTCTTCCTGCTGTCTGTGTCCAGATGGAGCGAAGTGTCACAGCAGACCAAGCCTCCTTCCTCCGGTGTGCTTGCTGTCTCACAACATTAGTGTGAACCACAGCAACCACATCAGGATTTTACCCTGTCTCATACACGTCTCTGGCTGAGGCCTCTTTGGGCCTGTTTCCTCTCCCATCCTGAATACAAGCCCAGCTTTTGGCCACTGTTATTGTACCTGTGGAATTGTTTCCATTCCCTGAAGGTCATTTCTCCAGATGTTTAACCTCAAATCTTTTTTTTCTCACAGTGAGTCCCTGCACTTGTCTTGTATCTTTGTGTTGGGCTGTGGAAGCTTTTAGTTATTGAAGAGCTGAAATTGAGCTAGCAGGGTGAAGAGCCTGACTGGGCTTCTGCTGGAAGTTCCCGTTTGTCCTGATTTCCAATTCAAAGAGACTGAAAGTGTCACTGAACCTTCGGGGGCCTGCAGAATGCTTCCTTTGATGATGTCTGTAAATGTCCTTCCGGAGTTTGGAAGCATCTCTTGGGCAGGGCAGGATTAATTAGCGTAGAGGTGCCTCCTGCAGTCTCCGTGCAGCTTCCTGCTGCCGGTCGGTCGGTGGAGGACAGGCCTGTCGGGCTTGTTTGCAGAGCAGGGCTGCAGCCAGATGGTCACTCTGGGATCAAGGCGGGAGGGGCCGCCGGGGCTCTGGGCTCCCCGTGAAATCAGTCTGTAGCTTTGCTTTGATAAGTGCTGCTCCTGGGCAGGCCTCTGAGGCTGGGTGGCTCCTTCCTAAATGCCATTCCTTTTCCAGTCTGTGGGCTAGGCGAACAGGAGGTTTGATCTTTGTCATCTCCCACCGAGTGATGCCTGTAGGACTGAGCACAGGTCCAGCTGGAGCCAAGCATAACCCAGACTTAGGGGCTCTGCTTGTCCTGGTGTTTGTCCAGTGGAGTGATTGCAGATTTGTTGATGAGGGGTTCTCAGGGAAAACAGTTGGCATCTTGGATGTCTGTTCAGCCCTTACCTGACTGACCATGGGGAGCAAGCACAGCAAGCTGGGGGTGGTGCATGGGGAGGCTGTGGGGCAGCAGAAGTGAGCATGGTTGAGGGAGGCTGTGGGCCCATAGCAGGGGGATTGGGACTAAATGGTCTTTAAGGTCATTTTCAACCCAAACCATTCTCTGAAAACGAAAGAGCCTGCTCATGAGGAGTGGAGGTAGTAGCTTGAAATGGAATGACCTTTGAGGAGTCCTTGTGATGCTCCCTGAACTTGTTAGGAGGGCAGGGGTGGCTTTTCCAGCTCAAATGCAGAGGTGTGTTATTGCTGTGGTAGTAAGACAGCTGCTAACAGCTGATTTGTGCTTCTTGATTCTTAAAAAGCACACCAGGTAAAGACAGTGCTGCAAAGGAGCTCATGTTCACACGGGGTGCAGGGACAGACAGGAGGACAGCAGCTCCTCTGGGTAGGAAGGTTTGACAGAACTAAACCAGATTTACAGATCTGTGTCTCCCTTTTTACCCCATGCTGCAACATAGAGGAGCTGTGCAGAATACCCTGTCTGGGGGCTTGGAAGGGGAAATCAAATGGGAGAGTGACAGTCTATTTATGCTCAGAGAGCCCTTCTCACCCCAGTGTCATGCAATTTGTACTCCTCCTCTTTGCACAGGAGGTGAAAATACTGTGAGGGAGACCCAAAGAGTGCCTCGGCTTACAGAGACAGACAGCTCAAATCCTCTAATCCTGTTTGATGCATCCTGTTTGCCTGCAAAGCCCAAGGTCTCGCCAATACACGTATGATCCCTGCCATGTGTATTCTTTGGTTGGGCCTGTAGCCCTTGGGTGAATTATATCCCCGTGGGAAGCACATGTATCATGTCTGGGCTTAGTCTAACAGGCACGTATTTCCCATCTGAAATCCCAGCTTTCCTAGAGAATTGCTTTGTCCAGTTTTCTCTTCTGGTGAAATGGCTGCAGAGCTCATCCCTGTGGCTTCAGCATTATCTTGCAGAAGAGATGAGGATTTTGCTCTAGAGCCAGGAGCTGCTCATATTTGGGTAGTAAAACATGAAGGTGCTTCCTTTTGCTATGCAGCATTATTAATCTATACAATCATTTGGAAGCAAGACATCCCTGCCCTAAGGGGACTGTACTACAGGTCTTGAAAATGAGATCACATTTCTAGTGTGTAAATCCCTGAAGCTTGTGCTATTGGATAGAAGTGTCTCCTGATGTTTTTTTGCTTGGTTGGGGTTTTTTTCTTCCTTTGTGAGCTGTAGGAGATGGGGGCTGTTAAGGTTACAGGAATGACCAACCTAATTGTGCACTTCTGGAATGTTGTAACAGAAGATAGTTTATAATTGAATTTCTGGGCTTTGCACTGTTGGAAAGAATGTTGCTGTTCTGTAAAGGTCTTTCCTCTTAATAATTGAACTAAACAGAGGAGATCTTCCTTTTTTTCATCTGCTCTACTAACTTTGTATCTTTTTAGTGTGAAATTGTCACTGCTCAGTTGTCTTCTCAATCTTTGCACATCCCCTACTTTTCATCCTGGCCATCAAGCTGTCCAACATGCTTGAGAGGTCCCCATCCCTACCTCCCTTCTTGGTACTGACCCCTCTGATGCCAGATTCAGCTTTTGTGTTTGCCACCACATCTGTGATTTCTTCTCTTTGAGTATTTTCCCCACTGCAAGCCCTTAGATAGGCAAGTTGGGGGACTGCCAGAGACAAGCAGTAATTGCTGCTGAGCTCCAGCCTCCCTCCAAATCTGGGGTTCAAATCCTGTGGAAGCCTTTGTCTGTGCCTCGGATTTCTTCTTTCCCTGGGCTTGTATTACTCCATCTGAGTTCTTTGCAGGGACCTTGCTGTGGCTAGTGGTTGCTGCTCAGGAGAGAACAGAGCTGGCTGAAGCTAGAAACTCGCTTGTATCTGCAGCCTCAGCCAGGCTGGAGGCCACCGAGGGGAAACGAGGAGGCTGGAGCACAGCAGCTGCGCTGGTGATGTGTGCGCAGCCGGGGTCTGACACGGCACAGCCGTCTCCGCAGCTTGGGGTTTATGGCCGCCTTTCTCTCCTGTGCACACTCTCTTGTTCCCCACCTTCCCTTCATTCCTAGGACATGACTCTGTGATATAAAATACCCTCTAATTTCCTGAGCTGGGCTGGAACTCCCTGGAGAAGGCAGCGTCTGCCTGCCTGTCCCTCACCCGCCTCTGCATCCAGTGTTCCAGGCTGCCAGTTGCTCCTGCCGGCAAGGCAGCGGGAGGGAAACTGGGAGCGTGGCATCTTCCCAGGCTGTGGGGAGAGGGTCTGCTGGCTCCAGAGGAGGAGCTGGTGGGAGGGTAAGGATGGAGCCAGGGATGGAGCTGGGTTTCCTTTGCTTCCCTCCCTGCTGCCGGGGTTGTCCCTTCCCCTCCCCCAGCTGCATGGGAGCAGATGTGCTGCTTGTGTCAGCCCTGGCAGCCCCCTCCACACACCCCAGCCGGGCTCCTGCTCAGCCAGAGCCTCGTCCCCTCCTCCTCTTCCTCCTCCTCCTTCCCCCGGCTTGGCCCCGTGTCACTGGGGATGGCGGTGGAATCATCCGCCCACTCGGCCTGCCTCCCCTGTAACCCTCCCTCCTTCCTCCCTCCCGCAGGTCTCTTTGTTGGAAAATTCAAGGCAGATGAGTGCTGGGGAGCGCTGGGCCTGCGGGCCAGGCGCTGAGCTGCAGCTTGGCCTCAACATGTCTGCTGGCCCCAGGATGGGAAGGGGGCCGGTGAGTGGCCGGCTGCAGGGAGATTCTCTGGGCAGGGCAGCTACACCGAGGGTCCTGGACTTGCACTCGCCTGGGCAAGGCTCGGATTGCCTCCACATAAAAGGGTTTTTTCCTGGCAACCATTCTTAGCTGTGTTGTGCCCAGCCCCCAGCAGGACATGGGAACATTCAAAACCTGACAATAAACTCAAAGCAGTCCCTCTGAAATCAGCCTTGGGCAGATGTTTTCTGTGGGCTCTGGTGGCTCCAGCCAAAAGGAAAGGCTTGGTGAGAACCGAGAGGGCCTCAACTCCTCCTGGGTCTGCTCTTTCAGGATTCCCGGGTTCAGACCCCATCAGGTGGGGGCTGTTCCCAGCACATTCACGGGATGGTTTTCCCTGCCAGCACATCCGCGGGGCAGTTTCATCTCATGGCTGCCTCCCCGTGCAAGCGCGGAGCAGAAACGTGGCACTGCTCACAGCTCCCCCAGAGGCTGCTCGCTCGGTGGCTTCTGACGTGTGAACCTGCGGTCGTGTCCGTGCGAGAAGTGTGACTGGAAGAGTGGTGAGAGGTGGGAGGAGGAAGGCTGCAGCTCGGGCTGAGGCTGGACAGGAGTGGAGGAGGAAGGCTGCAGTTCAGGCTGAGGCTGGAAAGGAATGCAGGGCACGAATAGCTGGGATGGTGTGAGGGGTGACAGATGTGAGCAGCGCTGCAGAGATACTCCTGCTCGGCATGTGCCTGACTCCAGCACTATCAGTTTTTGCTCTGTAGAGTCTAAATATATAATCCATTGTGCTCTGGCATCTGGGTGATAAATAGTGATAAATAACGTGTGGCTGGGGAAGGAGGGAGAAAACTGCTCCGGGGTGGAGCTGTCCCCAGGGGTGTCTGGGGCAGCCACAGGGTAATAAGAGTGAGGAGGGACCAGCTCTCAGGACAGAGGGAGCTTGTTCTTCATCAGGCATTGCAGCTGAGGCTGAATGGGCGGGTCTTGGGGTTGGTTTCCTCTGTCCCCACTGAAAGTGGAATAGTTGACTTGTGCCGAGAGGTTGGTCACCTTGACCGAGCAAATGTATCACCCTGTCCTTTCACCCACAGGCAGGGCTCTGTGTCCCTGATCAGGCAGCATGTAGCACTGAACATTGGCTCTGCCTGAAGTTCTCTCTAGGAATTGGATGCAGTCCAGGCTGCTGGCGACAGTATGAATGGTTGCTAGTGCAGCCAGGGCAGGGTTTGTGTGTGCACGCACTTGGAAGTGAGAAGACGACAACTTGCCTGCATTGGAAAGGGCTGGTGTGGGCACCAAAGAGGGTGGGTCCCAGGGGGACTGCCTGTGTTTGGCATTCATCTGGGCTGCAGGGGCTTTGGGCAGAGGCTGGCACAGAACATGCTGAAGAAGCATTAAGCTAGCTGGGTTTTCATCCATCATCACTGCTCCTTTCCTGCTTTTCCTGCTTCTCCATCTGTGCAAGAGGAATTAACACACATCCTGGGAGTGGATTAGACTGCTCAAACCGTGACCTCCTCATCTGTGCCTTCTGGGGATGGGTAGCCTTTGTGCAGTCCCTTTGCTGGCTCTCCAGTTTTGTCAGGGATGGTGAGTGCCAGCTGCCAGCAAAGGGCTGTCGACGTGCTGCCTTTCACCCTGTGGGACAGCCCTTTGCTGAGCGTGTGTGACACCAGCGCAACCAGTGGGGCTGGCAGGGTGGAGCGAGCCTGCTCCTCGGGTTTAGGCTTCCAGTTCATTTGCCTTTTGCTGATGCCTTGTGAGTGTTGGCAAGCCTTGCGTCCTGTTTTTGGGGACGGTTGGGGCAGCTGTTGGCACACCAGGGAGCACAGCCAGGAGCCCAGAGTACCTGTTTCTCCAAACTCCAGTGTGCTGCGACTTGATAGCACTCTGGGCCAATGGGTCACAGCTCCGTGTCCCACCTTTGCATCCTCTTCGATTCTCCGTGAGTTGGGGACTGGCTTGGGGACCCTTCAGAGCTGTTGATAGGATTCCACTTCTGAGTAGTGTTAGATACTTATAATCTACTTACTTTTAATACATAATTTCTCTTGGTTTCACATTCTTTACTTTGTTCTTTTTATGTTGGATTCCCCCCTCCCCCCCATAATTTAATCACTATTAGTTACTATGTATTTTAAGCTCAGTATGTGTCAAGCTACCCTAGATATAGCTTAAAAAGGGGAACATAGTATTAATACATAATTTCTCTTGGTTTCACATTCTTTACTTTGTTCTTTTTATGTTGGATTCCCCCCTCCCCCCCATAATTTAATCACTATTTAGTTACTATGTATTTTAAGCTCAGTATGTGTCAAGCTACCCTAGATATAGCTTAGAAAGGGGAACATAGTATCACAAACTAATTTTAATATATCTTTGTATTAAATGAGAGTGCTTAAAATGTTGTCATTAAGTAGAAAAGGAAATTAGCTTGTTAAAGCCTATTTTGGTATTTGATTTATCAAAGATAGTAATTGAATCTTCTGAATTCACAAGTTGTTTTGATTGCAGATTCTCTGTGGAAAAAGTATTTAGGGGTCCAGTGATATTTAAAATAAAAAAAAAATAAACTTACTTTCCTTGGAAAACTGATTTTTTTTTTTTTTTTTTTTTTTTTTTTTTTTACTCTTGTGGAAAAAAAAAAGTTAGTGTTTCACTGTGAAGGCTGATAATAATGTAGCTGTTTGTGTAATGCAGGGACATGACATTATGGCACAACTGCAAAGCTTGAAGTGATGTTGAAATATTATGTACGTAATTAAAAAGCAACAGTATCATTTGGTAGGCAGCATGTTTAATGTATTTCACTTTCATCTATTAGAAATCTCTGGCATAGTTTGTGATTCTTTCAGATCATTATAAAGAGGCTTAAATTATGTATTTCTTTAGAATTAAGCAAACTGGTGGAAATATGTCTGCTGGAAATACAGTACAGCAGAAACAGTCTGGGAGGTTGCTGGAGTGTGTGGAAGAACTTCCTGATACAGCAGATGAGGGAGCCAGCTGGGGAAGGCACCCACTGGACCTGTTGTTAGTGAACAGAGAAGAACTGGTGGATGATGTGATGGCTGGAGGCCACCTTGTGCACACCAATCACAACATGACAAGAGTTTTTGATTCTCAGAGAAGTAAGGAGGGGGATCAGCAGAACTGCCACCTCGGACTTGCAGAGGGCAGACTTTGGCCTGATTAGGGACTTGGTTGATAGAGTCACTTGAGAGGCAGTTCTGAAGGGCAAAGCAGCCCAGGAAGGCTGGACATTCTTCAAGAAGGAAAACCAAAAGATGCAGGAACAGGCTGTCCCTATGTGCTGAAAGACAAGCCAGTGGGGAAGAAGACTGGCCTGGCTGAGCAGGGAGCTTTGGCTCAAATCAGGAGAAAAAAAGAGTATTTTACCTTTGGAAAAAGGGGGAGGCAACTCAGGAGTGCTACAAGGATCTTGTGAGGGCATGCAGGGAGAGCTAGAAGGGCCAATGCCCAACTAGAACTTACCTGGCTACTCCTGTAAAAGACAATTAAAATGTTTTTACAAATAATATCAGCAACAAAAGGAGGGCTAAGGAGAATGTCCATCCTTTATTGGCTGTGGGGGGAAATAGTGACAAAGGATGAGGAAATGGCTGGGGTACTTAATGTCTTCTTTGCCTCTGTGTTTAATAGCAAGATCAGCTGTTCTCAGGATGTCCAGCCCCCTGAGCTGGTAGACAGGGACAGGGAGCAGAATGAAGCCCATGTAATCCAAGAGGAAATGATCAGAAACCTGCAATGCCACTTAGACATACAAAAGTCTATGGGGTCAGATGGGATCCACCCAAGGATACTGAGGGAGCTGGTGGAAGTGCTCACTGAGTCACTCTGTCATTTACCAGCAGTCCTGGTCAACCAGGGAAGTCCCAGGTGATTGGAAGTTGGCAAATACGATGCCCATCTACAAGAAGGGTGAGGAAGAGAAACCAGGGAACTACAGGCCTATCAGCCTGACCTCAGAGCCGGGGAAGGTCATGGGGCAGATTATCTAGAGTGCCATCATGGGACATGTACAGAACAGCCAGGCAATCAGACCCACCTAGCATGGGTTTAGGAAAGGCAGGTCCTGCTTGACCAACCTGATCTCCTGTGACAAGGTGGCACGATTAGTGGAGGAAGGAAAGGCTGTGGATGTTATCTACCTGGACTTCAGTAAAGCCTTTGACGCTACTTCCCACAGTATTCTCCAGGAGAAACTGGCTGCTCTTGGCTTGGACAAGTGCACAGTTCCCTGGGTAGAAAACTGGGGGGGTGGGCCCAGGGAGTTGTGGGGAGTGGAGCTACATCCATTGGCTGCTCACAGTGCTGTTCCCCAGGGCTCAGTACTGGGGCCAGTCCTGTTTAATATCTTTATCAATGATCTGGTCATGGGGATCGAGGGCACACTCAGTTCACAGATGACTAAGTTAGGTAGGAGTGTTGATGTGCTGGAGGGTAGGAAGGCTCTGCAGAGAGATCTGGACAGTCTGGATCAACGGGTCAAGGCCAGCTGTATGAGGCTTGACAAAGCCAAGTGCTGGATCCTGCACAACCTGGGTCAGAACAACGCCACACAGCTCTGCAGGCTGGGGGAAGGCAGCCTGGAAAGCTGCCTGGTGGGGAAGGACCTTGGGATGCTGGTTGACAGTGGCTGACCATGAGCCCACGTGTGTGTACTCAGGTGGCCAAGAAAGTCAGTGGCATCCTGCCTTGTGTCAGCAATAGTGTGGCCATCAGGACCAGGGCAGTGACTGTCCCCTGTACTTGGGACTGGTGAGGTCACACCTCAAAGCCTGTGTTCAGTTTTGGGCCCCTCACTACAAGACAGACATTGAGGTGCTGGAGCATGTCCAGGAAAGGGCAACAGAACTGGGGAAGGGTCTGGAGCACAAGTCCTGTGAGGAGCAGCTGAAGGAGCTGGTGGTGTCTAGCCTGGAGAAAAGGAGACTCGGGGGACCTTCTCACTCTTTACAACTCCCTGAAAGGAGGTTGGAGCCAGGTGGGGATTGGTCTCTTCTCCCAAATAGGAAGCAACAGGACAAGAGGAAACGGCCTCAAGTTGTGCCAGGGGAGGTTTAGATAGAACATTAGGCACATTTCTTCACCAACCAAAAGGGTTGTCAAGCACTGGAACAGGCTGCCCAGGGGAGTGGTGGAGTCACCATCCCTGGAGGTATTTAAAAGTCATGTAGATGTGGCACTTGGGGACATGGATTGGTGGTGGCCTTGGCAGTGCTGGGGTAATGGTTGGACTTAATGATCTTAAAGGTCTTTTCCAACTTAAATGATTCTATGATTCTATTATATACAACTGAATTTTGATTTTACTGATTAGAATGTGAAGTGGAGGATGAAACAGATGCATGCACATAGAAAGGCTGTTCTGCCTTTGGCTTCTCTCCAGGCTGCCAGTCATGGCTGTGGGCAAAGCAACCTGTGGCCTGGCAGCAGGAGAGAGCTGCTAGTCCTCTCCTGCTCCATCCCCAAGCCTGGGTTGCCTGTTGTTGTGTGCAAGTACCCATCTGGGGAAGTCTCCTTTTCCTTTGAAGTCCTGAACCCAGCTCTGACTGCCTCTTCTCCCCTCTGCAGGGTGGTGAAAGAAGAGATCTCGGATGACAATGCCAAGCTTCCCTGCTTCAACGGCCGGGTGGTGTCATGGGTAAGCAAGCCCCTTGCTTCGGTATTTCTCAGCCTGTTTGTACCCTCTCTGAAAAACACCGTTCGGTTGTGTAGTGCCAAGTAAGGCACAGGGACTGCTCTGTACCGTTGGTGTGCTGGCTGCTCACAAAGCTGATGAGCTGGATCCCCACACTCCAGTCCCTCAGCTGGAGAGGGGGCTCTGTGATGCTGGGTCCCCTGTACCGGGGAAGATGTGGGATACCTGTATGAAGAGCTCACAGTAACTGATGCCTGGCAGAGATCGTGGTCGTGGCCTGTCCACAGCATAACCCCTGTGCCCCTATGGCAGGGTCAGCTTTCCAAGGAAAGTCCCGCTCCAGTGACTGGCGCAAAGGGCTTAAGTGACTTTAGTGCTGGTGAAGCGGACTGGATTTGACTGCCCTGAAGACTAAAGGTACTGCCTGGGCAGCTGCAGGACAAGCTTTTCCCTCAGTACCATGCCATGCACATGCTCTGCTCCCTGCCTGCATGCTTCCCTCTGTCCTCACAGGGACCCTCCATTAGTGGGGGGAAAGTCTCCACAGCCCATCATCCAGTTTTCCCTCTTCTGAGCTGCAGTTTGTTCTGATGGGGGTGTGGATCTACACCAAGAGCAGAGCAAATATTCAAGTGCCTTTTTCCAGAGGCCCCTAAACAGACTCTAAAACAGTAAAAATCCTCAGCAAATCAGGCTAGGTCAGACCTAATTCTGCTTCTATCCCTACACCAAACAGTGACAGGGGTGGGCAGGTGCCCCACTGCCGACACGGCTGCCTCTGAGATTCCAGCCAGGGGAGCTGGGTGCAGTCTGGAGCAGGGAGGAAAGGCTGTGCTGGGCTCCCACACAAAGAGCCGGGGCCGGACGCTTGCCGTCCTCCCTCTAGCGGTTATCCAGGCCCTTCGGAAAACAGCCTGTGTCCGGCTCTTGGCCATCACACATTCCTCTGCATCCATCCCGTTGCTGCTGCATCTGCCCCAAGATGTCTTCCCACCTCGCCCTTTCCAGCTGCTTTTTGCTTTCACCTGCCCTATGGGGAGTCCCAGAGTCTCTAAACCCATTCCAGTGCTCCTTTTTCACCTGTGTGCTTTTCCTTGTGATCCGTGCATCCATGCAGCTGCTGGCTCTCCTTGTAGGGGCTCTCTGGTTGTTCAGTGTGAGTGCCACAGATCTGATGTGGGTCTGTCTGGTGTGACCACCGTGCTGTTGCTCTGCTGGGCATCCTTGCAGGGAACTTGTGCCCAGAGTGAGCATCACTACCAGCTCTTGTGCATGAAGGGTAATGGCAGTCCCAGAGGCCTTTGTGCACCTGATGATCCCTTTTTCTACCTCTGCTGAGAGTCTCCTAGTCCATGGGTGGTTTGGGGGCTGAGAGGGGAGCACATTGCTGCTTCTGACAGACAGGCTGGGATGTAGCTATTTTAGGAATTCAGTACTAATTTTAGCGTCAGGGAAAGACGGGGGCTTGAATCCAAGTGAGTATTTCCTGGCAGTGTAAAGAGGCAGGAAAAGTGCAGGATGGTTATCAAAACCTTCCTGGAAGGAAATCCCACTCTTGGGAGTGTTAGAGGAAGATAGCATCAATCCTGCCTGCTTGGAAACACCCCCTCAGCTCTCCTCACTGCTGTTTGACAGCTGCCTGTGGCTAGTTCCCTCTGCCCAGATCTATTTGCTTGATGTTGCCTTGAGATTTTCAAGCATAGAGTGTTACATGACTTTTCCCTAGGCAATGCTGGCCACTTCCAGCATCTCTTCTATCCTGTGCTCCCGGGCAGTGGCTGCCAGAGCAGGGATGTGGCCCTCAGGGAGGGGGATGTGTCCTGGGAAGACAAGTCACCAGGAAGGTGCCAGGAGCAGAGCCAGGCATGTGTGTGGGGCTTGCTGGAGGGATAGAAGCTGACCTGAGCATGAGACAAGAGCTGGTTAGACAGTTGTGAGAGCAGGAGCCGTTGGGCTTGTCCTGGGGCTTGTGGGACGGGCTCTGCAGCTTTCGACACCTGAGGCTGCTCTCTGCCCTGTCTGCTGCCTTGGCTCCGGCTTTTTCAAGGCTGCTCCGTCTTCCTTGTCCCAGCTGCATCCCTGTCTCTGTTACCAATGTCTCTGGCAGTACATGTCTCTTATCTTCTACTCTGATCTGTGGGGACCATTTCCACCTTACCAGGGCTTCCCCAGCTCCTGAAGGTGGGCAGGGCACAACTCTTTCATCAGTGATGCGGGGAAGCACTCAAGACCTGTATAAATGGGCTGTGCCTCCAGCATATGAGTTGGCATCTGCTTCTGGCTCCATGCAGTGTGGTTCCCTCACCAGCAAGCAGTAGTGCTGCCTCTGCATTTACACTGGGTATTATGGTTTGCACAGCAGCTATCAGCTTCTTTCCAGCCTATGTTTCATGTTTCTTCTGTTCTGAGCAACAGTGGGCATCCCTAACCTCTGTTAGATCCTTTCTGGGCCCTGTCACCTCTGCTGTGGAGGTCCCTGAATGCTTCTGTCTAGGAAGAGGCTCTTTGTTGCTTTCTTGCTTGGCCCTATTGGGATTAGCCCAGTACATTACAGCTTGAAAGTAAGAGAGAGTGCAAACCTGGACAGGGAGCAATATTGGGGAATAGCTCATTTGGGCTGTCCTCTGTTTCATTCCACTGGCGAGCCCATAGCTCCTGGGAGAGGCTCCAGCTCATTCCCTGAGCCCTGAAATTGGTGGTTTATTATAGAGCCAGAATCACAGATGTTGGTGTGCCTGGGCTGCCCCACAGAATGTCTGGTATAAAGAGTCTCTGGGGTTTAACCCTTTCTTGAATTTCTGCACTGGGGAATCTGTTGAGCATCCCAGAGATTGGCCGGAGGTTGTGCTCAAGCCAATAAGCTGAACACAGCCTGAAAGTTTGCAAAGTATGAAAGTATGGAAGCTGAGAAAGAGCCTGTTTCAAGAGTGTATTTCAAAGCCAGCCTTGGCCCTGAGCTCTGTTACCCCCAGCTTACAAAGGCTGAGAAGGTGAAAGTCCTGCTGGGTCCCACAGCTTGATGGTAGAAATGTAGAGACTGCTAGAACTGAGGAAAGGAATGACTTTAACTGCCTTTTCCAGTGTGACAACTCGGGGACTTCAGTCGCTGCTGCAGGATGTGTGCTAAAGGCTACCTGAGTGTGTGATGTGGGTGTGCAGGGGATGTCAGAGTGTCCAAGCACGGCTGTCACCCACCCGGGCTTCACTGCTGGGTTGGGAATTCCTGAGCCACAAATAGCTAGTGTCTGGGAAGGCCTTGAGGGGGAATGTTGCTACATGCTTGGCCCGTTCCATACCTGCTCTTGGGCATCTGCTGTTGTCAACTGCCAAAGATGAGATCCTGGGCCAGGCAGGCTTTTGGCCAGCTCCTTTGGCCACTCTTATAAATGTTTTCTCAGTTTCCTTTTCTGTCTCTTGTCCCTCCAGCTGGTGTCTGCAGAGGGTTCCCATTCAGATGCTGGCTCGGTCTGTGCCGACAACCAGACAGAGCTGCCACCGTCCATGGAGCGCACAGGAGGAATTGGAGACTCCAGGCCCCCCTCTTTCCAGTAAGTTACGTGGACATCTGTTCTGGTTTCTAAGAGACACACGGTGGGTTTGCTGTAATCGAGACCAGTATCCCAGACCAGGCTGGGACACTCTTACCCAAATTGTCGGGGATGACAGCCAGCAAGAGGGGAGGAGAGTGGGGCTGGGAGCAGATTTGAAGTGGAGCTGCATTACTCAACAAACATGGGCATGCTGAAAATAGTGCAGGGAATTTTCAGCATCCCCAGTCCTTTGCCCTGCACTCGTAGATGCGCTGTGGTTGTTCCTGTCCCTCAAGAAGGAGACAGCTGATGGCTGGAACCTTGTGTTGGTCAGGACAGAGGTAGAGAGAGCCTTGTCAAGTTGTTCCCTGTTGCACATATTTGTTGGTTTTATCTCATCACAGCCCTAACACTGGGGGGAGTCGGGAAAACTTGGACAATGAGACAGAGACAGACTCGGTGGTGTCGTCGCAAAGGGAACGACCTCGTCGGACAGATGGGCCTGAGCATGGTGAGTGTCAGTAACATGGTGAGAACTCTGCAGGGCATGGCTGGGGCATGGTGGCAGCACTAGCTCCAGACTTGGGGCAGCTTTCTCTGCTCTGCAGAACCTTCCCAGCTTAGAAGGCCTATTCTATGGCTTTTAGAAGGGCCGTAGCCTCACACTGGAGGCAGGAGCTAACACCTGTGTTACATCAGAGCTTGGTGTTGGACTCTTTGGGGTCAAAGGAGATATCTCCTGTAGAGGCCTCAAGAGCAGGAGACACTTGTGCCTCTGTCTTCTTAGCTGAGAAGTAGAATGTGCTTTAGCTTTGCCACTCATGCTGCTTCTTGCTCTACCAAGGAGAAGTTACAAGTCTTCCACAAGTTTAGCAGCATTGTTCCTGCTGGCCCATCAGCCTCTTCACCACCCTGTAGTGGTAGAAGAGGTATCTCATAGAAGATGGATCTGATCCCAGGGTAGACTGGGAGTTAGCTGGCACTAGACGGGATTGACTGATGGCCAGATTTGTTCTGAGGAGGTTGCCATGAGCCCTGCATAGGGGAAGGGTTTGTCTCAAGCCCACTGAGTCTTGTCTTTTCACAGCACCCAGGGTGAATGGGACAGTGAAGGGAGAGCGGCGTCGAGACCTGGGTGGCTACGAGAGCTCCTCCACACTCATGAGCAGTGAGCTGGAAACCACCAGCTTCTTCGACTCAGATGAAGATGACTCTACCAGCAGGTAGGAGAGCTTGCATCTTGGGGAAACACTAACTTCCCCCTGACTCCCAGAACAGAGAGATGCCTTTGCAGGGCACAGTAATCCTGTGCTCAGATCTGCTTCTGTCTCACCTAGCAGCCCCCTCTGCCATTGTCTTTCCCCCATGTGCATGTTCTCCCCTGCAGTCCTCTATTCCCTGTGCCATTTCCATGGCTCTCTTGCTGCCAGAGCCACCACCGTGGCAGCAGAAGAGCTGACTCTTGCTTTTGCCTGCAGGTTTAGCAGTTCAACAGAGCAAAGCAGTGCTTCCCGTCTTATGAGGAGGCACAAGCGACGCCGGCGGAAACAGAAGGCTCCACGCATTGAGCGGGTACCCAGGGAGGGGCTGGGTATCCTGGGGAGGGCAGTGCCGGTCAGGGTGGGCTCTCGGGGATTCAGCTGTTTTTGCTGTGGGCACGGCTTCAGACAGGTGTCCAAGTGCTGAGACTTCAAAAAGTGGTGTGAACCTTTTCCAAGCCAATGTAGCTTCAAGAGCTGGGACCACAGGTCTTGTCCTGGCTGTAGAGAGGTCATAAGGGTCATGGCTGATGTTCTCTGGCTCTGCAAAGCTCCCAGCATAAGACTGGAGTTGTGGGTGGTGGCTGTGGTGCCACAAGGAGGGGCAGGAAGGAAAGGACAAGTGGAGGAAGCTAGGGCTGGGAATGTTACTGAGGCACGGGAGGACATCTCATGTTTCACTTACGTTGCAGTCATCGTCCTTCAGCAGCATCACAGACTCCACCATGTCCCTGAACATCATCACGGTCACGCTGAATATGGGTGAGTGGGAGGTGTGCATGGAGCCTGCAGTTCTTCCAGAGCGAGACTGGGTCGCGGAGAGGGAACTGGGGAGGGGGCAAGGAGAACACATGGGGGAGGAGTGAGGAGATGGATTCTGTAGAAGATTGGCTTCTCTTGTAGCAACAGTTTCTCAAGAGTTTGTGTGTCCCAGGACATCTCTCTGGGACAGGGGTGCAGATCACCATCATTAGTATGTGGTTTTTCTGAGGTTAGGGCTGCTTGTGCCTGCTGCTTTGGGGTGACTTACTTTTTTCTCTTTCCATCCCTGCAGAGAAATACAACTTTCTGGGCATTTCTATTGTGGGACAGAGCAATGAGCGTGGGGATGGAGGCATTTACATTGGCTCTATCATGAAGGGCGGCGCTGTGGCAGCTGATGGCAGGATTGAGCCAGGAGACATGCTCTTGCAGGTACTTCACACCCACATATCTCCATCTTTGGGCCCGGGAAAGCAGCAAGAAAAGACCCAGAAGCCTCCTTGAGAACTTTGGCAGGCTAAACCCAGGAAGCTGTGCTTGGAAGAGGGAAGCTGAGTCACTGCTGAGCTGAGTGGGGAGCTCAGCCTCTGGTCACATCTCTGGGACTCACCTCTTTGTGTTGTTTGCAGGTAAATGACATCAACTTTGAGAACATGAGCAACGATGATGCTGTGCGGGTGCTGAGGGAGATTGTGCACAAGCCGGGGTGAGTACCTGGATTGTTCCTTCCATCCAGGGACATCTGCACAGTGTTTGCTTGGGGTGTGTGAGTTGTGTCTTCCAGCCACCTCTGCCAGTGCCTCTGCAGAAGCTCAGAACTTAGGGTTTTGGTGTTGCTTTGATTCCTGGGTTTTCATGCCCAAAGCAAGAATTGCAGCCAAAGGAATTGGGGTCTGTGCCCGTTTTTTTGTGGGGATGCCGTGTCGCTGCTCATTGCAGGGCAGTTGGACTAGATAACTTTTAAAGGTCCTTTAAAACAAACTGTGCTGTGATTCTCTGATTCTGTTTGGGTCATTAGCAACCCTCAGCAGGGTCACATCATTTTGTTCATGTCGCTAGGGAAACCCATAGCTGGAGGGAAGCAAGGTCACTTTACTGGCAGCTTCTCCCTGTCTCCCAGGAGAGAGCTGGCACACAGCATCCATCCATCATGCAGGGGTTTGTGCTACTGTGCTCTGGTTCTAAGTCTCACCTTTTTGTTGCAGGCCCATCACCCTGACAGTGGCCAAGTGCTGGGACCCCAGTCCGCGGGGCTGCTTCTCGTTACCCAGGAGTAAGTGGATAGCTGACCCACCCTTAGCACTGGTGCCCAGCTCATGTGAGAGCCCTGCCTTAAGCACTTACTTGGTTGTTGTCTTGTTCCTCCCCTGTGTGTGTGACTCCATGGGGCACTGAATTGGGGTTTGATAGAGTTTCAGCTCTCCTTTTAGGAGGCTGCTATGCCCTATTCCCAGGCCAAAATGCCCATAAGCCCAGCCCTTCTTCCCACATCACGCTGGGGACGCGTTTCACTGGGGCAGGGAGGTCACTTGCTCGGGGCGCCAGAGGAAAGAGAAACCCCCCTTAAGCGATAGGGGGATCTCTCCCTCTGCACCTCTCCTGCTGACCCTCCCTCTCTTCTTTCTCTCCCAGTTGCTCCCCAGCGGATCTGGGCTGGGCCAGACTCTCCATGCTCCGATCCGGGTGAGTCCCGGCAAATCCTGGGGATGGAATGGGCTATGCTGAGTCCCTGTCCCTCCCCAGAGGTTTTTTTGATGAGGTGATAGTTTCTTACAGCTGCTGACTGACTCTTTCTTCAATGCAGGTGAGCCCATCCGGCCCATTGACCCGGCAGCCTGGGTGTCTCACACGGCAGCGATGACTGGCACCTACCCAGCGTACGGTATGAGTCCATCCATGAGCACAATCACTTCCACCAGCTCCTCCATCACCAGCTCCATCCCAGAGACTGAACGTAAGTTCTTGTGCCTCCGTGCTGCACCCGCTGCACGGCCTCCTCACCTTCACTGTGCTGTGAAGGGAGCAATACATCTGCCTGGGGACAGCTGGGGTGGGCCAGATCTGCCCTGCCAAGGGACTGGGAGGGAGGCAGCTCTCGCCAGGCTGGCACTTGGATCAGTGGGAGTTCTGCCTGGGAGAATTAATATCATGTTTTTCAGCCTTCTGTGTGAGGAGAGTAGAGGAGCCTGGGTGCAATGAGGAGCTGTGGCAGGTGCAGAGGAAAGGCTCAGACCAGTCAGGGGTTAGTGGCTGAGAATGTGGGGCCAGGTGGATTCAGCATGTACCTGGAGCAATTGAGAGCTCCTTCCAGACAGCAGATAGAGCAGGATGGAGGAGGCAGCTGGGTGCAAAGAGCCTTGTGGTGGGGCAGGGTCCTGCTGAGCACAGGGCTCTCGGTTGCTTTCTGAAGGTTTGGGGTGATTTGGTATATAGACCCCTGAAGCAAGGGTCTGGAGAGCTTGGGTGAGGCAACAAGCCAGGAGTTTGTTTTAAGTATGTGACTCTTGCCCGGGCTTTGCCCAAGAGGAGATGGCTGACATGTGAAGGATGACATGGGAAGGCTGGAAGGGGGGTTACACAGCATGTACCCTGAGGCTGTCTGCGATGTATTGTTCCCTGGCCCATTCCTCCTGTGTGTGATGCTTCCACTGGCCCTCTTGAATCTTCTGCCCTCTCTCACCTCTGCCTCCCTTCCTTCATCCACACCACAGGCCTCGATGACTTTCACCTGTCCATCCACAGTGACATGGCGACCATTGTGAAAGCCATGGCCTCACCAGAGTCAGGCCTTGAGGTGCGTGACCGCATGTGGCTGAAGATCACCATCCCCAATGCCTTCATTGGTAAGAGACTGTGCTGCCTGCAGCAGAGGCAGGGACTGGGGAGTGGGTGGCCCATTTTAAGCAGATGTCAAAGGGAGCATCTTTGTCACCATAAACAAACTGTTGACTAGCCAAGAGTCACAAATTGAACCTTTTGGCCCACTTCGTCTTTTCTCCAGTGTGGCTCACTTGCCTCAAGGGCCACCGTCTTGCTCTCTCTTGCCAAATTTAACTCTGTATTTGGTGGCAGGTTCGGATGTGGTAGATTGGCTCTATCACCATGTGGAGGGCTTTACAGACCGCCGTGAGTCCCGCAAATATGCCAGCAATCTGCTGAAGGCTGGCTACATCCGACACACTGTGAACAAGATCACCTTCTCGGAGCAGTGCTATTACATCTTCGGGGACCTCTGTGGAAGTATGGCTCTTGGCGTGGGTGGGAGGGAGTGGATGGAGGGGTAGTGGTCCTGCAGAGCCCTGTTGACACCATAGGGACACACCTACAGCCATTGCCATCAGGCTGGGCCCCTTGTTCTACAGACCCTGTTAAGGGAGCAACGAAGAATATCCCAGCTTCCTTGTCCTGCTGCTGAGGTAGTGAAGTTGGAAGCAGCATTGACAGAGTCACCTACTATGTGATCTTTTCTCCTGGGCAGTCATAGCAGAGTCTTAGTATTTACTGTCTCCAGCCTCTGAATTTCAGTGCTGGCAAGGGGTTGGTGCTCAGGCAACTGGGTTCTGGTCAGATAAGAGGGATGGGGGAATGAATTGGCAGGGTGAGCTGTAGCCCTGATGTGGTCCTTTTCCACCAAGCTGGTCTCTATATTAGAGTGGCAGTTTGGACTCCCACAGCCTGGCAGTTGTTCAGCCAGGAAGCACAAATGGTGGCATTGACTAGCAGAGAGAGTGCCAACTTCTTGTGTCTCCTTGCATATCCCATCAGCAAGACTGGACGGAAAGCTGCTTCACCACACGTGGTTGTTTTTCTGCTTGGATTAACCCCTGTTCTCTGCTTTCTTGCAGACATGGCTAATCTGTCTCTTCATGATCATGATGGCTCCAGCGGTGCCTCTGATCAGGACACTTTGGCTCCACTCCCCCACCCAGGAGCTGCACCCTGGCCTATGGCCTTCCCATATCAGTATCCACCGCCTCATCCATACAACCCCCATCCCGGCTTCCCTGACCCAGGCTACAGCTATGGAGGGGGCAGTGCAGGCAGCCAGCACAGTGAAGGTGAGTCAAAAGGACTAAAATATGCCTGCAGGTGGGCAGGTGTCCCGTTCAGCACAGGGAAGCAGCAGGAAAAGGCTGCTTAGGCAAAGCCCTATGTGGGGGAAGCCAGGGCAAAAGCCATGTTGGAAGGGTCATGGGACTTGCTGCTGAAAGGAGACTGAGAGCACAGACTGTGCTGGCGCCTGGCTGTGCCAGAGCGTGCTGCAATCCTCCCTTGGCTGGAGGAGCATCCGTTCTTCCTGACTTGTCCGAGCTGGCACCTAACCTTGCCTCGTGTGCTTTGCAGGGAGCCGGAGCAGCGGTTCCAATCGCAGTGGCAGCGAGAGGAGGAAGGAGAGAGAGAAGACTGGGGAGTCGAAGTCGGGCGGCAGTGGGAGCGGGTCGGACCACCCCACGAGGAGCAGCATGCGGCGCGAGCGTGCAGCCAGCGAGCGCTCGGTGCCAGCCAGCCAGCACAGCCAGCGCAGCCAGCACTCCCTGGCTCACAGCATCCGCAGCCACCACAGCCAGCAGTCGTATGGGCCTCCCGGCCTCCCCCCTCTCTTCAGCCCCCCCATGTTGCTGATGCCTCCACCGCCGTCAGCCATGGGGCCCCCCGGGGCGCCGCCGGGCCGTGACCTGGCCTCTGTGCCCCCCGAACTGACAGCCAGTAGACAGTCCTTCCGAATGGCCATGGGCAACCCCAGTGAGTTCTTTGTGGATGTAATGTGAAGCGCCCATCCCCTGTCTGTCTGCTGTCCCTCCTTCCCCCTTCTATCCCTGTCGTTTGTTTCCTAGGACCAGCCCTGGCTTCACCCCTTGTTTTTTGGGGGGTTTTTTTTGTTTCTTTTTTTTTTGTCTTGATAACGAAAAGAAAAAAGGGAAAAAAAAAATAAATGGAACTAAACCTTGATTCTAATCCCTCCTCGAGCTGGGTGGACAGGCCTGGCAGGCCTGCTGGGTGCTGTCAGCCCATCCCGCCACCAGACTTGTGTATTGCTGATGGTAATTCCCTCCTGCCATCCTCTTTCTAACCCCATTAATCCGCATCCGTCCCAGCACCCTGTGCTGCTTGCCCGTGTGTCACTGCTGCCTCAGTCCTTCCACCCTAAACATCTCTTCTTTCTTTTCACCCTTTTGTGTTTCTTCTATCAAGCAGCAAAGAATTACGGGGTGTTTGACTTTCTCTGAGCCTGCCGCCCGTGGGGGGGAGAGCTGGAGCGTGGCGTGGCCCGACAGCAGGACACGGAGCTCCAGGGGCGCTGGGCACGCATGGCGCTGAAGATGGCTTCTTTCCTCCCCCTCGTGGAAGATGCCCTGCCCTTCCCACAGCCCTGAGAGGGGGAGCAGGGACCAGCCTTATATATGTATTTTAAATCCCGTTGTAGTTGCCTTTTGGCTAATGCATGAATGTTCCAGGGCTTCAGTGCCTCCAGGGAGTGGAGAGATGCTGCCACTTCCCTCTTGCCTCCCTTCTCTTGCCCACATATTGGGCTAGGTCCGAGCCTGACACTGCCCCCATGGCAGGACCCTCCTTCACCTTGGCCAGGCCTTGGGGCTGGGGCGGTACCTCTGCATCCAGCCCAGAGTGGTGGTGAGTGCCTGTGCACAGTCTCTTGCGTGACTCAGTGCCCTACACCTACCCTGGGGTACTTTGGGGGGATTTAAGGGCAGAGCTTTGCTCCTTCCATCCTGCTCTTTGCCCTCCTGCCTGCAATGTGCTGCTGCCTGTCCTGTTTGTAGGGTCTGTCCCATGCCTGGGGCTGGTGGTGGCAGCTGTGGCCTTCTCCCTCCTGCTGTCGCGCTGCTGCTCAGCTATGTGGTACCTTCAAGGGCCTGGACGGAGTTAGAAGGCGAGGGTGGGACACAACTGGTTCACTTTCATGCGTTGGAGCAACGTGGAGGTTCCCTTGTATTTGTCCTCTGAAGGGCCTAAGTCTGTGTCCTCCTCTGCCTGGTGCTGCTGGCCTGGCTGCTGGGAGGACAAACCTCCGGGACAGCCTGGCTCCCTCTGGGCTGTGAATGGTGCCTGGGGGCCACACAAGCCCTCCAGGGACGAGACTGGAGCCTGAACCATGGCCTCTGGGCTCAGTGCCCACAGACGTGCTGGGACAGTTGAGTCTGTTTGCTCCAGTGCTCCCTGCCTTTCTTCCACTTCTGGGTACTCGGAGACGTGCCTGGGGCTGGGGCAGCCCTTTCCCCATGCCCAGGGCCAAGCACGGTACGGTATGGACAAGCTCGACCCTGCTGCTGTTGGTGCTGGCGCCCCGGCGCCCTCTCCTCCTGCCACGCCGTGGCTTCCTCCATAGCATTGCTTCCTTTGGTCTTTCTTGTGTTCACGGTTTTTATACGATGGAGTTGAAATGTATTTTGCTCCTTGGGAGTCTGCAGTGCCCCTGCAGCCCCTCTGCCAGCTCTCACATGCCATCAGTTCATCTCCCTGACTCCCTGAAGCTTCTCCTTCCCCTCTTCCCGCTGGAGTCAGACTGTCCCCAGCAGCCTCCTTGGCCACTGCTCACCCCTTGACCTGCCCTACCCGCTGGGTTTTATAAAAACAACACCAATCTCCTTGTTTTTATTTATAAACATAGTTTTATTGGACTCCTGCCTTGTGTCGTTCGTTTATTATTTTCCCCCAGCCTCCTGCGTCCTCCTGCCTTTCGCTCTAAAGCGAGATCCCAGCAGGATGAGCGCACCCTGTGCCAGTGTGCCAGCTGTCATTTCGCGGGCTGCCGAGGGCGGCTGCGGGCTGAGTCTCTCCGGAGCGGAGCCTGGGCGGGGGCTCTCAGGGTTTCCTGGGTCCCCGTTTCCAGCGGCCTTTGGCGCGGGGGAAAGCGGGCATGCCTGTGCG
>NW_008236696.1:5206567-5224368 GCF_000691975.1 Corvus brachyrhynchos | reverse complement strand
CCCCCGGAGCCGGGAGGGAGGGAGAGAAGCGGGGCCGCCCGGGAGGGCTTTTTCTCAGTTTCCTCTGAGTGGGTGCTGGGCGACCCCATCATTCGCTCGTACATTGCTTGGGGTTCAGGGGGTTTATTAGCAGCTGTTAATTAGCTCTCTGCCTGGAATACTTGTGTGGCAGCCCTGCGGTGCTGCACCGGGGGAGGGTGGGGACGGGGTCGGGTTGTGTGTGGTACAGGAAGGCCGGCACCGATGCGTCAGGTCAGCCTGAGCAAAGGTTTTTTGCAGTCGGATCGGGCTGGAACTTCTCCGAGAATTATTTGCCTGTACTACTGATCCAAACGTGAGGTAGCTGGGTCATGGCTTGCACTCTGCTTCCTCCCTGGAAAACCTGCTGAGGCAGAACGCAGCGCTGCTGATGCTGAACTGCTTATTCTGAGGCTTAAAGCAGGCTCCTATCCAGCGGCTCTTCTGGATGCATTTCCGCATCCATTCTTCCCAGGACTAGGTTTTTGGATTCCGTAAAACTGCGGAAAGCATAGCCTGTGTTTATCGCTCAGTGCAGTTGATTTCTCTCCCCACTGGGAAGTGACTTGCTTTTGATCTAGTGTTCTCTCCATAAGCTGTGTGAATCCATGATCTGTTTTCTGCTTGCTTTAGTATGACAAAGCTGCTATCAAGTTTTAGCCTCAGGCTGCCAAAATCTGAGCCTGGAACTTGCCCAGATAGGTGAGTCTGGATGGTTCTGTGGCTTGGAAGTCTAGGTATTGCAGGCTTCTAACTGTGGCTTGGAAGTCTAGGTATTGCAGGCTTCTAACTGTATATGGGCTTATGTGGTGTTTGGTTGGGCAACATTTGCTTGAATGTTGTCAGAGCTGTAGCTACTATTTTTTCCTATAGTAAAAGCTGTGTGTGTCCCTGTGAGTTTTGCTTGGGGGGACAATCTCAAATCTGAAGAGATGCTGCCAAACTGTCTACTTACATATTTTTCCTGTCAGAAGGCAGGCATCACTCCTCTTCTGTAGGAAATGCCATGTTACTGACATCTAGTGACAAAGGTACCTGGTGTTCTTTGGTCTGCAGAATGGCCATGTTCCAGGGAGAGCGTTGGGGTGTCTTTGAAGGGTATCATGGCCGGCTGCCTCCTCCTCCCGAAAGAGCACAGTCCTGGCTTTTGGAGAGTTGAATCTTGAGGCTGTGAAGGGTTACATTCTTTGAAACACAAGGAACTGGAAATGCATTCTAGTTTGATACTATCTCTTTTTTTTTTTTTTTTTGATGGAGCAGGAACAGTCACTAAACAAAACAGGCTTTATAAAGAAACTTCCTGTGACCCTAGTTAAACTTTGCCTTCTTCATCCCTGCATCAAGAGAAGGTAAAGCCAAGACTGTCTTTTGCAGCACAATGTCTTGCACTGTTTTTCTAAGCTTATTCTACTGAAGACCATTAGAGTATTTAAAGGCTGTTCTTGGGCCTAACTGAAGGATGGATGGAAGTACAGCCTGTGGTGCTAAAATATAACTGGATTCTAAGGCGGAGTCTGCTTCTCTCCTTTAGTGAGTGACCTACTGAGTCAAAAGTTACTGGCAAGTCATGTATTATTTTGATCTTGGCAGGAGGTTGGCAGCTCAGCTAAAAGCTTGCAGGCAGAGGCACAGAATGTGAAATGCAGTTACCTGCTCTCCAGTAAGAGTAGAGAGAGAAAACCTGACACATCAGGGCACCTAGACCATTAGTGGTGTGCAGAATACAAGCTCTTACTCAAACTCCACTCTGTGCCTCTAATCTCTTCTGGTAGAAGACGCACAGGAAGCAAATCTCTGTTCGGGTTTCTAGCTCAAGAGTAAAAAGCAAGTAGCTCAAACTGACTTTAGAAATGCCTTGGTAGAACTGGTAGAAATAGAAGAAGGCACTGGGGCTGTTCACATAAGGTTGGGCTCAAAATATGGTGGAGAGGTGTGTTAAATGCTGTACCTGTGATATTTTGCTGGAGTAAGGGAGCTTCTTGTGTTTCCCAGTATTTATCTCTTGTTACTCTTCAGACTGGCTGCATGCAGTATGGCACGCAGAAGTGGGCTGTAGGAGAGCCTGGTAAGAGAACGTGCTTCTCTTTCTGCCCACTGGTTATGGGGATTTATGGGATTTGGTTTAAAATAGGAACAGTTTCTCTGAAACTGATGGGTTTATCTCAGGAGCTCTTTAGCTCAGGGTATGCCCCTTAAGTAAATTATGCAGCCTGTCTTCCCCAGGATGAAGTGATTGTAGATGCTCTTGTTTAAAACCAAGTGCAGCCCACGGCCTCCTGGAAAGTGGCTAATGCAGCCCTCTAAGCAAAGCTTAGGTGCTTAGATTAGCTGGTGGGGTGATGGCATTGTTTTGAGCCTTAAGTCTTCTGGGTAGGGCTAGGATAAGGGCTAGGGCTAGCCTGGAAGGATGGATTTTCCCTTCAGCTCCAGTTTGCCAGAGCAGCCTGACTAATCCCCCTCCTGCTTCAACTACTGTCACTTGTCCAAGATCATACTGATTTCTGGAATGCAGAAATGGTTACAGCTGGTGATTTGCCCTCAAGAGCTTCAATACCTCTCCTGGTTTCTTCCTGGATGAGAACTCAGCAGCTAATGTACCTTGAACTGCTTAGTTAGATAAGCTCATTAATGCACAGAAGTCTTACTTACTGTTAAGTCAGAACCCAAACTGTCTTTTAATAGACTACTAAAGGGGTTGGTTTTTTACACCAGCTTATGAACTGACTTGTGATTGCTCTTTCCTGGGTGTGCTCTGTAGATTACAGAAATCAGCATTCCTGTTTGCATTCAAGCTAAGTGATGTCTGTGCTGTGGGATACTTCCAGCCCCTTAATGGGAGTGACAAAGTCCAAGTAGCTGGGTCTTGGGCTCACTACTGATCAACTTGTGTTTATTTTTACCCTGTACTTGATGGTACAGGAAACTCGATGAAGCTCATGGCCTGTCTCACAGTGGAGCTGTGGCCAAAAGGGCTGTTCAGGTGAGCAGCAGTCCCTGAGCTCTGCTCATCCAGCCTCAGTGGCTTGCTCTGTCAGTGGTTGGTTGAAGGCTTATTTTCCCCATCTGTAGTGCCAGGACAGGTATCCCTGTGGTAAGAATATCACCCGCACAACTGGCTTGGGAAAATAACAGCTGATCCCATAAGTTGCCCCCTAAAATGAATGGACAAGTGTGTTCATTGGTGATGCTACTGGTGCTCATCAAATCCTGGCGCTGCTGGGGTGGGTGATAATGTGAAACTGTAGTTACGTTGTTAGGGGCAGCCTAAGAACTGCTGCAGTCACATTGCTCCTGAGCAGTTATTCTTGAGCTGCTGTGTCACCACTGCACCTCTGAAGAGAGGACACAGGGTTTGCTGAGCAGATGCCTTGAGAGCAAACAGGCTGGCTCAAGAGTTCCTCAGCTTCTGCCTATGCTGGACTTAGAGAAGCTGGCATGGAAGGATTCAGAGAAGTGCATTTGTGCTTTCTTGAGGCAGAAATACCAATATACACCCAAAATTTATAGTGACTTTGGTACCATTAGGCTGTAGGCACATTACATTGCTAGTGACATGTTTCTTCTAGACAGTTCCTCATTCTTTTAGAGCTAGAACAAGTATCTCTTGCCTTGGATGTGAAACTGGAGTTACTGCAGCCGTGTTCCTTTTACCACTGCAGAAAACTGACTAAAAAGTCACTGTTTTTCCTAAGCAACAAATTTGACCAGATCAGCTTGTTTGTTTGTTTGTTTGTTTTTACTTGTGCAGATGCAGTTGCAAAAGGTAGAGAACTCTGTTCCAAAGTTTGTGGTGTAGGTTGAAGCTGGCACTGTCTCTCCTGGTGCAGGGAAGGGTTAATGGCCTGTGTGGTGTCATGTGAAAGACCTCAGGTTATGGAACAAAGGTATTGGAGAAAATCACTCATTTGAATATCTGTGTATCTGGGATTTAGGCTAGAATTCAGATGACTGATACTGCAGTTGTGTCTTACTGCTGGTGTGATGCTGTGGCTTCTCTAGTAGAGAGACCATGGGAGGGTAGTGCACTGGACAGAAACTACAGCATTGGTACTGTGTGCTGTGATGGTTCTGAAAGAGTTGCTGCAGATACAAACAAACACCTGCAGAGGGAACAAACTGTGCTGGTTAGTTGGTTCCTTAGTGTGCCTTGTTTAGTCTAAGAAAGCTCCATGCTGCATGTTGTTCATTTTTCAACAGCTATTCTAAATCAGAATTGATGAAGAGGAAATGGAAGAGGAAGGCTGAGCTATCACATGCTGCACAAGGGAGCTGCTGTATCTCCACTTGATAAATGCAGGTTTAGTGCATCATCTCACTAGGTAGCTCCCAGTCCAGCCACTTGTTGCATCCCACAATATGTGAAACTGACAGTCCAGCAACATGATCCTGCTGCCTGAGCTTGTGCTCCTGACTTCACCCATGCATTCCAAGTGGGTGGCACAATGTAGGCCTGAAAGGACAAGTCTGACTTTTGGAGAACCACCTGTTTTTAGGTCAGACCTAATAAACAGAGCATTTTCCATCTATGATAGAATCAGTGAGCAAAAGTAGGTTTTCAGATACTGTGCTTTATCGTGTCTTTATCTTTCTCTGGACTCCCTTGGTTATGGTCTGCAGCTTACCTGCTGCAGACTGACTTCTGGGGCTTCATCCAGCATGTCGTGGTGGTTTGAGAGAGGGGTGCTTAATGCACATCCCCTGCACAGTGGGAGCGCTGAGACGTTTGAGGCAAGTACGCATGATTCCTAGGAAAGTGCACGTTAACGTGTCAGTCATTGTAGGCCCGGCTAATCCTGCTGCTTTTCTGTTATGTAACTACTGAAATGCATTAAAATCTTCATCCCAGCCTTTGTTTTTATACATGTACTTTTTTTTTTTTTTGTAGCTGGCTGTCTTAATGCTGTAACTTTGCCACAGTTGCTCTAAAAGTATATTTTAATGCTCTCATCTTCACTTGAGTAAAAAGGCATTCTGAAAAGTAATTTCCATGTCATTTTAACTCCTGGTGGGTTTATAAGCATGTATATAAGTATGTGGTCTGTCTGTGATGCCCTTCATGCTCCTTTTCTATTTATGGGTTGAAATGGAAGTATATGGGAATGCGAGCACTTGGCAGGAGGGTAGGAAGCCTACTGGCCTTAAGTATTTGTAGGAGCTGCATTCAGATGTTACATCTACCCCAGTAGCTGCTTGAAGAATGCAGAGTGTATTGGGAGAGGGCTGTTACTCCTAAATTAAGGTGATTACTCACCAACTGGTGTGAATTCAACATGCATGTGGATCATCCCTGTACCTTAACTAGAATAAATCCATCCATACTGTAAGTAGAAAACAGGGCTGTAGCTACCAGTGTGGAGCAGGTTGCCATATGTTCAAGCTAGTGAAACAGAAGGAGAGGAGCTGCCAAGCTCTGAAAATGCAGTTGATGCATCATTAACCCAAAGGTTTCAGCTAGAGTCATCTTGGTTTCCAGGCACTTGGTGGTAAACAGCTGAAGAAGTGGTGGGCTTTGCTCTTAAACTGTGTCTGACAGTGAGAGATATTAGGCTGAGGAAACTCAGAACCAGTGTAGAGCAAGTTCCCTAGAAAAGGCTGGCTGTGGAGAGGAGCAGAATGAGTCATTGAAAGCTGCTTGAGCAATGCTTTCTGAGTCATGTTGCTAATGCACAGGGAGCAGATGTACCCATCTCCTGTGCTGGATTTTTTATTCTGAGGCCTTCTGATTCCAGCAGCCATGAGTCACTGAATGTCAGCCTGAAATTAATTTCAACCCTCTTCCCTGCAGTTCTTAACCACTGCAAGCACTAGGATCTTTCATTTCCAAAGCTGATCTGTAAAGAAAACTATTAATTATTGTAAAATACGTGGAAGATTGTACTATGTCTAAACTGTACCACTAAAATCCTCATTCTAGTTACAATGTAACCTTGAAATCGTTGAAAGGAGTATCTGTGGAACTTGAAACACAAAGGAAGATCAAAACAAAGCAGGCTTATTTTCACTGCAGGCACTTCAAGGATAGCCATTGTCATCTTAAAGAGCCATTCTTCTTGCTGAGCTTTAAGCAACTTTCTTTTGCATTCTGCCCTTTGTGTAGCTTTCCTCTCTGTTCATAGATCTCTGGGCTACTTATTCCACCTCTTGAGTTTCCAGCTGTGTGGACATGCTTCCATGAGCTGATGGAAGTAATTCTGTTGTGGAGAGGGAGTGTAGTCACTCTGATCTTGTGTCTTGAAGGGATTTAATGCAAGGTTTGAGCAAAAGACTGGAATGTTGTCCATGTTCCCTGAACTCCCATCGTGGGCAAGCTTGGTGAAGGCGGGCAGAGAGCAGCCCTGCACCGAACTGAACTTGCTGTAAGTTGTGTAGATGCCATTGTGCTGTCTGTGCTTGTGATGCTTGGAACTCTTCAAGAGGCTGAAGTTTATCAGACAAGGGAGATCTGCTTATAATTGTGTTAAATACCTTGTGTAGTTGAGACTTCCTTGTTCTCTGATGCCATTAGATGGGAGTGCATGCAGCAAGGGGTTTATACTGCATGTGTTTTCAGTGTGATCCTGGAGTTAGGACAGATGATGAAATAGCTTCTTGCTGAGTGATAGTTTGAAAGTGTAAGTGAAATATTGAGAATCACTAGGAAAAGATCAAAGTGGGCTATGTATGATTGTCACATTGTCTGTATTGTGCTTTGCTTACATTTTGAACAACTTGTGCAGTTTTATGCTCACTTCCAGAAGCGAAGTGTTTAGAGGAAGGCACTGAGAATGATGAAAGCATAAAGCAATTTTCATTTGAAGAACAACTGAATAAGGTGGGAACATCTAATTCTGGAAAAGGTGTGATGGAGTGGAGATTTGAAAAATTCTGAGTGGCCTGGAGATAGAGTATTCGGGCTAGTTCTTAATTGCTTCTTCCTGTACTTGAACTGGAGGCCGCTAGACAAAGCTTGGAGAAGAAGAAAAAGGAGGCTTAAGGCAGAAAGGAGGTTGTTTTGTACAGCTGTTATAAAAAATTGCAGTGTGGTTTGTTCGTTTTTGCCCTGGGATGCTGCTGATGAGAGGAGGCTGGGCAAATATTTTTTAAGAGATCCATCGAGAGCTCTTAAATCAATAAACTCCTCGAGAGTTGTTTTTTGTGTTTTTTTGACCTGTTCTGTTACTTGACTGTCCCTTTGTTGGCAACACTGGAGACAAGACACTGAGCAATAGCTCTGCAATATGAACCAATACAGCTCTTAAACGTGCCAATGAAGGTGGAACCAGGAGCTAACTTTGCATGGGAAGTCTGAAGCTTGAGCTCATCTCCTGGTTTATTTTGTATAAGGAAGAAGCCTAGCATTTCACTGCATTGATGAAGAATTTTTTAAAGACTGAAAGTATTTGCATCATGGTCTATCTACTCTCTATCTAACATGCTTTTACTAACGTGTAAGATGAGGAAGCAGCTGACTCTGCTGCTTGGTACTGTGATGCAATTAAAAGTGCTGTTTTTTTGCCTGTAACTTCAGCAAAGCTGTTACAGAATATGTTCTAACCTAACATATGAGAAAGCATGGCATAATTATTTCAGTCAACATTTAAAGTTTGTAGATCTTCCTAAGAGAAGGCTTTTAATTTCCAATGCAAAGCTTGATCAGCAATCTTCTACGTGCTTTATAGTTATCTAGTAAATATTCAAATCAAGGCTTTTTCAAAAAGTGATTGGCTTGTCATGCTGGCAAGAGGCTTTGTCTTGTATATGCTGCATGTCTGATCCTGTTGCTCATCACAGCAGACATTTCCTTCATACTAAAAATAGTGAAACAAATAACTTAAGCAGCATTAAAACCCAAGAGGAGAGATTATTTTTTTTCAAGGATGTGCTTTCTAGGATTCTTCTGGAAAGGGTTTGTAGGATTCTTATGATCCAGCTTTGCCCAGTTGCATAAGCTTCCAGGAAGCTGCTCTATACAATGTAAGTCTTAAAGAGAACGTGGGAGCTCTTCTTCACCTTTGATTGCAATAGTCCATATCTGAATGTGGAAGCCAGCACTGTGGCAGTCTGAAAACACATGCTTGTTTCTTATCTGGAATGAAAAAACTAGTAGATAGGAAAGCATTTTCTAGAGTGGGTAACAAGTTGCTTTCACTGTCATAATGTTTCTCATTTTTTTCATTGTTTGGCCTGTGTGAATGACCTTGCAAATGTTTCAGCATCTGCCTGTCTTGTTGGGCAGCTGTGTTCAATTCTCCATGTTTTGGGTTCCAGCTCTGCACATTACCTCTACATGGCCTTTTCATGCCTGTTGAGACTATATGTGCTTTGTGTAAGTAGTTGTGAGTCTGTGGTACAGCCACTTCTTAAATCTGAGCAATTGGGTTTGTTCAGTTGACCAGTGGGATTGTCTTCTGCTGTGGGGATGCTGATATTGCTGCCACTACAGTTTGTAGCCTTGGTCATGAGACAGTGAGCAGCCACAAAGGCTTTTCCCACTCGAACTACATGGGAATCTTGGACCATGTGCTGCCTCTGTCTTAATAGGTTTGGTTACAGAGACTTATCCTGGAAGTAAATTAAATACTTGTGTCCCGAAGTTATAAAGTGTTACAGTTGGGAATGGAAGAAAACCATATTTGAAAAGCTCTTCTGTGCTAGATGGAGTCTCAGACATGAAAAAATGTTGGTGACAGTGCCACAGGAAGCCACTGACAAGTGGCAGAAGGCAGCACGATAGTAGCCAGAGATACTTGACCAGCAGAATGTGGGAATAAAAGCTAGAAAGCTCACTACTGAGCTTTGGGAAAACTGCTTGTCTCTTTCTATTTTGACTTAATGATTAACTTTTTGGCTCTTTTTTTCCCTTTTAATAAGCAGAAGCAGCCGTCTGGAAGCTGAAGACCTATAGCAGAGAAGTATGAGTAGTGTTATTCTTTGAGGACTCACTAGATGTAGCTAAAAATGTTGGTATAAAGGCTTAGGAAATTTAAAATTCCTTTTTCATCTTGCTGAAATTAAAATTAGTGACTGCACTATAAACCTTGGTTTAGTACAGAACTCGCGTCTGCAGTAGTTCCTTTAAATGGGCAGCTACTGTAGTTTATTGGATGTAACTTCTAGAGGATACATTACTCTTGATAATCCAGAAGTCCTCTAGGCCCTCTGATGTGTGTATTGGTTTTGTATTCTCTTTTTTTCCTGACCTTTGAGGTGATCCAAGGCTGGGTCACTTTAACTTTGTCATTGCAGCATTCCTGAGCAGACACGTATCAGTTCACTGTCAGCATCTGTCTCTAGGTCGGCCTCTCCCTATCCATTTCACCCAGCCCATACCAGTGGGTGTAGGCTAACCCACCCAAACAGCAGTGTGGAGATGGTTGTTATCTAATGCTCTGCAGTGCCCAAGCTAAGCAGTACCTGTGTGATCACCCAAGGCCTGCCCTGTCACAGTTGCAGTTCTCTTCCTGGGACTAAGCCAACCAAGCAGTTGCTGCTGTGGGTATTTTGACCTTGACCTAAGTGAATGGGAATGCATAAGGCTCCAGGAATGGGATCTGGTGAAGTAGCTGTACATTTTAAAAAGTCTTCTGTAACAATAATGTCTACCAGCTTTGTAACTCTCTCCAAATCAGTCTTCCTTTGAAGAAAGAGAAGATTAGCAGTTTAGGAGGGTAACTTCTGAGGGACTATTTCCCAGTTCGAGTGAGTCATGATTGTGACCTCCTGCTCCAGTGGTACCTCATGGCCAAATGACTCTCAGTTTGAATTCTGAAGTGTGACTCCATATGGCTGCTAGGGATTAGCAAAGGCTCTTACACTGATGTGTAAAAACTATGTAAAAGTGGTAACAAACAGAGATGTGCTTGCTGCTAGGAACCCCCTGTCCTGTGGTGATAGGCTTGGTGACATCTCAGATATTTGTGTGAACTGCATGCAGAAAGAGTTATGAATTGCATCTGATTTGTATCTCAGTCATTAGGGAGATAGACACTTTATAGTAGAAGTAAGGGGTCTTTGATTTACTTGTAGTTCCAGGCTTGTGTTTTTTCTTACATTCAAGGGGTATGTTTTGGATAGTTGTCCTTGAGGACAGATCTATCCATGCTGGTTTTTGGAATGAGAAGTAAGACAGCTTCTATTTCAGTGCCAGTTTTAAGCTTTAGTCCTGGCTACAAATGGTTTCTGTGTGGCGTACTAATATATGCTCTTTCTTGCTTCAGGTGTTAAGCAACATGGGAAGTGAAAACTAAAGTTCCATCATGATCGGAGGCTTGTTCATCTATAATCACAAAGGAGAGGTTTTAATCTCTCGCGTCTACCGGGATGACATCGGGTAAGTGCTTCTGTTGCATCCCTGGTCTTTGCATTTTTGTCTCATTTTGGTTGTGGTAAACAACCCAGAGCTGCTTTGTTCTGCATTAGCTGTGCATGCATGTAAGACTGCAACTCAACTTGCTGCTCTAGGCTTAGCTTAGAAAAAAGAAATTTAAGCCCTGGTCACCTACAGTGAAGGATGGCCTGCAGCCAAACCTGGGACTTTCTTTTGGATGGTAGAGATCTGGCCATTATTCCAAATGCTTCAGCAACATGGACTGCCAGTGTGGGAGCCTACCTCACTGTAATCACTAAAGTGTACAGGAGCAGTAATGTGAGAACTGTCTGCCACACACTACAGCCAGGGCTCAATTAGTTCCAGGCACTGATGTCTAACATCAAGTACAGGCATTCAGGAGACTGTGGTCTTGGAAAGTTTTATCTGCAAGCAGTCTCATAACAGCCATGGCTGTACTCCTATAGCTGGCTTTCTGTCCCTCAGCTTTGTATGGCAGCCTTGTGTGTGAAAAGCTTATATCCATTGGGTAACTAAAGTTGTGGGAAGCCCTGAAAACCTTCAGTAGGTTGTAGGTGTCTTATTGCACTTCCCCCAAGTGTTATGATGCTCACTTAGACTGGATCTGTGCAATCCTTAGGCTGCTACTTCCCAGAAGGTATCTTACTAAAAATACAGTGTCTTGTAGGCAGTGGATAGTGCTGTAGAGAACCATAAGTGATGGTGCTGCTTGGGCTGAAAACCTTAAATTTAAGGGGTTTGTGCACAATGGTACTCTTCCTAGTGGGTTTTCCATTAGTATCAGGCATTAGGTGGAAGTTAGTAATTAAGTTGGCAGAGTTAAGACAGAGCTAACAGAAGCAGAGCTGTGGTAGATGTTAATTCAAAGGTCAGTGAGAGAGAGCCTTCAGGCCAGTTTAGGAAAAAGTAGTTTGTACCAGGTCTTCACAATGACTAGTGGTAGGATGTGCTGTGAAATAACTTCTTGCCATAAATTACAAAAAACTGTCAAGCCAGTCTGCTTTCAGACTGCTCTGGTCTGAAGAGTATGTCCCATCTGGTTATGGATTGTCTAGTGGAGGTTAAAAGTTGAGGTAGAACTAGTAGCTAGTCAAGGCTTGTACTGTTTCATCGAGGGAGTAGTCAACACAGTGCCTGTAATGAGGCTTCACCTAATGAGCTTTTAAGTCTCTTCGCTTGTTCTAGGTCAGCTAAGGCAAAGTACCTGTTCTAAGGTTGACTGAGTTATTCCAGGACTTCCACACATAGCTGAGCCAAGGAAGCATTGTATTTCTCAAGCAGAAAGCCAGTGGTTATGATGTTTTGCCTCTTTTCTACTGTACAAACTCTCATCAGTCTTCAGTATTTGTTAGCTGAAACTCTTCACGGCAGTTCTTACGACAGGACTGACTTTGTGAAGCTGGTATCACAGTGACTGACCTAAGCTGGTCTGGATTATAGGTAGCTTCCAAGAATGTTTCAAGTGGGGACTAGGGACACTTTCACTGAAGTTTCTGGGAAAAATATTTTTTTATTGTTTGCAAACTTGAAACACTTACAAGATTGTTCTCAAACTGGTGTTTATTCAAGAAGGCCTTTTAATTTAAATGGCATTATGGCTGTGGAGATGCAAACTGGGGAGCAAAGTAGGTATTTTTAATGTGATATTCTATTGCTTTTTATCTTGGCTCATTTCTCTTATAAAGTGAACGCCTTGTGTTCAGTACGTGATAAAGTACTTCCTGCTGGCTGGCCAGACAAAGCTAGAAAATGGGATTTCCTGCTTGATCCTATCTTAACTTTTTCACTTGGCAGAGTGCCAAAAATATTCCAGTGTTTTCTCTAGGACTGGAGGAGTCGGTGTCCCCTTGAGTGAAATCATCCGTTCAGTTCTTGTGAAAGTGTCAGTCTTGTGACTTAGGTGGAGCTGGTGTTGGCTGTTAACCGAGCTTGCTCCCCAAGGTGCTGGATTTCTTCTCAAACAGGCCTTCAGTGCTGGTTTTGAATTTTTTTAAACAGACTGAAGGGAAGGGCAATTGCAGAAAAAGTTGTTACAAAGTGGCTGTGTCTTATTTTGTGGTGTAATCAAAAAACTGAGAATCTTTCAATTTCCTAGTCTGAACATTAGCATTAATGTCTGGTCTGCTTAAAAGCTTTTAATATCATAACCCTCAGTGGGAGGGAGGGAAAGGAATAGCCATGATACTGTAGCTTGTACTCAACTGTAGGAGTTCTGTCTCTAACCAAACAACTGAGTAGTAGACTTCTAGCATACTACACAGTTCTTAGTTCCTAAGCAGTAATTCTGAAGTGCTGAGGCCTGAACCCACCCTTCTTGTTGGGAAGTAATTGAAGAGGAAATGAGCATATCTGCTCCCTGTCTTCATGAGCGATTGACCCATAAGACTCCTTGGTCTTGGCCATTGCCTTTGTTATTCTGAAGCCTCAGTTTCTGAGTTGGGAGATATTAAAGATCATCTGTGGTTATGAGAACACCTCCCCTTGCACAGTTTAAGGGCCTTAAAAAGTACATACTAGTTCAGATGTAACGACCAAAGTGACAAACAATGATGATATCCTTCTTTTGACTTTGTTAAAGGCAGAAGTACCACAAAACTTGAACATTCTTTGCTTGCAACTTAGAATGGCTTTGGTGCATGTAGCGCATCTGTCCATACAGCAGCTAGCTGCATGTATAAGCAGTCTTATTAAAAAAAAAAAAAAGGCAAAACACCATGCATTTAATTCAGGATACCATGGAGGGCTCTGCTGTAATTTTTGAGTGCCTTGTTCTTCAGTGACTTAGTTGTTGGGGAACCTACCTGCATTTAAGTATGCAGATATGTAATAAAACTTAAGCTATTTGAAACTGAGCAGCTTACATGACAAACTGCATGCACTTTAAATGTAATAGGTGTTTGGTTTCTGAGCTTCTAATACCTCATGTCAGCTTCATAGCTCTTGATCCTTAAGGAAAAAGTGCAAGCTGGATAGAGCAGTGTCTGAATCTGCAGGATGTGCCCTATCTCTCCAGATGTGCTCCAGCTCTATCAAACTTGCTGTATTTCCTGTTGGCTGGACCAAACCAGAAAGCATCGACCCAAACACCTTCAAATGAGAAGTACTATCATAGAAATTCCCACCCAGACTTGTTGCCCTGTCCTGAGGCAGACTGGGAAGAAGATACCTGATACTCTGCGGTCCCCAGGTGATGCCTCTGATTGAGGCTTCAGGGTTTTTCCACCCCAAGGCCTGCTACCTTTATTAGCAGAGCAGACTGGGTATCACTGATGTGATACAGGTGCAGCTCAGCTGGACTAAATGCCCAGTTAGCCCTAAAATTCAGCCAAACACAAGTCTGTCCATGCTGACAGCCTGACTGTGGCATGTCAGTGTTGTACCTTGCGAGGGCTTCATTGCTGCTGTAGCTTGTTACTGTCCATCCAATACCACCTTGGCCTTCTGCGCCAAGGAGCAGGGGGAGGGGGTGCTGTTTGGTCTCTTCTTATCTCTTTGGATTCATTGTGCCTTGTGTGTGTGTTTCTAACCCTTTCTCTTGTTGCTGTCACTCCTCCTTTCTCCGCTGGCGCCATTTCTGTCCATCCCATCTCATTGGCTGCTGTAGCAATAGGTAAGAGACGCGTGGTAGGCCACGACTGGCACTGCACAGTGGGCACCTGGTGTGCTAGCAAAGCCTCCCTGACCTGAGGCTTCTCCTCTAGTGTGCACCAGTCTGGTGACTGGTTCTGGTGCTACTTCTAGGGGGTTAGAACTTGAGGCTGGGAGGGCTAATGCTCCAGAACAAGCTGAATTTTCCTTGCAAGGCTTACTGGAGGGGAGGATTGGGGCTTTTAGATATTGTTATTTTATAGTAGATTAAATTACTTTCTTATGGAAAAACTAAAGTAGAAATGAAATAGTAATTTGACTCCAACTTGCAAACCTTCTGGAGCAATAAAACCTGAGAATTATTCAAAGCCAGAATTTTGCTTATGGGGGAGCATGTTTACTGATGAAACTTCTACATACATCCCCAGACCTTCAAGGAGCAAACACCTGCTGTGGTAGCATATGTTCCTTTGAATATCCTTTGTTTTCTAACTTGGAACTGTGTGTTGGATTGTTGACAACCCTCAGTGCTTACAAGCATTTGTATGCCTGTATCCTTGCTTGCAAGGATGATACTACTGTCTGCTCTCAAACATGTTTCTGCATAATCAGTACCATGGCCTTGATGCTGCAGTCAGACCCCCTGTTCTACAGAGTGTCTGAGAGTATGAGTAATAAAGCACGACTAAATGAGCCTTGGCTTTGTGTGTAGACTGTTGCTTTAAGTTTTGGTCTTGTCATATAAAGCACTTGGGCTTCCTTCCTGTATTCTCAGGATTGATGGACTTAATTTGGGAAGTTTACTCTGACTTGTAGTTATGTGATAAGGAGACCAGTGTGCAAGAAGAGCTGGCATCCAGAATGTCATTCATAATCCCTGTTTAGCAAGGAGGGTTTTTTTCCCTGTTCCTAGTGTATAGACAGTTTGGATCAAAGATGGCAGCACCTGTGGGCAGCTTGCACAGCACTTTTTCAGCACTGGGCAGAACCCTTGACTGTAAGTAGTCCTGGACCATGCAGTACTGCTGGCACACTGCACTATGGGGACTCTGAGTCCGGATGCAAGACACCTGTTCTGAAGCAGAGCAGTCTTGAGGTGACGTGTAACTGGAAAGCCAGCGGTGGTCCTGATCCTCCTGCTGCTTTGAGCCTGCCCTCCAAGGTGTGTGGGGTGTGGAGGTGAGGTGGATCTGAGAACTAAAGCTCCCTTCTGGAGTGTTCCTGGGCACTGATATCTCTTGAGTGACCCAGGCAAGTTTTGCTGTTTCTTCCTTGGTTTTATGTCTGGGAGCAACTGCCATTGACATGTATCTTGAGAGACTACAGCTTGCTTTGGGGCAAGACTATGAAGGCCTGGGCTTGCAGAATAGACAACAATTAGGTGTTTGGTCAAAACTGGACTCTTCGAGCCATAACTTGCTAATGTGTTTGTTTCCAGCTATGGCAGTCAATTGGGAGTGCTGTCAAAGTTAATTGAAGGGAAAGTTTCTTTGCCATCTTACTCCAGATGGAGGTTTGCTTCTCCTTCTGGCTACAGTTAGACTGTAGTCCAAAGCTCCCTAGAGACCAGTAGCACTCTCTCTCCTTGAGCTTGTACAGAATTTAGTGTCTAACTCTGCTCAGAGCCTTCACTTGTCCCTCTTAGAGACATCCCCAGGCACCCTTCCTAGGTGAGCTTGGTGTGTGTAGGTCAGTGTCTGACTGTAATGGTATAAGCAGAACTGTGCAGCCGGCTGGTTTCACGTTTGCTGTGCTGATTTGTCTTTGGTGGTGCTTTCGTAGGCGCAATGCCGTGGACGCCTTCCGCGTCAATGTCATCCACGCACGGCAGCAGGTGCGCTCGCCCGTCACCAACATCGCCCGCACAAGTTTCTTCCATGTCAAGCGCTCCAACATCTGGCTGGCTGCTGTCACCAAGCAGAATGTCAACGCTGCCATGGTGTTCGAGTTTCTCTACAAGATGTGTGACGTGATGACTGCCTACTTTGGGAAGATCAGTGAGGAGAACATAAAGAACAACTTCGTGCTTATCTATGAGCTGCTGGATGGTGAGATGTTTCTCTTACCTACTATGGCATATTGCACTTGGTCATTCTGAAATCCTTAGTTTAGTATGAAGTAGTAATAATCCTTGAAGTATTTTTAACATGTGTGGCAGAGTTCAAAATTACTTGTTTGGCTTTCTAATGCCACCTGTACTGCAAATGTGGATGGTACCTCAAGCCCATAGCCTTCTGCTGATTCACTTCCCTGAAGTGTTGGGAGCTGTGCACTTGTATAACTGAGACAGCTTGTACTGGAGCTCAGCTTCTATGGGGATCCTGTGTAGATGTCAGGCTTTCCTTACCCCGAGGTGTATAAAGAGGACTGTCAGGAGCACCTCTAAGGCCAGCTAGTGCTCAGGTGGCTCCAGCAGTGTATGGTAGCAGTCATCCTGGGCTGAAGTTGATTGCCCCTAGTAAGTTGCCTTTTGGGCTCTATTCTGAACAGAAGGAAATCAATAAAACGCAATGTTCTCTGTCCCAGCCCTACCTCCCCCACTGATACAGCTCCCAATTTCACCACAGATTAATAATAGTGTCCCTTCAGCTGCTTGTGATATCAGCCTGCTTGTGGAGGTTGCCCTTGAGCTGCCCCTGTTTCGCGTATCATGAGCATTTTTGTATTAGTTCTGTTTCAATGTGTTTTCCAGACAAGGCACCACAGTGTGTGTCCTGGGATTCTTAGCCAAGGGTCACAGTGACTGATGTTTTCCCTGTTCCCTCAGGGCAGACCAAGAGACTGCCTGTTCTCTGCTTTGGTCAGTCAATGCTGTCTCGTAGCGGGCACAGTGACATCAAACCTCCCAGTGTGGTGTTGCTCAGTATCATGTTAGTGGTTTTCTTTCCCCTCTGAATCTCTTGTGGATTGTTCCCTTCCTCTTTGAGGGGAGTAGGTGTTAAGTGCACTGTGTGTAGTTAAGATCTGTTTCCCTCTCACACTCATCCTTCAGTTCCGCTACTCAGCTGTTGTTTTAGGTTTTGGGTTTTATTATATCTTCATAAGAACAAAACTTTAAAAAAAAAAACCCTGCAAAGATAAAATTGCTGTGGTGTTGGATAAACCCTCTATTGTCCCTTGGATGTTTTTGGAAGAACTCCTCAGTGTGCCCTGTGCACATGGCTAGGTTAGTTGATATTTAGTCCTGAGGTATGGTTGTGTTTAAAAACTGGCAAATTCATTACTTGGACAGCTTTCCACCACCCCTCGACTCCAGAGTATTGCTCTGGGAACTCAGTGTAGCAAGAATGATTCTTTTCTCTTGATAAGGAATGCTACAGCAACTTATCCAGAAATTCAATATGTAAGCAGTATCTGTGCACTAGTTGCCTCTCTCCTTATAGGAATGGTAAGCATAGTTGATGTGTTTGTACGTTGAAACTCTAAACTAACCTTTTACCCTTCTGTAGAAATCCTGGACTTTGGCTATCCTCAGAACTCTGAAACAGGGGCCCTGAAGACTTTCATCACTCAGCAAGGCATCAAGAGTCAGGTAATCAGAGGAATTTGGGGTACAGCACTGCTCTGCTGGTTAATTTTCTCTAAGCCTGTTTGAGAGAGTATGGTCTTAATTACTAGCTAACCATTTGACCTGTGTGGAGGGAGGGTGCCTGAGTAGATTGAGAACACCCTGGCAGGGGTGTATATCAGGTGAAGTGGCACCTTGTTTTAGGTGTCCCTGTGCTGTGTTGCCTCATGTTCCCTGGCACACGATAAGATGCAAGAGGAAGAGCCCAGAGCTGGGTTAAGTCCCTTGCATGTAAATGATTGTTGGCTTTGGCCTCTGCTCTGTGTCAGCTTCCGAGAGGATAAACAAATCTACCTGCTG
>NW_008236696.1:5195952-5206437 GCF_000691975.1 Corvus brachyrhynchos | reverse complement strand
TGCTGAACCAGAAGTAGCTCTTTTCTGTGTGAATCTCACTGAGCAGGTCTGTTCTCCACCAGCCTTCAGTGCTTTGAGCTGTCAGGATTTCATGCCTACCTTATAATGAAGTATTCTTCAGCCCTGTGAATCTTGCTGTTAGTCGGGAAGCTCGTGTTGCTCTGTTTCTGCCTGTAATACCCTTGCAGGTCAGCGTCAGTACAGCCTGAGCTTTCTTGTGTTAGAGATGAGAATCTCTGCTGTGCTTTTAGCATAGTATTAACCCTTACAACAAAGTTTACGTGGAGTTAGAAGATAAAGGACGTATTGGGAAAAAGATGGTTAGTTGGACTGGTTTGGGGAATGTGTTTAAACTAGTTCTAATCCTACTCCAGGTACAGTCCTCAAAACTAGGCTTCCTGTCTCATAAGATAATGCTCAACCTCTGAATTCAAGGGAAACTCAGTCTGTTTCTCATGTTCCCAAGGAATATTGTCCACCTTATACATCTGACACAACTGTGCAAGTTAGTAATGAGGACTTAGCCTAAAACTCAGTCCTCTCCCCTGCATAGCAATGAAAAAAAAAGCTGAGAGTCCATTCTGAAGCAGTCTGTGGCAGAGTAAAGCTTCAGCCTCAGGTACAAACAGAAGCAAAGGGCTAAACAAGAGCCTGCTTGGTGACTGTTCTTGTTTAGGTTAGCAGAGGTCAAAGTCTCTGGAGGCTCTGTTTCAACTCAGTTCATCAGCACTGATTTCCTGAGAATTCCTTTTTAAACTTTTAATCTAGTAGCAAGACTAACTGCATCTCAAGAGGAGGTGAGAGAGAAGCTGCCCCTGAGCAACATATTTCCCGCTAGAACGGCACACTGTTTTGCAATAGGGCCAGATGTGAGTGCATCCGGTCTCAGTCCCCATCACGAGTCCAAGCGTAAATCTCTGGCCTTCTGCAGTCTGACAGTTTGGGCAGTCAGCACTGAAGATAGCTGAGTCAGCTCCTGTTCCTAGAAAAACTCAAAACTAACCACCGCCCTCACTTCCTTCCCTTGCTCTTTTCTTGCTTCTGTTGTTTTTAACAAACTCTCATGCTGTTCGTGTGCAAATCACTGTCACAGCATCATGCTTAATTCAACAACAGGTTTAATCCTTTCTTTACAAAGAGGAGTTTGCTGTCAGCTTTACACAAGTAAGCAGTTCTTCTGCTCAGTATTGGAATTTTGTGAGCCCAGTTCAAAAAGCAGAAGTAATCCATTGCAGGCGCAGAATGGCAAGGGCATCACTTGAAACAGTACCTGCCATGTTTCCTTGTCTGCTGTCTACTCTGGTATTTCTAACCTTCAGCTCCTCATTGACTTGGAGCCAGGTCACACAGGTACCCAGGACCAAGATCTGGGTCTGAATGGTCTTATCATCTGTGTTCCCTATCTTTGCTTAGTTCCTGCTGTTTTTTTTTGGCTAGTGTCCTGTGGAATTTAGGGAGCAAAATCCACTTATGGCAGACTTTCCAAACTCGACTTTTTTTCTTTGTTCTCAGTTTGAGGCGTACTGAGCTGCTGTGCTCTGAATGCCCTCCCTATATGGCTACAGTGGTCTTTCCAGGCAGGTGATCTTGTAATACAAGATCTGCTTTATTCTCTTTGAAAGTGTGTCTGAAACTGCTGCACTGCTTGCCAAGGAAATAGCTGTGTGCTCTGGGAATGGATTGATGTGCCACACAGGTTTTAAAAGGTGTTAGTATGCAATGTAGTTTTACTTCTAGTCCCTACGCTTGAAGTAACCTGCTACTCAAATGGCAGGACTGCAGGCTGTGTGCTCATGTCTTGTAGCAGAACTGATGAAGCCATTGGTTTGGATATCTTCCTCCAGCAGAGGCTAAACCTTGCTTTTACAGCTTGAGGTAGCTGTGCTGCGTGTACTGTTCTCACTCTTAAGATTCTATCTGCATTTGTCCAGACTTCATTAACTAGATGTACACTGTAATTTTCTTCCCCTCCAAGTGATTTTGGGCGTGTGAGTTGGTCAACCCTTAGTTACAATGTTTCCCCAAGCCATAGATGATCTTTAGTGCTAGAATGCTGGTGTTACTTTTTAAAGTGGGCAGAGGGCCACCACCAGCTGGAAGATCCCAGGAAACCTGCTGGTAGCTGGCTGTCTTCAGCCTAGTCAGCATGCTGGCAGCTCAGCACAAGGTGGGTATTCTTGGGCCATTTTAGCTGACTTGTCCAGCTCTGGGAAGCCCCCGCTCCTGAGAAATTCCAGACCCAGGTGCCTTCAGTGCCTTCCTTAGGGAATACTCATGCTGCTGGGTGGTCTCAACTTCAGCAGTTGCTTCCAGATCTATCCAGTCACTTTGCAGAGTAAGTGTAGGTTCATGGTGCTGGTGCTGTTGCAGGAGATGGGAATGTCATCACATGATCAGTGTCCGTTTGGAAGCCAGAGCTCTGGGTAATAAATCTGCATGTTCCTCTAAAGCCTGAACAAGGCATTGAACAAGGCAGATATGGCAGTGTTTTTTTTGTGGGATAGACAAGAGAGGTACTTCGCATACTGTATGGAGCACTTACCTAGGCAGTTCTCAGGGGAATACAAAACTGTCCCTGAGATGATATTACAATGGCTGTGCTTGCTCAGGAAGTGACCATATCTGTGGCAAGAGCATGTGTGAACCTGAGATCGTGTACTGCCACCCTGTGGGCCCACTGCAAGGCTGCTGTGGGAGTACCCACTTGTGTGTTGTGCAGTTGTCGTGGTGGAAGAGCAGAATTAACAAGGATATCGCTTTATACAGCACCCAAAGTGCTTGGTATTTCCCATAGTGTGGGTATCTGTGACATGGTAAACATCCAGGATTTGCATTAGGAGCACCAGCATGAGTTTGCTCTGCATAGAAACATTATTGGGAGTGGTATTTTGACTGCCTCCAGCTCTACTCCGCCTTGTATTTGGATTGTCCATAATGGGCCAAGCCTGAAAATCCATTTCAGTGCTTGGAGTGCTGGGTTTCCTACAGGGAGCTAAAGGTCAAAACCCCTCATCTTGTTTGTGCTAATTAGCTACCTAATTAACAAAGAGCTGACCTGCTTTTTTCTTGTCCTCAGGTAGCCTTAAGCCTAATCTGCCTCTTTCTCCCTTCCTTCCTTTTCTTGCTATTGACCTGCTTGCCTGTTAACCCTGTCTACACTGCACTTGCTACTATACACCTACTTCTTGACTTTCTGCGTGTGACTGGACCCCCCACCTGTAGCATCAGGTAGGAAACCTCTCTGTGCCTCTCAACACAACCCTTGGTGCTTTTTGGAGGCTTAGAGCTTGGGTGCTGTCAGATGCATATTAGGTTAGTGTTGGTATGTAACTCTAATGACTGCAGTTACTAAGAAACAGGCATTGGGGATTAGCTCTCTTGTGGCCCTGGGGTTTCATGTTGGATAAGGGTGTGAACTGCTACATCAATACATGTTAAGCTTCTCTGCTTAATGTGGATTGATGTGACAGTCTGAGACATGATTTGAATGCCATTGGTAGAATCCCTGCCTCTCTGCACTAAGATGTAGCCTAATGGACTTGCTAACAAAGCAGAGGAACTTTCCCTGCTGTTGCTATGACCAGTTCTTGGTTAGGCATAGAATTTATGTTCTGAGGAGGGAATGACCAAATCATGCAAGGTGTGACAGCACCTGTATCTAAGTGACAAATGCATGTATGTGTAATAAATGGCAAGTGTTTGCTCTTAGATTTAGATCGAGGTTTCTTAGTCTTTGAATTTATTTAGAGGAATTGATTTATGTCTAAGATGTCATTTCTTCCCTTCAGACTAAGGAGGAGCAGTCCCAGATCACCAGCCAGGTGACTGGACAGATTGGATGGAGACGTGAAGGAATCAAATACCGTCGCAATGAACTCTTTCTTGATGTGCTGGAGAGTGTGAATCTCTTAATGTCCCCACAGGGTAAGTAGGAGGTGTTGAGCTGGCATCCTTCTCTCGCTCAGAGTTTCTGAGTGGTGACTCTTGAAAGTGTTCTGAACTGTGATCTTCTCTAACCAGGTCAGGTTTTGAGTGCCCATGTCTCTGGCAGAGTGGTGATGAAGAGTTATCTGAGTGGAATGCCAGAGTGCAAGTTTGGCATGAATGACAAGATTGTCATTGAAAAACAGGGCAAAGGGACTGCAGATGAAACGGGGAAAAGGTAAGAGGTCTTGGACCTGGTGACCACTTGCCACCAGGGACTGCTATGAAAAGGCAGCCCTCAATAGTTTTTCTGATCTGACAGACGAAAAACTGCATTTTTTTCTTCCCTTCAGATGGTACTGCTAACTTTGGGTAGATCAGTTGTCATGCAAGCTACCAGTCTGAGGGCCCCTCAATACAGGGCCTCTACAGCTCTTTAAGTATTAAGATTCACAGTTTTAAGTGTAGAGTTCTTGCACCTGGAAACACTTCCCCAAGATGGATTTTCCCAGAATCTGTATTTCTAGCAGTTCTCCTCAGTGCAGAGGCTGTTAATCATAAAAGCAGTAGCAGTGCTCCCAAGAAATAGTGAAAGAATGCCTCTGCCTGCTTTACCTGGACTGTTCTCACAAAGTAGAACAGCTGACAGAAACTGGGGAAGCCCCTCCTGCCGATTACAGGTGATCAGTGGCAGTGTGAGTTGCAGGCACATCCTTTCTGAGAGTCCAGCTACCCTCCCTCCCAGCTGCACCTCAGTCAGTACCCACATTGAAGCTGAAAACAGCTCCTACACCTTCTCCAGCTTTCCTGCTTGGGGTGAAGAGATAAAAGAAAAGGGACTGCCACTTTCCTCTCACTAACCATTTGCAACTCATCTGTATTTCTCTTGGTTGTTTTTGTTTTTTTTTTTTGCTGACGCCCAGTGAATTGGGAAGGTAGATAATCTGCTTCAGCTGTGTGTGCATTCTGCTCTCCTCCTGTCTCTTGCTTCGTGTGACTTGTGCATGTAACTTGGATCTCAGACACTTTCCATGATGGTTCCTGTAAATGGAGCTGAGCTGTTTGCCTTTTCTCTCAGAACCAAGCCAAGAGCTATCACTTCACTGTCACCTTTAAGCCATCTTTCCTATACTTGAATTGAGCTAGTAAAATGGATGAGCCTGAGGTGGCTGATGGGCTCAGTGAGGATTTACTCTAGTGAAAATATCAACTACACAGGCTGAAGAGTCAGTACACTGTCCCAAAGCTCCTGTGCCAACTGCCTTTGCCAGTAAATAATGCTGGTTTTTTGAGTTACAGAAGTAAGATGAACAGGGATTCTTGGTAGGTGGTTCTCTCCAGCTGTGATTATCCAGTGGATATCTCCAGCTTGGAGATGTTACTCTCCAGAAGCATTTACTTATAAGGTGACCAAAGTGGACAGCTGCTGCCAGTTGCTTTTTGGGATCTAGAATGTGGCAAGGCCAACCCTGAGTAATGCTGCCTGAGACCTGGAGAAGTGCTCGGCAGAGGGTTTTCCCAACTGTTTTCCAAAGAAACAGGAATTAGTTGGCTAACATTGGTTGTCATCTGGGCAACAGATTAGGAAAGACTAACTCCTCCTTTTGAAGCAGAAACCACACCACTGGTGGTTGTGTAGCTAGACAGCCAGTCAGCCTGTGGTCAGTCTGCTTCCCCTTTGTGTAGGTAATGGTGGTTCTAGGACAGCTGAACCTGCTGTAGTGCTCACACTATCTTGGCATGATTGTACTGTTGCTTCCAGCAGTTGGGGCAACCTAGATACCACTGATACACTGCTGCACCTTCTCTACACTGCTGTCTCTTCTGTTGCTCCTGAATTCTGGTTCCTCTCAGTAGCTGAGGGGTTTTGGCTGGCCTGGGTCCTGTATTCTCAGGATTAAGTGCCTGGCACAAGTTCAGTGCTGGCAGGTTAGGCTGGTGTGCCTACATGGGCAGGTGGTAGCTCTGTAGATTTTAAGGAGAGATACAGACTTGTACGTCACAATATTGTGGTTTGGCAATTCGGTTCAGAATTAGACCACCTGCTGGTAGTGTGGAAATGAACAGCTGTGAAGAGATTTCTGAACAGGAAGACTCTGAATCTGGCATTTCCTGGCTGTGTGGCAGTGGGATAGCTTTGTGGACAGGAAAGTGTTTTCTCTCCTTTGAACTGTGCTGTGAGAAGACTTGGGTTGGCAGAGTTGCCTTTGCAGTACTGAGTGCTGCTGGCAGGCAGACCCCAAGCATTGTGTTGCTGGCTATGACAGAAGGGTGCTCTTTTAAGATCTCTCCTCTTTGGGGAGAGGAGGGAGAAAATTCTTTCAAACAGTTCCTGAAATACGATTTTTGTGGTGGTGAAACAAGGAAAGTCTGAGCCAAGAGGCTGCTATCCCCTAAATCTCTCCCTGCCTCCCCATTTCCTGGACACCTGCGATGGCAACATGCTCTGTAGAGTAGTTTCTGCCTGGACAGACTTTGACTGCACCAAGATACCAGAGCTGCAGCTTGTGCTTCTCTAACTGTGTTTTGTGTTTTTAGTGGCAAACAGTCAATTGCCATTGATGACTGCACTTTCCACCAGTGTGTGAGGCTCAGCAAGTTTGATTCTGAGAGGAGCATCAGCTTCATTCCACCAGATGGAGAATTTGAGCTCATGAGGTACTGTTGGTGGGGGGTGAACAGGCTGGTGTTGGCATCTGCTTGCTGCTACAGTAGTGTTGCTGCTCCCAGGCCGACTTGCAGCCCTTGAGCACTTAAGAAATACACACTTACCACCACCTTTTCAGAGTGGAATCTGTAGGGTGTGCCACAAATCTGTCTGTTACAAGTGTGGAAGCCCAGCTGTGTAGTTAGTTTTCTTTGCCACAAACATGGCTTTGGATGTGGGTTTTCTCACTTTTGAGCTTGCCATATGTGTTGTTTTTAGTGATTAAAACTGGTGTCCTTGAACAGGGCTGTTGGCAGGAACCAGATATAAAACTTGAGACTCAAGAAACCATTGCTGCCCTACAGCAGCATAGATCTTAACTGCTGTTTCCTTCTGGGATGTTTCCCTTTCTGGCTGATGTTTATAAGATGTTTGCCATATTCAGAGGCTGTCTCTTTAAGAGGGTGATGCAGTTGGAGGCCATAAGGGAGTTAACTCCTCCTCAGAGTTCACTGTAGCTTCTACCCCTGCAGATACCGAACCACTAAGGACATTATCCTTCCCTTCCGTGTGATCCCACTGGTGCGGGAGGTGGGTCGGACCAAGCTGGAAGTCAAGGTGGTGATCAAATCAAATTTCAAACCTTCCTTGCTGGCCCAGAAGATAGAGGTAAGAGGAAAAGAAACCTGTGGTATCTTGTGCCTTGAAATCACGCCTCTAGTTTATGTCCCCTGCAGTGGAGTCCTCACAGATGAGTCTTCAGGCTTGGACAGGGCTGAGAGAGTGAACCGAGTACCCCTCAGATGTGTGGTGCTGCTGTGCTGTGGGAGGGAGCTGCTGTAGAATAGGGAGGTGGAAGCTGTTTTCATTTGCGCAGCCGTCTTGGCAGGGGCCTCGTTCCATCCCTGCAGCAACTGTTCACTTAATTTCTCAGCCACTGTGAAAATTTCATGTTCTTCTGTCTGCACAATCTGATGGTATGTCAGACAGGCAGCAGGCTGTGAGCTGTGTGAGACAGGCTAGGGATGGCTTTGCAGCTTAGTCCCCATCTTAGAAGGCTTACTGCTGCAAGGCTGGGCTGTCCAGAGCCTGCTGCAATGCCATGGCCACCCTGGCATCCTTCCTGAGGTGATCTTCCCAACATTAGCCAGGTTTCCTGCAGCATGGAGATCTCTGCCCTGTTCCTTATTGACTGTTGTGGATTATGGAACTGTGTTTGAACCTGTACTTCAAAGCAAGAAAAGGGAGAGCTAGCCTAAGATGCCTTGTGATAGCTGATGTTCTCTGGGCCTTGAGCTGGGGGAGAGAGAGAAGAGAAGGCCCAAGGGGGGTCCAGGACAGACCATCTGAGACTGCCCAGAGTGCCCAGGCTGCAGTGTCCTTGCCCCTGCTCACCAGACTGTGCCTTCCAGGTCCGGATCCCAACACCCCTCAATACCAGTGGAGTGCAAGTCATCTGCATGAAAGGGAAGGCGAAGTACAAGGCCAGTGAGAATGCCATTGTCTGGAAGTAAGTGAGCGTGTTGGGGCTGGGGTGCTGCAGGGGCAGGCCTTGGGGAGGCAGGGTCTGTTTAGTGCTCCTGCCTGCCCTGAGATTATGTAGTGAAGAGGAGAATAAACTCTGGCACCCTGTCACTTCTGGGCTTTCTCCGATAGGATAAAACGTATGGCTGGAATGAAGGAATCCCAGATCAGCGCGGAGATTGAACTGCTGCCCACCAATGACAAGAAGAAGTGGGCTCGGCCTCCCATCTCCATGAACTTTGAGGTGAGTGCCTGTCTGCCTTTCAGGATGCAGCCAACCTTAGAGAAGCTTTGTCAGTCCCTCTTGGGAGTTACACAGGTTTGAGCATTCCCTGTCACAAGCTGACAGGTGAGGTCAGCCAGATGGCAAAGCCAATGGAACAAAATTGTCCTTAAAGCCACAGGAGTCTGATGCCATGCATGCAGGGAGTAGGGAACAGTGGCTCTTGATGTCCGTTTCTAGATGCATTGCCTGTGGGTCCTCTGGCATTTGTGTACAGAGAGCATCTTACACCCATTCCAATGCTCTCTGTTGCCTTTCCTTTTCTCAATAGGTCCCATTTGCACCCTCTGGGCTGAAGGTGCGCTACCTGAAAGTCTTTGAGCCAAAGCTGAACTACAGTGACCATGATGTGATAAAATGGGTGAGGTACATCGGCAGGAGTGGGATCTACGAGACCAGATGCTAGCCCCAGCAGGCTGGCAGGCTCCCTCTTCTCCCTGCCATGCTCTGCCTCTCCTCAGTCTTCAGCTACATTCAGAGATGTCTGCCTGGCCCCTCGATGCAGATTGAAAGACCCTGTGGCTCACCCCGGGAGCGGACTCGCCTGCCTGTGTTCAGTTACCACCCACGCTGCAGATGAAGTTCAGAACCCAGTTGTGCACAGGGGTGCAGTCAGCCTCCTGCTCCCCGTCCCAGGGTGGGCAAGGGCTAGTCTAACTCCCATCCTCTCGTGATCTTTCTAGGGAACGTCCACCATTAAACTCCTCTTCTGTTGGTGTCTCACTACTTGCATCATATCCTAGTATTTTTGAAGTTCTTGTGCATATGTACTCGTAGAATAGACCTAAACATAGACTGGACAAATCTGAGTTGAAGTTACCCTGGCTTCTGTACTAGCTATTGCTGTTGTGGTAGATGTTGCTGGCCAGTCTGAGATGTCTGGGGTGGTGAGTTTGTTGGGCTCCCACCACAGGAGATGGTGGGCTCACCAGATCTCACCACCACCTTATTTCTTGCAAAGTTGTCAGTATAGAGTCCTGCCGTGGGAAGGTTTGTGACCAAAAAGGATGAGGGTTTAGGCTCTTGCTGGTGTGTATGTGGGTGGCACAGCATTTCAGGTCCTTTGAGCATTTACCCCTTCCCACTGCTGGCTTGAGCCAGTCTGTCCTTTCCAAACAAATTGGAGACATGGCCTCACTGTCCCAGGGAGTGTGGGTCGGCTGAGCTCTGTCAGGATGTGAACAGGGTCTGTCCTCGGGGAATCTCAAATGCAGTTGGCAGTAAGAGCCCCCTGACCCAGCCTGCCCTCTCCACACTTCTACCAAATGCTTCTGGGCCGTAGGAATGCTGCTGCAACCCACAATCCTGCTTCTGGTAGTGTGGTCTCCATTTTGTACACTTTGTGATTTGTCCAGCTCTGAATCTAATAAAGTATGTAGAATGGAGAAGGCTGTCTGTGCTGCTGTTTGGGACTGGTGTTGCAAGAGCATGGGCTGTGCCCTGGCCCTGTGCCACAGTGTCTTGGGGCTTGCTTGCGCTGCTTCCCCAGCCCTGGGCTGCTTGGGGGCTAGTAGGTGAAAAGGACAAGTGATGCTTTTGTTTCCAGCTGTGCCAATGCTGCAGCTCCCTGGGGAAAGGAGGATGCTCTGGGCTTTCCTTGGGGCTGCAGCTGGGATGAACTGAACTCTTGGTGGAGTGTGTCCAGCCCTCTGTAAGTCAGGTTCCTGTGCCCCAGCCAGGCTTAAGAGAATCTTGGTGACCTTTCCTTGTGCGCACCTGAAAAAATTCTCAAAAGCCATTTCCCCTTTTAACTTGGTTTTTGGTGGTGGGGGCCAAGGTGGGCGCTGTGCGGGATAGCTGAAGGAACCAGCAACTGCTGAGCAGCTGGACCTGGTCCTTGGCTCAGCCCCTCTGCCTTCAGTCTGTGAGCAGATGAGGGTGTCCAAGTGGTCATTCCCCATGGGTGGATGAAAAAATTCAAACCCAAACCCCAACCTGCAGTGTCTTTCTTGACTGTGGTTTAAAAGCAGAAACTGTTTCTAAAAGAGGGAGAATAAAAACCCCAAATCCTCCCAAAGCCTCTTTCCCGGGGCGACAGACAGGCAGGGGCTGAGCGGGCTCTGGGCCCGTCCCGGCCGCTCCGATCGCTCTCGGTGCCGCTGTCCCG
>NW_008236696.1:5183190-5195513 GCF_000691975.1 Corvus brachyrhynchos | reverse complement strand
TCTTCGAGTCGGTGGACGAGCTGGAGGAGGCGGTGGGCGAACTGCTGCGGGAGGTGGGGCAGGACACCAAGGACGACGGCGCCATCAGGGAGATCTGCCAGCGCCTCTTCAACACCCTGCAGCTGTAAGGGCACCCGGCGTCCCCGTCGCACCCCCTCACCCCATTCACGCACTTCACCCTCTGCCTCCTCTCCGCAGGGACGATGGCCAAGCCCAGCGCTGCAGCCAGGTGTTGCTGGATGCCCCCATCCAGCTTTCCCAGATCACTGATGGATACGGTGAGTGATGCCCGAGGCTCACGTCCTCCCATCGGGGTGCTGGAGCTCGGAAGGGCTCGAGGCGTTGTGTGTGCTCACCTGACCTTGGGGAGGGGAGCCTCGGGCTCTCCCTCGCAGGCATTTCTCATTCTGCTGCTGAGCTGTGAGCAGCAGCACCCGCAGGGTAAGCTGGAGTGAACGTGGAGGTGGAGAGATGCCCTTTGGTCCCTCATCCTGTCGGGAGAGGGATCAGTCATGTCTGGGCATGGATGGTCATTAAGGTAGGGCTTTGCGGAGCCTCCCTGCCACACGTGCTCGCCAACCCCACCGTCTTCTTGCAGGCGATGCCAGCACGGACCTGCTGCCTGGGCTGTTGCTGAAGAGAGGCCAAACCTCGGTGAGTGAGGGCTGTGCCCTTCCTTGTGGGAGCAGCTGGCACGTGGGGCTGCAGGTGCCCTGCCCCGCTCCAATCACCTCACCTTTGGAGAGCAGCTGAGGCAGGCAGCATCCTGGTTAGGAGTACAGCTGCAGGGGTACTGCTCCTCCTTGTCAGGCTCTATGTTGTTCGGGAAGCTCTTGACCTTGGTCTGGTGAAGAGGCTCAACATGAGTTAGCAGCTTATTAATTTGACAAGATCTGTTTTGCTGTAATTCCTTAGTGAACTCTGACTTTTGTGAGGACCTTTGGCTCCTACAGTCAGGCCTTTGACTGAGAAAATAGGATGTCCCTGGATGACATCTTGAATATTCAGTGAGGGGTAAAGTCTGGGGTAATAGCAGAATGTGGGGATGTTACAGGTGGAAAGTTAGCGGAGAGCTGCTGTGGGGAGGTTGTAAGCCCAGCTCTAGAGACAGATGTAGGTTGTTGTGGTTTGGGAAGTAAGATCAGGAGCAGACAAGTTCGGAAGTAGTTCCACTCCATGACCTGAGAAGATCGGGACATCTGTATTGATGGAATGTGTAGCTGCTCAGGAACAGCCTGGTTTGCCATCTGTGTTGGATGTGTCACAGTCTGAGCATGGGTGAGGTGCAGTTGTACATCCACCAAGCAAGGACGGCAGTAGCTGTACAGCGTGGGCAATGTCTTTGCTAGGCTGGTCCCTCACAGAGCTCCCTTTCCATGGGTTAATGTGTTGAGGATGAGAACCCTTCATGTGGAAGCTGAGACCTAACACAATCCCACGTGTCTGAATGGGAGTCTTAAGCAAAAACTGGCAGCTGTGGCTGGTTTTGGCACCGGAGTTGTTGTGACTGGGTTCACTTTCCAGCTCTCGTGTCTGCAACTCTAAAAAGGATCTTCAGAAAAATTGGAGACAATTCAGAGGCGGCCTTGGGAGGCCTGTCAAGCTTGGGAGGACGTCTTACTGGGAGATTCAGAACTCTGTATGGTTTACAGAGTGACTCAATTTGTCTGTAGGTGTGGGGTCACAGCTCTAGTAACAAGATGCTCTTCAGTCTGGCTTGCAGGTCTGTAACGTGCTCTGGTGCCTGCAGAGTTGCCTAGAAATATCTAGGAGTGTTCTTGGTCAGCCACAAATATTTGACTCGATGCAGGAATAAGCTGGAGTGGGCTGAAAGCCTGGCCAAGACCAGAAGCCAGGTTAAAACTCTTGGCGCCTTCTTGCCTTCAGGGTTAATTAAATGCTCTTTGTCTCTGATCCACTGCTCAAGAAGAGTTTGTTCCAAACTGGCTAACGTTTAATGCGTTGGAAGGGAAATACCTCATGGTGCACTTCAGGGGTGGGTACAGGGTATGCCAGAAGAGGCACTGGGATAGCAGGTTGCTGGTATTGAAGTGACTTGGCTGATCCAGGTCCCTAGAACTACAGAAACTGACTGTACGATAGGGTCAGCCAAAACCTCTGCCTTGCTGAGGCAGAACCTGTGTATGAGCTATTGATTTAGGATTTCATTCCTGAGGTAGCTTCCTGGCCTGATTTGCCTCCTCAAAATGCTCTTGAATCTGTCCCAGTTTCCCTGTCCTTCCTCCCTCCTTTTCTTCCAGGCTTGAGAGGTTGATTGATCTTTCTTCTCCCAGAGCTGGGCTTTTGGGGGTTTTGCTGAAGATGCTCTCTCTTCTTCAGACTCTCTGTTCTGTGTCCCAGATGGTGAATGCCAAGAAACTGGAGAAGGCAGAAGCCAAGCTGAAAGCCAAGCAGGACAAGAGGCTGGAGCGGGATTCCCTGAAGTCATCTGGCCCTCCGTGAGCATGGAGGGCACTTTGAACATCCCCATCCCGCTCTGCTGAGCACGGCTGGGATCTGACTGTACCAGAGCTTTCCTGTTGAGTCCCCTCTCTGTATTCTGCCTGTCCAGAGTCCTTGAGGAGGCATCTGCCAGCCAAGCTTCCAGCAAGAAGGAGACTCGCATGGAGTCCTCAGGCAAGAACAAGTCGTATGATGTGCGCATCGAGAACTTCGATGTGTCCTTCGGTGAGCGGTGAGTGCGCTGGGGGCGTGGGACAGACCCTGGCTGGCATTTTGAACCATGGGTGTTTGAGACTGGATTAGAGAGCAGCTGAAAAATTACAGAGGGTGTGGCAAAGATCAGGAAGCAAGGTGGGCACTGACCCCATCAGCTTTGGGCAGGAGAAGCCTGTGGTGGTTGCTTGGCTCCAGCACAGCCTGAAATACACCAGGGGCAGGTGGCTGCCGGTTATCCCCTCTCCATGGGACAGTCTGACCAGGGACCTGCCTGTTCCCTTGCTTCAGTGTCCTGCTGACAGGAGCAGACCTAAACCTGGCTTTTGGACGGCGCTATGGGCTGGTGGGCAGGAACGGGCTGGGGAAGACCACACTGCTGAAGATGATTGCCAGCCAGAGCCTGCGCATCCCCTCGCACATCAGCATCCTGCACGTGGAGCAGGAGGTGGCAGGGGATGAGACACCGGCGCTGCAGAGTGTGCTGGAGTGTGACACCACTAGGGAGAGCCTGCTGCGGGAGGAGAGGGACCTGACAGCCAAGATCAGTGCTGGCAGGTGAGGTGGTCCCTTGGATTTCCAGCCCTTCTGTGGCCGCTTGACCACGAGGTCTTGTTCTGAGGTTTCTCCCTTCCAAAGAAAGGCTCTGGCAGGGCTGGGCTGCATCTTGCCCACTTTAGTCCTACCTGGGGAGATCAGCCTCCCCCAGCACTCAAACCCTGACTTAGTGAGTCCCTCACACTCCTCTTTTTTCTGCCCCAGGGGAGAAGGGACAGAAGGTGCCAGACTATCAGAGATCTATGCTAAGCTGGAGGAGATTGAGGCAGACAAGGCCCCAGCAAGGTGAGACCACCCTGTGAGCACCACTGTGTTGGCATGGTCAGAGCTGAGCAGTGGTTTGGGATATGGAAGGGTGATGCTGTGGCCCTGGGATCCAGTGTGTGGGGATGGGGTTTTCCCTGCTGTTTTGTCTCTTCTCTGTCACAGCTCTGCTGGTTTAGGAATAGTTGAGTTTTCCACTGAAGCTGGAGGGACTTTTTTTTGCCCCAGATGGCTTGTATTGTTGCTGCTGCTCCTCTCCGACCTCCTTAGGTTCCTGGTGCCTGGGGAACGGTTTTGGGATGGTGGTGGTGGTGGTGTGATTCTTCATGGCCAAAGAGATGAAAACTCCTTGCAAATCTCCTGGGACTTAATGTGGATGCTGTGCCCTGCTGGGCTGCATTTTCTAGCCAAGTGCTTCTCTTGGGTGTGCAGGGAAGTTTTCCTGCACCAGAATAGCTTTAAAATATGTAGCAGAGTTCCCTTGGTGTCTGTGGGTCTGAGGTCTTGTTCTGTGCTCTTTGGATGCTGTAGATGGATTCCAGTTCTCTCCCCTTTTCCCCAGGGCATCCGTCATTCTTGCTGGGCTGGGCTTTAATGCAAAGATGCAACAACAGACAACCAAGTAAGTTTCCAAACTTTGGGCGCTGAGGCAGTGATGGGGCTGGCAGGCACTGCTGTGGCTGTAAGGAAGAGCAGGGGTCTGTTCCTGCCCATCCAATGTGGTCTCCTGCCCTGGGAGTGCCAAACCACCTTCCTGCTGGACCACAGATCTTGTGTTGTGCCTGAAATCTCTGCAGTGACAAGCTGCCTCTGGGTGACAGCAGAGCCAAAAGAGCCATGGGGGAGAAGGGATCCTGCAGACAGGCAAACAGAGTGGTTCTGTGTTGAACAGTAACCCCTCTCTGCATCTTCTCTCCTCAGAGAGTTTTCTGGAGGCTGGAGAATGAGATTGGCCTTAGCCAGAGCCCTGTTTGCCAGGTTGGTGTCCAGGCCTTCATGCTATGGGGTTAAGCCCCCTTGCCGTCCATGCTGCGAGGTGCAGGGGTGCTGCCTGGGGGTCCTCTCAACCAAGGCTCTCGGGGTGGGGGGCACTGGAGGCACTGCAGCTCTGTGTGTGTGGTGAGACGCTGCACCGACCCTGTGCTCTTTCTGCTCCTGATACCCATGTCTTGTTTTCCCTAGGCCAGATCTCCTTCTTCTGGATGGTAAGTTGATACTGTGAGTGCCCCTCTGACACTGCTGGGCCTGCCTGTGCCCTTCCTGGGGTTGGGAACATGCCATGGCCTTTATCTGCCTGCTCAAAATAGCCCTGTGTGACAGGCTGGCCTGGCAGCAGTGGCGCGGGGAAGTCTGCCTGGGGAACAGCTCTCACTGTGCTCAGCAGAGCCTTGCCCTGTGCACCAACCAGGAGGTCTGCATGTCATCCTGCCCCAAGTTTTGTTCCCTTTCCCTTGCCAGTTCCCAGGATGCACCCTGGCTGCCAGTCTGTGCTGGGGGGAAGTCCCTTCACTGCAGGGCATGCCCACCTTGGGTAGGGAATCTGGGTGAGATGCTGCTGTGGGGCGCCAGGCTCTGAGTACCAATACGGAGTGGGGGGAGCATCCCTGCCTGAGCCTCAGCCCCACCTCATCACACCCTACACAGGAGTCCCCTGAGCTGCGGGTAAAGGTTCCTCAGGCTCTCCTCCTCCCCAGTGCAGATCACTAGGCTTTCCTATAGGAAAAATATACCATCCAGCCATCCCCATCCCTCCTGACCTCAGTGCTTTTTTCCCTTCCCTCAGAGCCAACGAACATGCTGGATGTGAGGGCAATTTTGTGGCTGGAGACCTACCTGCAGGTAGGGGGAGGCAGGAGACCTTGATACAAAGAAAGGTGGGGGATGGAGATGTCCTCACCTCCCTGGGTGGTGGGACCAACCCCTGTACTCTGGCTTGATGGTGCTCAGGCCTCCCTCTTGCTGTCTCCTCCAGACCTGGCAGTCGACCATCCTCGTGGTGTCCCATGACAGGAACTTCCTGAACGCAGTGGCCACAGACATCATCCACCTGCACTCGCAGCGGCTGGACATGTACCGTGGGGACTTTGAGAACTTCATGAAGATCAAGGAGGAGCGGCTGAAGAACCAGCAGCGAGAGTATGAAGCCCAGCAGCAGTACCGTGAGCACATCCAGGTACTGGGAGAAGCCAGTGGAGCTGGGGCATTCTTCTTCCAGCCTTGTCCCTTTCCCTCTGCTTTAGTGGTTGTGTTGCTGTAGGTTTGGCAGTGGAGCAGAGTGGTTGGTGCTGAAGGGAACTTGGGGCTCTCTGACGCTTTTCTCTCTTGCAGGTTTTCATTGACCGCTTTCGCTACAACGCCAACCGGGCATCCCAAGTGCAGAGCAAGCTCAAGCTGTTGGAGAAGCTGTGAGTGCCTGTCCTGCTCCTTGCTGGAGGTGGGAAAGGGGCAGTGCTCGTGGGAAGAAATGGAAGTTCCCAGGGTACCTAGCAGATACAATTGTGATTTGGGCTTTTTGGGTGCCTGTCTCTGGTCCAGAGGCTTTGGTTAGTATGAGGTGTCACAGAGCTAAAGACTCTACCTGGGCTTCTGGTGTGGGAGCAGACCCAAGGTGCAGAGCACCTTGGTTATATGTCTCCTTTTCTTGCAGGCCAGTGCTGAAACCTGTGGACAAGGAATCTGAGGTGATCATCAAGTAAGTGTCCCTTGAGCCATTGTTTGGAGGGTACCTGGCTCTGTTTCTGACATGAGCTTCTCCAGAGTCCTGTCCCATCTGGGACAACCACCCCTTTGTGTGGGCCAGCTTCACTCTTGACAGGGAACCCAGACAGGTCCCCTCGTTCAGGCTGGGTTCCCTCTTGGGGCCAAGGCTGCAGGTCTTTGTTGCCTTCTCGTGACCGTCCTTCCCTGAGGCCCTGCATGGTATGGAGCCCTCCTTGTCATCTGGGGGGTTACAGAGGTTGTTCTGGGGGGTTGGGAGTCTCTGAAGTTCCTGGCTGTCTCTCACCTCTTCTTGCCTTCTCAGGTTCCCCGATGGCTTTGAGAAGTTCTCCCCCCCAATCCTGCAGCTGGATGAAGTAGACTTCTATTATGAGCCAAGTCATTACATCTTTCGTTCCCTCTCTGTCTCTGCTGACCTGGAGTCCCGCATCTGTGTGGTATGTGGGATTGCAGAATAATGGAGGCTGCGAGGGACCTTGGGCGGACCCTGTTCAAAGCAGGGATAGCTTTGGTTATAGGTCAGGTTGCTCATGTCCTTGTCCAGTTGAATTCTGGATATTCCCAGGGAGGACTATTTCTTCCATTCCACTGGGTCCTATCACAGCATTTGACCATCCTAATTTTGAGGAACATTGGAACATTTTTCCTAATACCAGTTAGAATTTTTGATTTCATCTTTTCACTGGATGCCTCTGAGAAGAGACTGGGTCCATATGTGGCTCCTGTTAGGTGACAGCAGCATGTCGTGGGGGCCCTGCTTCATTGGATGGGGCAGCAGACACTGTACTCTTGCAAATGAGGTTGGGACCAGGTATTCCTTAGGCTTGAGGGTTGGGGAGGGAACATCTGGCACTGCTGCCAGTGCTACTTGTCAGTGATAGAAATGCAGCTTCCTGGTAGCTGAAGTCACCGTTTATGCTCTGTCCTGGTCCCCCTCATCATCTGCAAAAACTGAAATTCCCTGATCACTGCCCCCCTCTCCGAAGTGCCTTCATGGATTTCACATTCTCCAATACTGCTGCTGCTTCTCTAGGTTGGGGAAAACGGCGCTGGCAAGTCAACCATGCTGAAGATCTTAATGGGGGAGCTGGCACCAGTCAGAGGGATCAGACATGCTCACAGGTACCTGGATAGAAAGGCTGAGGGCCTGGGAGGAATGGTGCAGCTGGGGGCTCCCGGGTTGTGCTTTGGAGCTGTGGCTGCTTGAGTGACCAGGATGGGTCCAGCACACCCACACACATGTCCCCTTATGGCACTGCAGATATCAATGCTGTGGTTGTAGCACCTGGTACCAGCTCCCAATCCCTCTTCTCACTCTGCAGAAACCTAAAGATCGGTTATTTCAGCCAGCACCATGTGGATCAACTAGACTTGAACATCAGTGCTGTAGAGTTACTGGCAAGAAAGTTCCCAGGTGAGTTTTTGTTGATCCCAGAAGATCTGGGCTGTTGAGGTCTCCTTTGCTGTGCATGGAGGAGCATTGATTTGTCCATGGTCCTGGGCAGAAAGCTCTGTGCTGTCAGTGCTTAAGGGTCACAGCCAGCACTGGGATAACTCCCCTCGTCCAGCTGAGTTCAGGTCACCAGCCATGAGAAGCAGGAATAGCTGGCAGTCTGCACGTCTCAGGCTGGTGCCAAGTTTTGGGGGTGAATGAGCTGCTTTCCTACTCATAGGATGAGCACTGGATCCCCCTTTCCCAGTTGCCAAAACCTCTAGTTCTCTTCTCCATTACTTAACCCAGTGACAGGGATTTGGGAGTAGCATCACTTGGTGTCAGTCACCAGCCCTGCAGCCCTTGTCCTGATTGTGTCAGTCAGGTTTTCCCTGCAAACCTCCTGCTTGGGAGGGAATTGCCTGGAAGTGCTGCTGAGCTCATCCCGTTTGCTGGCCTGGCACAGGCTACCCAGCTGCGGCCCTGTGTCACACCAGGTGTGCCATAGCTGTGTTGTGACATGATCCTGCAGGGAAGACGGAGGAGGAGTACCGGCATCAGCTGGGGAGCTACGGTGTCTCTGGAGAGCTGGCCGTGCGTCCTGTGGCCAGCCTGTCCGGAGGTCAGAAGAGTCGTGTGGCCTTTGCCCAGATGACCATGCCCTGGTAATTTTCTCCCAAACGCTGTTAATTTTTGCATGGCTTCATCCCTGGAGCTTGCTTCACCGGGAGGAAGGCAGGCATCCAGGGACTTTCTACTACCCCACAGAAGCCTTGTCCTTGGGGGTTTTTATGGAGAGGGAGGTTGTCACCCTGGGGAGACTGTGTGAAAGGAGGCAGGTGGTTTTCTCCCACTGCTTTGGGCTCCCAGGGATAAAAGGTGTCCCTGGGGCTGGGCAGTACCGATCCTGGGGTCAGGCACATTCCAGTGGCTGTGGCTCTAAGCAGCTAAAGCAGCAGAGTGCAGACCCAGCCTGAGCCTGTTTCAGTGCATCCTCAGAGCTGTCTTCTCTTCCAGTCCAAACTTCTACATCCTGGATGAGCCAACAAATCATCTGGACATGGAGACCATTGAGGCACTAGCAAAGGCCCTGAATAAGTTCCGGGTAAGGTTCTCCCAACATCTTCTGTTTTTCTAACGCTTCCTGCAGCCTCCAGCTCAATTTACTTGGTACCTCAGCCAGAGGTGGATGGTGAAATACCAGGAGTGATTTCAAGTCTAGGACAGAATTTGGGAAATGAGTCACATTTCTGCCTTAGCCATCCATCCTGGTGGATTGTTTACTTGCGGGCTTTGGCTAGGAGTGGCTGCGAGTGGCAGTAGTAGCCCAGAGAGCACCTTGTCCCATCCTCACTAGTCACCTACACTGTGACTTCTCACGTGCTGTGTGCAGCTCCCAGCCCTGCCTTGGTGCTGCTCAGATCTTCCTTAGGCACGTTTTATGCCTGATCTCCAAAGACTCAGCCTCCAGATACCACTGTGATCAACCTGGATCTCACTGGTTGTTGCTCAGGTTGGGGGCAGTTTTCCTGTGAAAGAAAAGCTTAGCTGAGGTTGCTCATGGCCTTACCCAGACACCTTTTCCGTGTTACTGTCTTTGTGTGGATTCTCCATCCTTGAAGTTGTTGGAGACCTGGAGAGCCAGTAACAAACCTTGCACTTGCCTTCTGAGAGTGGAGACTAAATGTGTTACTGCTGCACATGGCTCCTCCATAGGTGATCTGTCTGTCCCCCTGAAGGAAAGAAAGGCTGGGATGAGCTCCCTGCCAGCAAAATACTGTTAAGTTTTCCCTGGAACGGATGGAAAACTGAAGTGGTGGGCACAGGCTGGACAGAGGTACAAGATCTCCATGCCACCAGCCCAGGGCCCTGGGTTGTGCTCCACTAAGTTGCGAATTTTCCCCCTTATGTGTTGACAGGGTGGTATAATCCTGGTGTCCCACGATGAGCGCTTCATCCGCCTGGTGTGCCAGGAGCTGTGGGTGTGTGAGAACGCCACTGTGACACGCATCGAGGGTGGCTTTGACCAGTACAGAGACATCCTGAAGGAGCAGTTCCGGAAGGAGGGTTTCCTATAAGGGAGGTGGGAGCCGGACTGCACCAGGGGCTGGAAGGCAAAGCTCGGCCACCTCGGCATCCATCCCAACTGTGCCTGGCACAGTGCCGAGGATGCTGCTGCCCACATGGACCGTCAGCCATGCCATCAAACTGCCACCTGAACTGCTCTCCCCTCCCGGGGCCGGGTGGAAGGACAGCACCGGAGCAGGAGTCTGGTGTGCGTGGCCAGGGGCTCTGCTGCTGGCCGGGGCTGTGCCCGGCACTGGCCACACTGGGAAGGCTGTGCCTGGAGCTGCTGCTGTGCCGAGAGGAGGGAAGGCAGAGCATCCCGACCCTCGGTTTAACTCCGTGCTCTGCAGGGCAGAAGAGCTGTTCTATGTGTTTCTTTGCTTCACCCTCTGCCTTTTTCTTTCTTTGTTTTTTTGTTTAACTGCCTGAGCACTAGTCCAGCTCCATCACATGCCACTGTCCTCCCTGCTGCCTTTGAGGGAAATGAGGCCTTTGCTGCTAAAAGTGACCCCCGCCTCTTCCCCAGCCCCCTGGTGCTGGGGCTTGCTTACGTCTATAGTGCCGAGGGAGCCAGAGCCCAGCTCTCCTGGGTGTGCTCCCTGCTCCTTTCCCTGTGCTGCTGCCGGTACCTCCTTGCTGCCTGCCTTGCCTTTGAACTGGCCCGGGGGTGGGCTGCCCGGCATCCCTCCTTACCCACCCACACGGAGGTTGTGGTGTAAATAAATGCAGGACGCAGTGGGTGCAATGCTTTCCTTTCCTTGGGGGGCTGTGGGCCTTGATTTTGGGGGGAGTGTTGCCCCAAACGCAAGGCTGGTGAGGGGGAGATGCTTTCCAGATGATTCTCTGAATTAAATGGCAGCTCTGTGGTTCAGGTGAGGCTGGGACCTCCTGGATGGAGTGTGCCAGTGTCCCACTGGGCAGTGAGGGGCCACAGGCCACCTTTGGGGGCATGGAGCTGCTGTGAGGCTGGGGTTGGATGTCAGCTCTGGAGTGTACCGGATCCGGTTGTGGTTTGGGGGGGAAACAGGGTGGGCAGAAGGAAGGGGGCAGAGCTTTAAATTATATTGAGCAGGGTAAGGGAATGTATTTCTGGGTGTCTGAGAGGAACCAGGAAACACCAACACCTTAGGAAGCGACAGAGTAATACCCATAAATCGTCTCAAAGGAATTATTTGGCAGAGCTCCTCCCAAACGGTGAAGAGGCCCATAGCCCAGTTGAAGTGTCTCCACACCAAAGCATGTAGCATGGGTGACAAGAGGAGTTGGAAACCATGGTGCAAATAAAAAACCGTGATGTAATTGCTATGAAAGAAACAGCAAGACATATCACACAACTGGAACACCGCAGTGGAGGGCTACAAGATTTCAGAAGAGATGATGGAAAGGAGGGGCAGGGGTGTTGGACTCTCCTAAGGAAGGGACAGATAGTGAAGAGCTGCCTCTGAGTAACAGCCATAAACAGGTTTGAGAGCCTGTGGGTAAAAATCAAGGACAGGACCAGCAAAAAACAGCCTGTGTATGGGGTCTACTATGGGCTGCCTGGTTGGGGGGATCTGCTGATGCAGCTGTCTTGCTTCAGATTCGTTGGCAAACTCGGTGTATCTTCAAGTCCTGCATCCGAGTTGTTTATGAAGATTTGAAGAGCATTGGCCTTAAAATTGAGCTCTGCAGAGCCCCACTAGTGACCAGTTGCCAGTCTAATGTCACCCCATTCACTATAACCTGAGCCATGAGCCAGTTGCTCACCCATTTCATGACATATTTATCTATCTGTGTGCTGGGTATTCTGTCCAGAAGAATCCTGGGAGAGACAGTATTGAAAGCTTTACTGAACTCCAAATTTTTTATCAAGGCTTCCCTTGATCAGCTACGTGAGTCACCTTGTCCTTAAAGGAAATTAAGTTTCTCAAGCAGGACTTTCCCCTCATGAACTTGTGCTGGTTGTGACTGATGCCTGCCTTGTCCTTCAGGTATTTTTCCATAACTCTCAGAATAATCTTCTCCATAATTTTACCAGGCACTGAAATGTGACTGACAGGCCTATAGTGCCCGAGATCATCCCTCTTGCCCTTTCAGAAAACTGGAAAAGTGTTTGCCAGTTTTCAGTCAACTCCAGATTCCTGTGGCATTCAAAAATCATTGAGAGAGGTCTCATGATGACATCCACCAGCTCTTTGAGTACTCTTGGATGAATTCCATAAGGCCTCATACACCATCCCCATAAAGAGATTCAGCTGGAACAAGTTTGGGATTGACTGGGAGTTTATCGTCCTCACAGCCGTGGTCCTCCATCTCAGGCACCCCTAGAGCCCATCGCTGGTGTTGAAAGCTGAAGTGAAGAAAGCATTAAACATCTTTGCCTTGTCTATGTACCTGGTTGTGGGGTGCCCATCCTCATCCAATAACGAGAAAATGTGACTTCTGGGGTGGCTTTTGCTGCTGACATATTTAAAAGAGAGGAAGAGTGACTTTTTACACAGTCGGACAGGGATAAGAGAAGGGGGGATGGCTTTAACTGAAAGAGGGGACACTTACATTGGATACTAGGATGAAATTCTTCCCCGGGAGTGTGGGGAGGCAGAGGCACAGGCTGGCCAGAGCGGCTGGG
>NW_008236696.1:5176935-5181303 GCF_000691975.1 Corvus brachyrhynchos | reverse complement strand
CCGGGGCTCCCGCCAGAGCCGGCTGTGATATCGGCTTGGTTGGGATATGCTGGGAGTTTAATCCACTCGTGGTGTTTGTTGCAGCCACTTCAGAAGCGGCGGAGAACTGTGGAGGATTTCAACCAGTTCTGCACCTTCGTTCTGGCCTATGCAGGCTACATCCCGTACCCTGAAGAGGTAAGCGGGCTTGCACAGTTTTCCTCTACAAAGACACTGGTTCTCCTGGTCTCCCTGGTATGTGCAGACCCAGCTCCTAATCTTAAAGAGGGTTGGAAGGTACCTTAAAGATCATCTAGTTTCAATTCCCCTACCAGGGGCATGGGTGCCACCCACTAGATCAGGTTGTTCAGGGCCCATCCAGCCTGGCCTTGAAGTTTGGGTAGACACTGCAGGAGAGTCATTCTCTCCTTACCCTGAATATCTGTGCTCTGGTCTCTCATGCTAATCCTTCATCTTCCCCTCTTGCCACTAGTATGTGCCCTGGACCCATGGAGGCAGCATGAGCCCCCAGAACAGCACGGGGAGCACTCAGGACAGCGATAGCTCGACCTCATCTCACTCCTCCGATGGCCACATCCCAATGGACAATAGGAAGAGCAGTAATGCTGTGGCCAGGGGGGCTGTGGACAATGGCCTGCTAATGAACAGCCCTGCCTTTTCCACCGCCTTCTACAACGTCCGGCCCCAGCAAATCAAACGGAAGAAACCACCAGCAAAGAAACGCATTTTGGAGCAGGAGGTGAAGAAGAGGGTACCGCTGAGTGCTTGGAAGGACTTTGGGGCAGAGCAGGATGGGGTGAAGCAGCTGGCTGCACTGGCAGGACAGCTGTCTCCTGTGAAAGAGGAGCTATTGGACCCGCCTGGGGACCCCCAGCCCAACTCCCTCCTGGAGGAGCCGATGACGGAGGAGAAGGACTTGAGGTACGGAGCGCAGGGAACTGAGAAGCCAGCAGATGATCCTCAGCTTACGGAGCACGACCCTTTCTCTGGAGGGAGGAAAAGCCCTAGTCCCTGTAATACCTTGGACCAAAGCACAGGGGAAGATACAAGCAGAGAGACCTCCCAGCTCAGTGGTAAGTGTCTGGGGGATTGCAAAGGGCCCTGTTGTGCTGCAGCCAGTGCCAAATGTTGTCCCTCCCTCAGCTGGAGCCATCCTTGCTGGCCACAAGGAGGGTCTGTCGATAGCCCAAGCCTCTCCCAGCAAGAGGAATACTTTGGGACCTGGGGGACTGAAGAGCAGAGGGCAGGGAGCTGACCTGCCCTTTGGCAGCTCTGTTCTGCAGAGCAAGTGGTGCAGACCTGAAACAGGTCTGAAGTGGGGTGTAGGGCTGCCTTACTCTTCTGGTCTTTATTTTTTTTTCTCTCTTTTTTCCCCCTCTTGCAACTTTAGCAGTTGAATTCACAGAAGTTCCCAACACCAAAGCAGAAGGTGAGTGGAGGGCTGTCCCATTTAACACCAGTGGAACTGGCTGGGGGGGGGGGGGGGCGGCCCTAAGGTGGTGTCTGACCGGTGTCTCTCTCTCCCTGAGCAGACGATGATGCCTGGGATCTGATCACCTGCTTCTGCATGAAGCCCTTCGCAGGGAGGCCCATGATCGAATGTAACGAATGCGCTACCTGGATCCACCTCTCTTGTGCCAAGATCCGCAAATCCAATGTGCCTGACATTTTCATCTGCCAGCGGTGCCGGGATGCCAAGCAGGAGATTCGCCGCTCGAACCGAGCTCGGACAGTGCCCCGCAAGCGCCTCGTTGACTGAAGCTCCTGCAGAGCAGGAGGGCTGGGGGTCCCTTTTTAACCTGAAGACTTAGACAATCAATGCACTGGCAGGGGAGGGGCTGGGACACAGGGCCAGACTGTCCCCCTCACACCTCTGGCCCTTGAAAGCTGCCCTGCGGTTCCTCCCTGAGGATCATATTGGCCACAGAGCTCGGTTATCCCAGAAGTGTGTGGGGGATAGGAGGGTGGTCTAGATGCGCATCCCTGTGGGTGGTGTGTTAGTGTTTGTGATCTCCTGGGGCCCCACATGCACTAACTGTTGGATCCCACCTCCTCCTCACAGCCCCTCCAAAGAGCCCTGCCCATGTGCCTTCTGCACTTTCCCTGGGGTATGCAGGCCCCGCTCCTGTCCTGGTGACACTCAGCTCAGCCCCCACCTGCCAGTCCCCATGACTATAATTCTTAACTGGGTTCTTTCCTACTTGCACATCTGGTTACTGTGGGACCACAGCTGGGGGCAGGGTGTGGGACAGCCCCCTGTCACACAGCAGCCCCCAGGCTCGTCCCTGTGCCTCTTTCCTCCTGTGGAAAGCCTGGGCCCCAAAAGTGCTTTATGTTTTTATAGTTACTTTGTATTATAGTTAATTTGTATTATAGTTACTTTGTATTATAGTTAATTTGTATTATAGCGAATTCTGGTCCTTGCCCTGTGGAGTGTGACTGGAGTCTTATGTATATAATAAATACTTTTGCCATAACAGTGGTGGCTTTGGCATAGGTCAGTGGCCTTGGTTCTCATGTCCCTCTGGGAGGCAAGTGCTTCTCTTGTGCTGTGGCTGGGAGGGGACCTGGTGCAGGGACACCTTTCAGCCCTGTTACTCCCCCAGATAAATCCCAAGCTGCAAAAACAACAGGAAACAAGCAGACCAGTGCATCTATATTTAATTTGGCAATGACCACCTCCCCATGCTGCTGCAGTTTACAGGGATGCTCCATGGGTAGGTCCTCAGGAGGTGCACGGCCTGGGGGACAATCTCTTCAGTGAGAATCATGCTCCAGAACCTGCAGGCATCTCACGGGGAATGTCGTGGGTTATTCCGCAGAAGCAGCAGGTCTGATGGCTCAGGGAGGAAGGGTGTCCATGTGCCCTTGCTCTGATGCTTAAGGCACATCACTGTTGGGCTCAAAAGACAAGTTTTGCTCTTGGCCTCTGACAAACTCTTCTTGTCTCTGTTTCCACTCTGGAGTGCAGTTAAAAATTAGTCCCGACAACAACTGAGGTGCCAAAGGTTCCAGTTTTCTCCATAAAATAAGCCTCTAATTCCAACACAGAGATATCATTGGCTTCATCTGCAGATCCAGAGGTGTGCCAGCTTCCATCAGGGATGCTGTTGGGACAGGTGGGAGATGCAGTGAGGGTGACAGGACTAGAAGGCTCTGGGGGCTGAGTGCTGACCTGGCTGGGGCAGCAAGAAGGCACTGTTTGTGGGGACCCTTACCAAGCAGGGTCCTGCTGGTACAACGTTTCAGTCCCAAGGCTGTGAATGGTCCAGGAACAGCAACTAACCTGGGTGTAATTTCTCTGCTAGGGGACAAAGCTGGAGTTATGCAGCCAAGCAGTATCCAGTTGAGGTAGGCAGGCAGTGGTCTATTCCTCCGTGGCCCAGACAGAGCTGCCTGCCTTCTGCTCCAGGTGGGGAATCACCGCCTCCGTGTAAAACTTCTCCAGCTTGGGCACCGTATTCCTCCAGAACGCCCTGTCAAACTCCACGGGGACCACAGCCGTCTCCTTGTTGGTGTGCACCACAAAGTCGGCGTGCTGGAAGCCAGTGGTTCCCAGCTGGCATTGGACCTGAGTGAAGTAGGGATGATTCTTCTTCAGGGCATAGGAATCCCCATCCACCTCCAGGCAGAAGTCCTTGTCCTTGCAGGCCTCTCGCACTGTCCTGTTCCTGTGCTTGTAGGGACACTTCACCTCCAGCAGCCCCAGGTCCTTCCCTGTGGCTGCGTCCTTGATGATCCCATCAGGGCTGGCAGCAAGCCACTTCTTCTCCGGGTGAATGAAAAGGCCACAGTCTTCCACTTGCACTGGCTTGCCCCCCTTCTGTAATTTCTGTTTGTAGGCTTCCACAGCCACCTTCTCATTGCGGATCCCCCAGGACATGGCTGGGGTCTGCACCCTGGAGCCAGAGCCCACCACCTCTTTTAGGTAGGACTGGGGCACCTTGTCTGTCTTGCTGTTGGCAAACTTGCTGTTGGCAATTTTGGGGGCCACGGAGGCAGTGATGCGGTTCTCCCGCCACTCGTACCACTTGGGGTTTTCCCGCTGGCCCCGGGTCTCCTTCTCCACCCTTGGTATGTCCTGGGTCTTTACAGGGGGCAGGAACCAGTCACAGGCCTTGCTCGGGTCAGCCTCAGGCTGCTTCTTCTGTGGGCACAGGTCAGTTCTGGCAGGACCAGCGGCTCCCTTGGCATCAGGTGCCTTCTTCTGGGTTGTAGAACTCCTGGCGGGTGCACTGCTCTTGTCCCCAGCATCTCCCTGGGCTCTGCGGGATGCTGTGGATCTTGGCTGAGCAGAGTCTGCCTTTGTCCCCCGCCCCTGCGTGGGGGTGGTAGCCTTGGCAGCTGGAGGGCTTCGGGAGCGGGTCC
>NW_008236696.1:5166498-5175769 GCF_000691975.1 Corvus brachyrhynchos | reverse complement strand
CCGGCGGCCGGGGAGGAAGCGGAGACACGCGTCACCGGCACGAGAGTTTCGGGTTCCTCAAATCCATGCGGTTTCGTTTCTCCAGCGAGCCTGGCGCCATCGAGCGAGCCCCAGCGGGGACGCTGCTGCGAGATCCCCCATGGCTGAGAGCCCCCGTTGTTTTCTCCTGCCGAAAGCAAATCCAGCAGCCACCAGTGTGTGGCCTGAGTCTGTGTTAGAGCCAGCCGCACAGGGGCTTCCAGCCCCCCATCTACCTCTGCCAGCATCCTGGGAAGATTTCAGTCAGGCAGGCTGAAGTGCTGGCGGCATTCCCAGCGCCTCTCCCCAAGGATCCCAGATGTCTCCACCAGCCGTCTCTAACCCTGCTCATGTGTTGTTTCGTTTCCTCCCTCCAGGCCCTCTGTAACTCCCTACAGCTGGGCAGACCAATATTACACAGGTTAAGCCAAAGCGTGCCTGATTTTGACCAGAAAAATTTTTACTTTCTCCTCTATGGCTACCCATCCTCAGGATTCGGTTTAGTTCTTGCTTATTAAGGAGCAGCTAAACAGGACACCCCTGCCTCTCTCCCCGAGGGCAAACCCTCTGCCTGTGCAATCTTCAGCAGGGTCTGAGGAGCTGCAGCTGTGTTGAGTGCAGTTGCTGCCAGCCTGGGTTTTGGGTTATTTCCCAAAATAACTAAACTCACGCTAAATTCACAGGACTTGTCAGCAACTCAGGACCTGAGAGCATCTGTAAAAGCTCTGTGATCTGTACCCCTTCCAGCAAGCCCTATCAATGGGTGATAATTCAGCTCAAGGAACAGGTGATTTGGGGATAAATACTCAGATCCTGATTGGTCCCTTGGGTTGTGTTGCAGTTGCTGGTGAGGCGTTACTGAGGTGTGAGGATGCTGAGCACTGGGCTGAGCTGGGCCTCTGTTTGCAGGGTTTAACCCATGCTAAGGCTTGCTCAGCACTCTGCTGAAAAGCAGTGCCGGGCTCTCCAGGTCTATTTGTGTCTGTGATGAGCTGCTATAGGGAAACTATGACAGTATAGAGCAGGGACACAAATACCTGATGCTGCTGGGAGCAGATTGGGATGGGGGCCTTCTATGTCTCCTGCGGAAGGCTGCCAGTGTGCTGGGGGAGGCTCAGCTGAGTCCCCAGCGCTGCACATGCTGCTGTTACTCACCTGCTCTCACGCCTGGGCTGATGTCTGATGCTGTGGCTGGCCAAGCTCCATCACCCCGGCTGGTGGCACTGAACCAGCGCTCGCATTTGGATGCTTTTCTTTTGCCTCAGCTTGGCCTAGAAATGGTATCTCAGAGAAAAATCAAAGCTTGTGGGTTTTTTTCTGGGGCTGGGCTGGAGTGGCTGCGGCGCTTGCTGTGATGATGGGAGCGGGAGTCCCATGGACATCGCAGGCTGTGTGGATATGTTGTGGTGTGCAGGGCCTCCAGCAGCTCCCAGAGCTGGCAGCTGTCACAGGGGGATAACACATGGGTTAGCATCCTTCTCCTGTGGTCGTGAAGGAGGGAGAAGGGGAGCAGCTGCACACTGCAGCTCTCTCTGCGCAGGGAGGGGAAGTGAAATACTATGGGGCATCTCACATGGGGGAGGGAACGGCTCAGAGTGCTCTAGCAAGGGCCCTAGGGATGCACAGAGTGCCTCTTGGCCCGATAATTGTTGACTAAAGCTCAGGGTGAGGGGTCAGGAAGGAGAAGTGTGTCTCATGCTAAGTGTGCAGCAAAGGGCCTCTTCCACCAAGATTTCTCTCTGTTGCTGTCACCTGTGAAACCTGTGTCAGGGAGCTGAAGCTGTAGTGGCATATGGGTCAGCTCAGAGGTGAGATCTAAAAATACCTGCTGAGGACTGGGGACTGCTCCCCTCGTGGTGCTGCTGGATTTTTCTGCCCCAGTTTGTGTCTGGAGTGGCTCCAGGTTCAGTGTGGCTGTGACGGTGGGTTCTGCGGTGCAGGAGGTGGGGGGGACTCCTCTCGGTGTGCTCTATAAAAAGAGCTGCAGCAGCACAGTCCTATCTATAGCACAGGGAGCTGCCTGGGAAAGGCAGGGCAGGGATTAGCCCAAATCTGATGGATTTCTCTGGCCCTGCTTGGGAATGTGGGGCTGTCAGTGGCTGAGGGATTCCCAGTGTGCCCTGGCTGTGAGATCTCCCTGCCAGCAGACATGTCCTGACTTTGCTGGGATTTCCTGACTGTCTCCGCCTTCCCCAGGGGAGCTTGTTGTCACACTTGTCACCCAAAAGCTGGGCTGTCCCTCAATCCCCCCTTTCCAGCTCCTCAGGGCTATGATTTCACTGCAGCATATGGAGGCTGATGAGGACAGCCCAGTGGAACCCCAGGACATCTGGGTTTGGGGTGGATATTCAGCATCTACCTGCTGCTCCGAGTCATTTTGTGGTGGTCTCAGGGCAGCTGAGACCTTTCCTAGTGAAGCTGGATGTGACACTTGTGGCCCACATTATTTGTACTGGAGAGTTCAGCTGGCTGATGGGGGCTATTTTGCCTCATTATTTGTTTGGGGGGGCACACAAACAAGGCGGTGGTTACATGTCCCAGTCAGACAAACCCCATGGTTTTCCTTGCTGCAGCATCACCAAGGGTCTCACCAGTACCCTAGTTTGCCTGGACTATTCTGTGGGTGCAGAGCAGCCCACAGCTGTGGACTCTGCTCTTGACTGGTGCCTGTCACTCTCTGGGGGTGTTGGCTGTCCCCTGAGACCCCCAGCGTTCCCCATGAGAGCATTCCCCTGCTCCCCTCCCGGGGTGCTGGTACTAGGGAGTGTGTCTCTTTAATGAGGCTGGGCTTGGAGCAGCTCTGCTGCTGGCACAGGGAGTGAGGGATGGAGCGAGGGCGGTGAAGGAGCCAGTGCCAGAGAGGGAGCCTGCAGCAGGAGAGGCGGGGAAGGACCGCTCATCCCCCGGGTACCGCAGCCGCCCAGACAGAGGGGAAGGGAAACCCATCCCCAGGGAAGAGAGCTCTGCAGAAGGCAGGGACCCAGCGGGTGCTGAAAGGAGCCTGCAGCCTCTGTGTCATCCTCATCGTCCTCCTCCAGGTAAGGGCCAGGGGCAGGCAGAGCAGGGACCATGGTGGCCTGGGACCCTGAGGGTGTCCTGCAATTCCTCGGTGTCCCAGGGTTGTGCATCCGCTGTCGGGGCAGCTCTGGGTCATAGGAGGGGTGAGAGGTGGAGATGAGACAGCAGGGCCACAAAAGTGCTGAAATCACCATCTGGCAGGGACCGGACGGGGCTGGCTCCAGTAACTGCTGGGAACATGCTCCAGGTTATCAGCAACCAGTCCCTGGCCCACGCCACAGCTGTCCCGTGGTGGGGGACACTGGGACCCTTCTGTGGGGCTGCCCTGCCAGGATTTGCCCTTGTCAGGGGAAATCCATGGGGCTGAGACTTTTCTTTTGGGAGGTGCCTGTATTAGGGTGCATTGAGGGCAAGTAACTCCTGTTCCCTGGCACAAGGATGTTTTTTTCCGGGGGTTTTAATGGCTCTGGGGAGGCGAGAGCAGCAGCTCAGGTCCTGGAGGTGGTGGTCCTGGATGCAGTGTTGGAGTCAGGGTGTGAGTCCCAGCTTGTGTGTGCAGTGGACTCTGCTCTCTGTTCCCACTCCCCAGCAGACAAAGCAGGAGGCACCACAGGCTGGAGATAGTCCTTTGCCCCATCCAGCAATTCCTTTCCCCCTCGCTCCTCTTTGGGCTCTCTGCAGTGGTGTGTCCCATGGGTGTAGGGCAACAGCACCATCACCTCCTGACTCCATAGCCTTCTCTGTGCTCCAGGAGTTGGGATGGATCCTGCTCTCCTGCCCTTGTGCCCCATGGGATGTCTCACAGGGAGGGGAGGCAAGGGAAGCAGGAGGGTCAGCAATGGCTCTTCACTCCAGGCACTCTTGCAGAGGCTTGGGCTCCTCTCCTTCCATCCTTTCTCTTGAACCTGCCTGTGTATCTGTCACCAATGAAAATTTCCGCTGGGTTTGCCCATGTTGGGTTTGGCCTCTTCCTTCCCCTGGACTGTGCTGAACCCCAGCTTGGGCGGCTGTTGCTGCAGCAGGTGAAACTCTGACAACTCCCCAGGAAGCTAAGCAGGGTCCACTGGGCTCAGGCACCTGCCTCCCTGTAGCAGCCTTGCTGGAAAACTCAGCCTGCCCACAGGCGAGAAGAGAAGCATTGATTTATTCTGACCTAGGGAAGAGTCAGCTCCTTCTCGCTTTCACAGACGGTTTTTAGCTGCCAGCACAGAGAGCTGCCCCCGGCCTGCTGTAGCCCTTTTATACTGGGGTTGTTGCTGGTTAAACCATCTCCTGCAGGCAGTAGGTGGAGGGGAGGAAGAAGAGAGGGCTGTGAAGGCACTGGAAATCATGCTGGGGATGGGGAGAGGGCTGGGGACCTGTTGGTGATGCCACGCTTTGGGGTGAGGAGCATCAGCTCTGGTTTTATTCATTACCATGGGGCTTAGAGCAGCCAGCACGAAGCGTGGCAGGGCCAGATGGAGCCTGTTTACTCTGTGAGGGTAAATGTAAAGAGAAGTGATAAAAAGCAGCCGGGACAGCTTCTCCAGTAAGTCCCTGGTAAACAAGCTGGCAGTGACCCGGCCAAAAGGCAGCACAGCAAATAGCGGGCATGTTGCTGAGCATTAAACTGGGTGCCTTGGGAACAAATTAAACAGCTTTGGGGAGAAATATGTCTTTAATGGCTCAGTGTGGCTGGGTTGGAGGCATCCTGGTCTCCAGATCCTGTCTGGGTGCTATGGTCAGGGCAGGAACCAGCTGTTGATGTTCCCAACTGTGGAACAGCAAGTGTGGAGGAACAGCAGACAGTGCAGGGACCTTGTGCCACCTCATGTGCTGGGAACACAGTCTGGGGGGCTCAGCAGTGTGTGCAGCATCCTGCACAGAGGCTGGAGGGTTGTTGATGATGGGGCATGGTTGGGTGGCCAGGATCTGTCAGCATAACCCTGCAATGCCACTTGAGCAGGTAAATGGCTCTCCTCTGCTGTAATGGACTGATTTTCCTGGGATGCAGCCACATTGCTAATGCACTTCTGCGCTTCTCCAAGGCCCCCTGCTTTGTGCCAGCTGGGAGTTTGGTCCCAGTGCTGCCTCCAAGGATGGAGTCCTGCTCTGCTTTCAAAGATGCTCTGTGAGAGGCACTCATGACCACATGCCGAGGGCACCCCAAGCCTCCCATTACTGATGCTCTTATGAGTTGTTCCCAGGATGAAGGCCACTGGATGGGGACACCAGATGGCTCACTTGTACCTGGCCTTGTCCTTGCCCCGGGCACATCGTGTGCTGGAGCACCAGCACAGGGCGTGGGGCGGGGCCTCGCTGCTGCTGGGTCGTGGGTGCTTGGGGCAGGCAGGGGATACAGAGTGGTGCAGACCCCATGCACACTGTCCCCAGATCCATACAGCCGGGGCTAAGGCTGACACGAATATTTTATACAAATATTTGATGGCACAGGGTGGGCTGATGTTGGAGAGATGCCTTGACTCCAGACAATTATTTCTGATGCTGCTCCTGGATGTTTTTCCCAAGGGGAAGAGAGGTGTGGAGTGGGTTGGTGCCCTGGTGGGAAGGAATCCCCAGCCACCTCTCTTCCTACCAAAGGGTGGGACCCCAGACACATCAATTTCTGGGCAAAGAAGGTGATGATCATCCACTTGTCGGGCTCCACCCTGCAGTGCATTCCCCTCGGTGCTGTTCTTCCGTGCAGCACTGACCTTGTTGTTAATTATTAAACCCCCAGCAAACACTGCTCGCTGCTTTGTCCTAGTTACACTGTGGGCTTCTCACCCTTCTGGTTGGCTTTTTTTTCTAAACAAATTACCCTGGTAACCTCTGTGGATGAATGGAGATGGAAGCAGAAGACGCTTCTCTCCCAGCCAGTGCAGGAGATGGCCTGGGGAGGCTCTGGAGCTGCTCTGGGGTGGCTGAGAGATGGGCTGCATGTGGTTGGCCATTATCCATTCTGTCCAGGAGACCCTGCTTGTCTGCCAGGGCTTGTGGCTTGCATGTAACCACTGCTCACAGGAGTTTTGTTGCCCTCTCTGTGGGCTCCTGTGGCTCCAGACCTGGTTTGCAGATGGGCGGGGGTCCAAGGAGAGACCTGGGTCCAGGTCCATGTGTTCTGTGGATGCTGAAGAGCAGCATGGCTTGTGGGAGGCCTGGAGACCTGCTTACCCTTGCAGGCTGGGCAGATGGAAATGGCTTGTGGGCAGACGCCCCTTCCAGCAGATCCCTGTCCCTGAGCATACAGTGCCTGCCTTCCCTCTGCTCACAGCTGCCCACTGAGGGACCATGCCAGGCCTCTACACCCTCTCGTCCTGGGAGGCTCTGCCCCTGAAGAGCTCCACGGTGAAGGCTTGTGCCAATGGATACTCCCTGAGCATCACTGCTCACCTCCTGTACACCAACCCCCACAAGGAGCCTGTGGAAGGTAAGGGAGGGCTATCAGGCCTAGCAGGGACCCAGGCTGCCTGCACGGCCCCCTAAAGCCCTTGTGCTGGAGAGCATCCTGTCTCCAGCCCACCCGTGTCCTGGCCCCCAAACCTTGCTCAATTTGGGGAGCAAAGGCAGAGGCCAGCAGAGGTGGGGCCACTGTCACACACTGTGGGCAGGAGGAGAGTGAGACTGAGCAGACCCCCATCACTGAGGAAGAGGGGGTTTCATCCTCCCTCTGGGTTAGGAGGCTCTGGTTTGCTCCTGTATCTCACTCGCGTGCATCTCAGTCGTGCTGCGAGTCAGGCAGGTTCTCAGCGGGGCTCCCATGGGCTGTTCCGTGCCACAGCAATGGCTGTGCTGGGATCTGCCTCGGGGCTCTCTTCTGCCTGCAGGCATCTTCATCTACCCTCTGGAGGAGTCGGAGGTGGTGGCCGGCTTTGAGGCAGCAGTGGGCAGCCGGCGGGTGACATTCCAGGTCCAGAACAGGCACCGGGTGCAGGACTGCTGCCTCCAGTGCAGCCCCAGCCCCGGACGGCTGCGCCGCTGTGCCAGTGGTAAGTGTTGTGGCATGGGTGATGCTGTTGGGTGTTCCTGGCCAGGAGGCTCAGAACGGGTAGGGGTGAAGTGTGAGGGAGAAGGAGGGGCTGAGAGCCCCTGCCAGGCCACCCCAGTGCCTGGGGGGTCTCTGAGGCTGGAGATCTCAATGTCTCCTTTCCCCTCCCTCCACCTCTTCTGGAGCTCTGCCATTATTTGCATGGCCTTCATGACACCTGTTCTCTACTGTCACCTTTAGGAGCAATTAGGGCCACTCATGACTTCCTCCACAACCCCACATGCCTCGCTGACCTCCCCCCATCTCTCATCCCTCTCCTGTCCAGGCCACCTCGTCTTGGATGAGGACGTGGAGCACTCCACCTTCATCATTGTCACTGGCACACTGTGCCCCTCGGAGAGCCTGGCTGTTACCCTGAACACAGTGCAGGAGCTGCCCACGCTGCCAGACGGGGCCCTGCGCCTCCTCCTGCCCCCCATCCTCACGCCCCACGTCCCCGCCGACCCCGAGAGCGAGCCGGCAAGCTTGTGTGACGACAGGTTGGCCCTATGGTGATTTTCATGGCTTTCTCAGTCTCTGCCATCCCAGGGGGGTGATGCCAATGCTGAGCGAGCAGGGCAGGGGGCAGGAGCCATCACCCCCTCTCCCCTTGCAGCCCCACCAGCTGTTTTGGGGGGCCAGGTGCCCGGAGCCAGTCACCCACTGTGGCGCCTGTGGAGAGCATGGACGTCTTTCGGGGACGACCCTACAATCCTTTTCCTTATGAGTTTGCCTTTGAGCTGCTGGTCAAGGGCCCCTGCTTGCTGGCAGGTGGGTGGCTTGGGTGTTATCAGTTGGTTGTGTAAAACCTCCTCAAAATGTGGGTGGTGTTCCCTGGTCCCTCCATGCTTCTAGGAGGATGTGAGGCCCTGTCCCCAGGTATCCACTTGCACTCCCTGCAGGTGAAGAAGCCCTTTTCCCATTCCATCCCTGGGGCTGGGACCCCTCAAAGTCACCCTGCCTGTGCCTTTGGGCAGCTCTAGGTCAGCAGCCTCCTTCCCTGGGGAGATGTGATGCACTGAGGAGAGGATGGGTGAGGAGGGGAAGATGGTTGGTTGGTGGGGACGTGCTCCTGGCTGCTGACCCAGTCAATCCCATTAGCTCTGTCAGGAACTGCTGTGGGGCCTGGTGGGTGGGAGGCTGAGGAGGGGGTTTGTGAGAGATTTCCTGCTGCCTTCCCTTCTCTGCAGGGCTGGAGAGCCCATCACATGCCCTGAGAGCTGATGCCGACCCCTGGGCCAGTTCTGCCACCACCACCTGCGTCACCCTGGCTGAGCCCCACTGCTATGACAGGGACCTGGAGATTATCCTCTACCCTTGTGGTGAGGGGGGATGGTCCCCGTGGGGGGTTTGAGACATCACCCCAAAAACATCCAGAGCATCCCCTAGCCCCTCGTGGCACGGGGTAGCTTGAAACTCTCCTGTGCCCCCCAGAGCCCCACAGCCCCCACCTGGTGATTGAGGATGGCACCATGACATACCCTGAGTACGAGGCACACATCCGGAGCCGCCGGGATTACGCGCGGATTGCCAGGAAGGACAGCAGTGGCGAGAGACAGGTGACAGGGCACGGCTACTGCTGCCCCAGCCAGGAGGGGGAGGAGGGAAGGGGGAGATGGTGGGATGTGGGTGAGGAAGACCTTGGCATGGTCCGGGGGGTGTGAGAAAGCCTCTGACCCGCCTGGCTCGCAGGTGGCTTTCGTGCAGAAGCGTTTCCACAAAGACATCTTCCCCAACCCCGTGCTGATGCTGAACTTCTGCCCGGTTGTGGAGGGCGTCCCCGGGGACCTGCAGAGCGTCACCCGCGAGATCCTCTTCCTCATTGACCGCAGCAGCACCATGAGTGGTCCTGACCTTGACAAGGTCAAGGTGAGGCGCGGCCATGGGTCCAGGGGTGCTCCCTGGGTGGCCAGTTCTTAGCAGCTGTCCCTGGTCCCTGCTGTCACCTCAGGAGGCTTTGCTGGTGGCTCTGAAGAGCCTCCCATCAGGAACACTGCTCAACGTCGCCAGCTTTGGCACTGACATCAATCCCATCCAGTCGCCTCTGCAGCAATGTGAGTATCACAGGCAAATTGGTGTGCTCCACTAGCCCTTCTTTGTCCTCCTCCCAGCTCCTTGACTCAGGGTGGGGGCTGGTGAGCTGGGGGCTGCTGCAAGTCTGGCTCTGCATGTGGCCAGGAGACGCTGCGGCGTGCCTGCGAGCACCTTGGCGGACTGCGGGCGGACCCT
>NW_008236696.1:5164523-5164776 GCF_000691975.1 Corvus brachyrhynchos | reverse complement strand
TGTGTTCTCCAAACCCCCTGCGCTGTTCCCACCGATTTCTCCTTATGCAGCCTCAAGTCTCACTTGCACCTGCCCCAAGGGTGTCCTTCACCCATCACATCCCTCAGCCTGTTGGCTCCGCTTTGCCTGGGCTGCCCCAGCCCAGCACGCGGCCAGGGCAGCACTCTGGCTGTCAGACCCCCCTGCCCATCCCTGCTAAAGGGCTCACCACTGGGTTTGCCAGTCCCCCGCCCCAGCCCAGCCATCGCATCGC
>NW_008236696.1:5162244-5164421 GCF_000691975.1 Corvus brachyrhynchos | reverse complement strand
GGTCGGGCGGAGAGGCTGCAGCCAAAGGTAATGCCCGGGCAGGGGCATGGGGGGCACTGGGGACACCACTGTGTCTAACACTGCCTCCACTCCCCACCCCAGCTGATCAAGTCCCTGAAGAAGGCGATCGAGCCGGCTGTCAGCGACATCACCATAGACTGGTATGTCCCTGACAGCATGGAGGCTCTGCTCTCGCCCACTGAGCTGCCGGCCCTCTACCCCGGTGACCGCCTTGTCAGCTACTGTGTCCTCTACAGCATCGCCCGCTTTGGTGACAGGCGCTCACTGGTATGACCGGCACTGGCCTGGGGAGGACGGCGTGGTCCCAGTGCTGGGGGGCTGATTCTGGTGTCCTCTCTCTCCTAGGGCCAGGAAGGGGCTCACCAGGGCTCCCGGGGCTCAGGCTCTCTTTCCCAGCAGGAAGTGCCCAGTCCTAGGGAGAGCCGCCAGCCACCCCAGAGCAACCCAGGAGCTGGGGATGCCTCCCTGGAGGTTTTTGCTGGAAGTACAGAGGTGTCAGAGCGGAGTGAGTGGGGTCCAGAGCTGGGATGGGGGGCAGTCGTGGGAGCCATGGGCTGACAGGGTGTGTGCTCACCGGGCAGGTATTGATCTTGTTTCTGGGGGAGACATCTGGAAGCGGATTTACCAGCCCTCCTACATCCAGGAGCAGTATGTCCTGACACACTGTTCCGTCAGCACCGACCGCAGTCAGGGGCTGCTCTCCCACAGCTCCACCAGCAGCGAGTCCACTGGCTCCCGGGATGTGGCCCCCGAAAGTGGCTCGTCAGCCCCTGGTACTGATGTCACCTCCCAGCAGGGCCAGAAGAGCCTGTCCCTCTGTGAGTCCTCCACCAAATCTGCCCCGCTGCCCTCTGCCCCAGCTGGCACCAAGGTAAGGATGCCAATGGGGTGCAGGAGCTCATGGTGTGGGGATTGTTCGTGGCTTAGCTGAGGTCTTGCTGCCCTGTTGTGCCCAGGCAACTGCCCACTGGGCTGGGAAATGGAGTGCTGTAGCCTGGATTTTAAGCACGGATCGGCAATGGATGCCATCGGGATGTTCCTTGAGTGGTTTTGCCCTATTGAAGCAGGACAGCTGGGGATCAAGCAGCTGGTCCCTCAGTGTCCCTGGCCAGCAGGCAGCTGGGTGTCTAACAGACACTGAGCCAGCTCAGTGACTCCTTGATGCTGCAGAAACCAAATGAAAATAGCTGGGCTGGCATCACGTAACAAATTTGTCGAGCCAGAGAGGAACGGCTGGCTGGCTGGGCCCCTGCCTGGCTCCTTCAGCCCTCAGTCAATGCTGCCAGATGCTTTATTAGTGATGGGCCACATCCCTGCTGCTTCATACCTGGGTTTAAAACCCAGCTGGGTCACTGGGATGGGGAAAGGCAGCTGCCCTGGTGACGACGCCCCAAGGCTGGGTGAGGCCTGCTGTCACCCAGCACCAGGACACACTCCTTCCCGATGGCACGGCTTAGGTAACCCACTCCTGTCGCACAGCAGCGCAGCTGGTGATCTTTGCTGCTGAAATGTCAAGCGTAAGTGATTTCCCTGCAGAGTAAATGATCCCCCCAGTTCCCTGCTGCCGAGGCGAGAGGTGGCATGGGTGCCACTGCCCTGACATAGCTTTTAGGGGAAGCATCTCAATGCAGGGACATCACTCTGCACTGGGGAATGCATCCTGCTGTAACATCATCCAGCTTGAGTATCCTAGTTAACCCTGCTTCCTGCACACACACAAATCCCTGGCAACTCCAGCGTCAGCCTGAGTCAGTCCCCAGGGATGTTTGCAAACTCCTGTGTGGGTGCTTCCCATGTCTGCGGTGCCAGGCGAGCATCCCTGGGAGGCAGCTGGTGCCAGCCTGCAGAGCACTGGGGCTGACAGCAGCCCAGGCTCCAGCCAGCAGCCGGGGAGGCGCAGGTGCCCCATCGCAGCTCAGTGCAGTCTGGGCTCCGTGCTGGGCTTGCCAACAGCCTTGTCCCCACCGCAGGTGACGGTGGCCCTGAGCACGGAGGAGCTGGCGCGGCAGAAGAAGGTGCTGGCACGTGCTGCCCTGGCTGGGCGCAGCTTTTCCACACCACACGGGGAGCTGGATGCCCATCGGCTCTGCCAGGCCCTGGAAAAGGTGTCTCAGAAGAGGAACCAGTCCCTGGAGGGGCGGCTGGATGAGCTGGGA
>NW_008236696.1:5156416-5161900 GCF_000691975.1 Corvus brachyrhynchos | reverse complement strand
GCCGCGGAAAGCGAAGCTGGAGCAGGGTGGGTGCCGGTGCGAACCCCCGCAGCGGCTCCCGCATCCCCCCCGCTCTAACCACCTTGCTCCGGGCAGGTTTTGCCCGCCGGTTCCGCCTGAAAGCCGTGCAAACCAGCAAAGCCTGCAACGTGCCTTCCCTCTACACCCGCCTGGTGCCCGTGGACGGTGCCACGCAGGCAGCCCTGCCCGCAGCCCCCGAGGTGTGGGGCATAGGTACGGACAAGGGGCTGGTGGGATGGGGAGGGGGCAGCAAGGGGACAGAGGGCTGAGGTGGCATCATCCCTTGCAGCTGGCTCAGCCAGCCGGACACGAGCTGCTGCAGCAGGGAACTGGCACCACCGGAGCTCCTCAGCGGGTCAGGGTCAGCAGCAGGATGTAGAGGAGCAGGATGAGGCCCCTGGCACTGCAGGTACTGACTCAGACCTTAATGTCAACTTATGCTCCCCAGGGATCTGCACTGGGGTCTCTGGGGACCCTCAGCTGGTGGCTGTGTGGGGCTGGTCCTGCCTGGAGTGCTGTGGATAACCGGAACGAGGCATCTGCCCCATACTGGGGAGGGGGGTGTGTGGTGTGGAGGACAGCACAGCAGCCCCTGACAGCAGCTGGGAGCTGTGAGGGTCCCTGGAGCCCGGGACCCCTCAAGACTTTGCTCTTTTGCAGAACGAGACGAGATCGCCAGGTCTCCAGGCAGCATCTCCTCCCCTACCTTTGGCTGGGAAAAGCAGAACTGTCCAAACGGTGTGTCCAGGCTGCAGGGGGCCACGGGCTGGATGAGGGTGGGAGAGGGGGTACCCTCGATGCCCTGCCACAGCTGGAGCATCTAATGTGCCCTCACTACCCTGGGCACATGGGCTGAGCTCCCCCCGGATGCTGGGCAGTGGGACACACCCCTGGGTGCATCATATTCCCACTGTGCTTAATGCTTCCCCCTTGCAGGGCCTCCATCCAGCCCCTCCACCACCTCCATGGGCTCACAGAAATCCACAGAGAGCATCGCAGGCTCCAGGTGACATTGTGGGATGGGGGGATGCAAGGGACCAAAAAATGGCAACTTTTGGGGAGAGTGGGACAGTGCCACTTTTTGGGAGCTGGTGGTCCCATGTCCCTTGCCAGCTCCTGCAGCCTAAGTGGGGGGATTTGGTGCTCCAGCCCCTTCCCTGCAGCAGTTTGGTGTCCAGCTGCCTTTCAGGAATTCCTCCCAATCCCGTTACCTTGCCTGTCATCCCACAGGTTTAGCCTGAGCAGGCGCAGAGGTCCCAGCCTGGTGCTGCGCCCGCAGTGCCTCAGCCCGGAAAGCGAGCACTCCAGCCACCATGCGAGCCACGACTACCTCCCACTGGTAAGGGCCCGCTCCCTGTGCCCATCCCCATCCCAGTGGGGGGACCTGCCCTGCTAGGTGCCAGCTGAGCCACCCAGGTCATGCCCGCTTAATGCTTCCCCCTTGCAGGGCCTCCATCCAGCCCCTCCACCACCTCCATGGGCTCACAGAAATCCACAGAGAGCATCGCAGGCTCCAGGTGACATTGTGGGATGGGGGGATGCAAGGGACCAAAAAATGGCAACTTTTGGGGAGAGTGGGACAGTGCCACTTTTTGGGAGCTGGTGGTCCCATGTCCCTTGCCAGCTCCTGCAGCCTAAGTGGGGGGATTTGGTGCTCCAGCCCCTTCCCTGCAGCAGTTTGGTGTCCAGCTGCCTTTCAGGAATTCCTCCCAATCCCGTTACCTTGCCTGTCATCCCACAGGTTTAGCCTGAGCAGGCGCAGAGGTCCCAGCCTGGTGCTGCGCCCGCAGTGCCTCAGCCCGGAAAGCGAGCACTCCAGCCACCATGCGAGCCACGACTACCTCCCACTGGTAAGGGCCCGCTCCCTGTGCCCATCCCCATCTCAGTGGGGGGGACCTGCCCTGCTAGGTGCCAGCTGAGCCACCCAGGTCATGCCCGGCAGCACAAGCAGTGGGAGATGCTGCCAGTAGGTGCCTGCTCAGCCCTGCTGTGTCCTTAAATGCCTCTGGGGATCTTGGCTGGCTTTTTGGGGGGCATTAGACTGTTGCTGTTCCCCAGGGTCACTCCTGCAGCCCCCAGTGTTTGGGGCTGTGGTGGGTCTGCATCCCTGCCTGCCCTCCCCACTTGTCTGCCCCCTCTCCTTGCAGGTGCAGCTGCAACAAGCCCGGGGGCCGTTCCAGCTCACCGAGAGCTTCTCTGAAGTGGTGCAGATCCCCCTGGACCGCCTGCGCCGGGCCTCCCCCTATGCCTCCCACCGTGCCAGCCTCAGCCCCGTATCCCCAGGGGCCAGGACCAGCCCTGAGGCAGGACCCAAGGTTGAGGAGGGTGAGGAGCCCGTCACAGCCCCGCAGCCCAGCTCGCCCCCGTCCCGGAGCACTTGCTCCGAGGTGCCCAGTGCAGGTGTGTGGGCGCAGGCAGACAGCGGGCACGGCTCCGAGTCCGACACCGGGCCCCACTCAGCTGCCCCCTCTGAGGCCGGCGTGAGCTGTCAGGACGTGGGGCTGGAGGATCTGGAGAGTGCCAGCTGGGCCACGGCGGTGGCCTTGGCGTGGCTGGAGCATCGCTGCGCTGGGTTCTTTGAGGAGTGGGAGCTGGTGGCGGCCAAGGCGGACACGTGGCTGCAGGCACAGCGCCTGCCCGAGGGGGTGGACGTGGGCTGCCTCAAAGGGGCAGCCAGGCACTTGTTCCTGCTGCTGCGTCACTGGGACGAGAACATCAAGCTGAACATGCTGTGCTACAACCCCAACAATGTCTGATGGCCGCCTGAGGGGCCAATAAAGACACCTGGCTCTAAGCCACCTGCACTGGTGTCTCTGTTAAGAGCAGAGAGCTGCCTGCTCCATTTAGGACATGCCAGGGATGCCAGGGCTCACCAGAATCCTAGGAGGGGGTCACCTCCTTCCCAGTCATCTCTGGTGGGAGGGAGCAGACAGGGGAATAGGAAAAGCTGTGCTAGAGGGATTCCCGGGCTCCATCAAAGCAATTGAAACTGTGAGGCAAAGCAGTTTTGCAGATCCTCTGTTTAACCTCACCCCAGAGGCTGCTGCCCGGCCCTGGGCACCCCTCTCTCATGGCTGGGAAGGGAGAGTGCCCAGGGCCCTAGAAGCTGCTCTGTCTTCCCTCAGATGGGGCAAACCCAAGGATAGCTGTTCTGACATCATCACAGGACAAGGATTTTGGGGAAGGGCACACAAAGCCCCCTTTATTCAGGAAGTCCTGCCTTTTGGGGGTTGCCACACCTGCCCCCTTTGCACAGTTCCAGGGCTCATGGCCCTCTTGGGATTGCTGTGGGCAGCCTGGGTGTCAAGTGGGAAAAGAGCAGGCAGACGGGGCAGTTCCAGCAGCCAGTTCCCACCAGCCAGCCATGCACTCTCTCACTGGGCTTTCTTGGACAGGGCTGTGGGCTTCCTGCTCGGTGGAGGGGTGTGTGACACTGGCGTGGGGGCTGTGCCGTACCAGAGTTGGAGCAGGATGAGTCCATGGCAGATGTGGAGGGAGAGGGAGCTGCAGACTGTGGAGGGGTAGGTGTTCCAGCAGAGCTCGATCACACCCAGCAGCAGCACCCTGTAGGGGGGAAAGCTGGGGGTCAGCATGGGGGACACACCAGCCATCCTTGCTCCCAGACCCCCAGCAGTTGGCTGCTCCCCCTCCCTGCCAGCACATACTTGGGCATGTGGGCGAGCTTGGTGGTCGGGATGCACCAGAGTAAGTAGGGCAGCGTGTGGAAATACCAGACGTAGAACTGGTAGTGCAGGGAGCGGCTGCAGCAGACACCCAGGAAGTTGGAGGAGAAGAGGATGAAGACAATCCATGCACGGGCGTTAAGGAGGCAAACGCAGGAGGCTGGAGGTGTGACCCCACAACAGCTCCCCAGCTGTCCAGCACAGCTCCTTTCCCCAGGGCAGGCTGGTACAACAGCACTGGAACCCAACCAAGCTCCGCCCTGCCCTGCCTTCTCCCTCTCTCCCAGGTTGCTGCCCACCCTGCCAAAGGATATTGTTGACGGTCAAGCGAGGGGATGTAGGTTTCCTTTTGCCAGGATCCTTCAATAGAGTCAGGATGCTCTCTTTGGAACTGAGGGGGAAGCACAAACGTCGATCTCAGCTGCTGAAATTCTCTCCCGCCCCAACGTTCCCCTGTGAGCCACAACACCTGGGCAGTGCATTCCCCAAAACAGAACAGTAACTGCCCTCCAGCTCACGCCTGCAATCCCAGGACTGCAGGGGCAGGGGACTCATGGATATGTATCCTGCACATGGGATTGGCAGGGACCAGCACCCATGGGGAACCCCAGGTCTCACCTGTGCCACCGGTGCAGTGCAAAGAGCCCCAGGCCAGCCAGGTGAGCCAGGAGCAGAGCAGCATGGAAAACTCGATTCTGGAAAACCTCTTCTGGGAGGAAGCGCCAGTTCACTGTCCATTTGAACTGGAACTGGCGGCCCAGGTCAAAGGAGCGGGTCAGGTACCCCACAGGGTTCACGAGCAGGAAGGGCAGGCCCAGAACCACCTGCCAGGGACACACCAGCACCATCACAGAGCCCTACACCACGTTGCTGTCACCTCAGCTACCTCCTGAGAACCCCAGTGTCACGTGTGGTGACAGGGACAGTCAGCCAAAGATGAAAGTCACGTGAATTAGATTATTTATCAACACCCAGCTTGCTGGGAGAGGCCACAGATGCTGGCACCACTGTCTCCAGCCTGGCAGGGAAGCCCATTATTCCCTGCTGCTACAGCCAGTGCAAACAGAGACCCACCTGGAGCAGGGCACAGATGCAGAGCTTGGGGATACAGCCCAGGAGGCCAAACCGTTGCAGGAGGAGGAAGAGAAGTCCAGGGGCAAAGAGCAGGATGTTCATCTTCACGGACACAGCCAGGCTGAGCAGGAAGCTGCATTACCACTGCGGACCCCACACGGGAGCCCAGGCAGCCCCTGAGCTGAGCGCAGCCTCCGCCGGGGGCTGAGCTGGCTCACATACCCAGCACCCCATGGAGAGCAGCTCCCAGCCCCTCACCTGAAGAGCAGGCAGCCCCAGGACCAGTGCTCCTCCAGGAAGAGGTTGATGGCGAGGAAGAGGATGGCCATGGCCACAGGGTCATTAAATAGCCGCAGGACAAAGATGGAGTGGATGCGGTATGAGGCGCAGCACATGAAGAAGAAAACATATGGAGGGACCTTGCAGGGAACAGAGACACAGAAGGGCCATCAGCAGCCTGCCCTGGACTCCGTGCTGCCACTGAGCTCCTCCAAAGCTCAGCCCTGACCCTATTCCCGTTTCACCAGGGTGAGGGCTCAGCAGAGCAGGCTGGCCTCAGGGTACCTTGTTGGTTCGGCAGTAGATGCGGAAGACGAGGAGCAGGTTGAGGAGGTAGAGGCCAGCGAAGAGGTACTGTGCCAGGCGGATGTCGGAGCCGCGGCCCGTGGCATAGTACAGCCCCAGGAAGATGTAAACGAAGCCGGCG
>NW_008236696.1:5151966-5154987 GCF_000691975.1 Corvus brachyrhynchos | reverse complement strand
GGAATTCTCCAGCAGGCTCTTGGGAACCACGGCTGGCTCCTGCCCCACAGCACTGCGGGAGAGAGGACTGGGGACGCCCCCTGACTCTTTCCTGCCTCCAGCCTCCCCACGCATCCCACCCCAAGGTGAGGGGATCAGGTGTGCAGGGCTGCCCCAGGATAGGAGCCCAAAGCACTCACCTTGCAGGACAGGGGTAATTAATAACTACCCCAAGACTCACTAACTGGCATCAAAGCAATCACCTGCCCCTCTCCAGCAGCCCCAACCCACCCCCACCCTCCCCTGGTCCAGAGGAACAGAATTGGGGTGCCAGCACCCCCACAGGCACCCCGAGCCCTGTGTGAGCTGTGCCCCACACAGGCTGTGGCAACAGCGCCCTGAGCCACGACCTGCACGAGCTGGGCTACACCGACGTCACCAGCATCGACTTCTCCCCCGCCTGCATCGCGGCCATGCGTGCCCGCTACGCCGGCTGCCCTGGCCTGCGCTGGGCTGTCATGGACATCCGCGCCCTCGCCTTCCCCGACGCCTCCTTCGACGTGGTGCTGGAGAAGGGCACCCTCGATGTGCTCATGGTGGAGGAAACCGACCCCTGGGACGTCTCACCCCAGGCAGCCACTGCAATGCGCCGGGTGCTGGCAGAGGTACGGGGTGGGGGGACCTGAGTAGGGGTGCAGAGGGTGGATCCCATCCCCATTTGGGGTGGGGGAAGCTGCAGAGTGCCTCCTCACCAGCTTGCTTCCCTGGGTGCCCCAGCCGTTTCTTCTGTCCTCCCAGCCAGTGCTACCCCCTCAGCTGTGCTGCAGGAGGGCACCTGGGGGGCTCCCAGCACTCCTGGGGGTGGGAGACTGCCCCCTCTTACACCCCATCATTTCCTTCCCGGGGAGGTGGATGGAGCAGGATGTGTCCCTGGGTCCTGCTGGGGACCCCTCTCTTTATTTGCATCCTAAATATGAAACGTTGGCAGGAAAAATGGGCCCCATCCTAGTGTGGGTGGCTTTAGGGGACCTAGGGGGGCACACTGAGGTGGCCCTGTCTGCCCAGGGCAAGGTGATGACCATGGGGCTGTGAGAGCTCTTGCCCCCCTTCACCCCCCGCCCCAGTTTCGATCTCCTTAGCTGGGGTCCCCATCATCTGGTCCGGTGTTGCCATGGCAACTCCATCAGCATCGACAGGGCCATGGCGTTGCCACGGGGACGGGCAATGCCTCGGGGCCCCCGTTAATTGGCGGTGTCGGGACCGGATTGAACCTGTCCCGGCGCAGGGGTGCGGGTCCTGGCAGCCTCTCCCACCCCGCGGGAATAACTGCCAGGATAATTAATTGCTGCACCTCCCTGGCACCCTGGGGTGCAGGCAGGGGGTGCTGGAAGGGTGCTCGTGGCTGTTGACAGCCCTCCCAATCCTCTCTTGCCTCGCTGAGCCTGTGAGGGAGTGCAACCCCTGGCAGGGCAGTGGGGCTGTGCTCGCTATCCGTGCCCTGCCCTCCTTGCCAGCGCTGCTGCCTGTCCTTGTCATTTTGCCAAACGGCAGGGATTTAATTTTCCCTTTTTTTTTTTTTTCCCTTTTTAATCCTCTGCTCAGTCCCTGCCCTCCCCCAGCATCTCTGGGTACCAGCTTCCACCCGCAGCCTGTCCCTGCTGTCCTCATCCCCAGGGGGACTCGCTGGGTGTTCCCATTTGCTCACTGCTTTGGGGGTCCCTTCAGAGGGGTCTGGCCGCGGTACTTCCCTTCCCACCCCCATCCCCCTTCATTGGGAGGTTCACAGTCTCTGTCCTGCTCTCCCTGGGGGGATGTAAGGACCTGAAAGTCCACCCTGCCTGTGGGGACACCCCAGGGACACCCTGTCCCAGCGAACTGGGGACAGCGGGTGTGGCGGGTGCTGGAGCGGGAAGCGGCCCCCCTTGGCCCCCCCTGCTCCAGCTGACGGATGGGAAGGTTTCCTGCGCTCGTCTCTAAGCAACGGCCATTATCGCTCTATTAACGAGGGATGGGATGCGGACATGCGGGATGCCTTGCTCAGTTCCAGCCGGAGATCCCTGCCTGCCCCCAGCTCCGGGGACCCCCCTCCCCGCCCATAGGTTGGGAAGCTGTGGGGTCTTCGCAGGGCAGATTTTCAAGTGCTTAGCAGGAGGGATACTGATCTAGGTGCCCAGAGAGGGATGCAGGGACCTGCCTTCCCCTTTTCCTGGCCACAACCAGTAAGGTTTGGTTCAAAAGCCTCCACCGCAGCACCGGAGGACACACAGGCTGCCTGTCCCCTCCACTGGCCCCAGCCAGAGCTCCCCAGCTGGAGCTTCCCAGCAGGATTAAACCAGAGCTTGGGAAACCCCCCACTTGGCCCCCAGCCCTGTCCCCTGCAGCGGTGACTCTCTGCCCTTGCCCGGGGGGGTCTGGGGGTGTCCCCGCCTGGGGCAGGGTGCCGGGGAGGGGGCTGGACGCCCGCCCACCCTGGGCACTGCCTTTGCATGCTGAGCACGCGGGCACTGGCCGTAAAAGCCTTTTGACATTGGATAAAGCCAAGCAAGAAAATTGATGTTCTTTTCCATCCTGTTAGCAGGGCTTAATTCCAGCAGGGAGAAAATGGTGATTAAAAGGGTTGAATCCTTTCCCATCAAACACCCCCCGCATCCCCCTCTGATTCTGGGTGTTGGTGGGGGGGGGTACTCCTGGGTGGTCTGGGGAAGGGTGGGTAGGATGGGTGTCCCATGCTGTGCTTGGGGGGGGTCTGTGCTCGGAAGGGTAAAGCATTTCCCCATGCCAGGGTTGGATTTCCATGCTGTCTGCTGTGGGTGGGAGTGAAGAGTTTTGGGGTGCAGGGAGACCCCTGTTCCTGATTGCCCCGGGCTGTGGATGGCCTGGGGACAGGTCAGAACGGGGGTGTCTCTTAGGGGGTCAAGGTTAGGAGAAGAGATTTGGGGGTGTGATGGGAAAGGCTGGGAGGCGTCTTTGGCAGATGGTGATGGGGTCCCTGGGAACGGAGCCAAAGTAGTGAACCTCACTGTGTTCTCCCACCCCATCCTG
>NW_008236696.1:5150337-5151764 GCF_000691975.1 Corvus brachyrhynchos | reverse complement strand
CGCCCCCCCCGACGACGATGAGGACTATCTCCTTGCCATTCAGCTGTGACCCAGGGGGCTTTCCCGACCTCCCCCCACCCAATAAAGCCTTAAGATGCACCATCCTCACAGGTGGCAGACAGGGAACCAGTGCATCCCCCTGTGAGCTGCCCAGTGATGTGAGTAATGGGAGGAAAGAAGGGGGACACTTGGCCTCCTCCGGGGGGCAGTGGGATGCTCCGGTGATTCTGTGCCCCCTCCCTGGCCTTTCCTTGCTGAGCTGGAGAGCACCCAGGACTCCAGGCTTTGCAGCCAGAAATGAAACCAAATCGGGTTTAATTTCACCCATCCATCTTGCGGGGAGTGGCTCCCTGCCCCCCATCCCTTCCCGTTGGCACAGGCAGCCAGGCTGAGGGCAGAATGGGGGTGCTGGCACTGGCTACGTTTCCCCCCCACCCCATCCTGCACCAGGACCCCTGCCCCAGCCTCCCCGGCCATGGGGGTGTGCAAGGGCACCGTGTCCTTGTCACCCCCACCCAGGTAGTGAGGGAGCCGGGCTGGGATGTGCCAGCATGGGGCAGGGGGGGCTACAGGGCAGGAAGGGCAGCACATCTGCCTCTGTCTCCATCCATCCCCACTCCTGCCTGTGGTGACAATCCCGGTGTGCTGCGCACGCCTGGCCCGTGTCCCCCTGTGCCTGGGGCCAGCAGTGCGGTGACACGCGTGTGCCAGGGTGGGTGACGGGTGGGCCACCGTGTGCGGGCGGGACTGGCTGCGTGTGTGCTGGTGTGGCAGGTGCATGGGTGCCACTGGCAGTGTCCACAGGGGCTCTTTGGGCACCAACTCCCCCTGGGGCGGGCAAAGGGGACCCTCCTGGGTGGGATGGCGGTGACACCACAGAGGCGCGAGCTGCTGGGCTGCTATTTCAGGCGAAAGGCGTAAGTGGGTCAGCCAGCAGGCTCCCCCTGCACCAGTAGCCAGCGAAGGGCTCCGGGTTCAGCCCCACCCTGGCCAAGCCACCCCATCCCACAGGCACCCCAAAAACCAGCTGGCACGAGGAAGGGACAGAAAGGAGCAGGCGGCTGCTGGCTTCACCTGGGTACATGAATGTATTTTATTCATTGCATTTTGTTCACCAGTACAGTGAAAAATGGCATTTAAATTTACAATGGATCATTCGTAGAACATGATGACAAAAGTATCTTTTTTTTTCTTTTTTTTTCTTTTTTTTTGTTTTTTTTTGTTGTGTTTTTTTTTTTTTTTTTTCTTTTTTTTTGCGTCGTTGTCTCCATAAATGCCACTCGTAGGTTATTGAAAAAGATGACAAGTTTCTCATGCACATCAGAACCCCCCGAGAAGCTTCTTAAAAAATAAAATTAAATTAAAGTACAAAATTAAAAACAACGACTCAGGCCGGTCCCTGCCCTCCCCACTCTCCCCCGCCCCCA
>NW_008236696.1:5149625-5150301 GCF_000691975.1 Corvus brachyrhynchos | reverse complement strand
TGGCCCCGGTGGGCTCTGCCCCGGTGCTGCCGGGAGGGAACTGCAGCGGCCGGTGATGCTGCCAAACCCTCCGGTGCTCCTGCCGCCTGCCAGCGGGGGGTCGAGCCAGGGGTCCCTGCTCCCCTCCCTCCTCCTGTGGCTTTCTTCATGCTCCCTCCATAACTCTCGCCCCCCCTTTAATTTTTCCCCTCGTTTTTTTCTTCTTTTTTTGTCTTTTTTTTCTTATGGAAAAAATATGAACCTTTTTTTGTTGGTTGGTTGGTTGTTTTCGTTTGTTTTCTCGATGCAGTTATTTCGACATCTCAACGTCAGCAGATCGTTTTTAACAAAGATTCGGATATAAAAATACAAATATGAGGAGTTTCTGTTTAAAAAGAAGCGTGCCGGAGTGGTGGGGCTGACCCTCGGCCCCCGGGCCGGCCGCCCGGGCCACCAAGCTCATGCAAAAAACGATGGAGCAAAAAATGTCTCTGGACAGCAGCGCTCCCCCCCTGCTCATGGGGCCGGGTCGCCCCGGAATTCGGGGACCCTCCGCCAAGGAGGATGGGGGGGACGCGCCGCGGAGTAGGGGGCTGGACCCCTTCCCCGGGGAGGGGGGTCTTCGCCCAGGGTGGGGGGCTCGGCGGGTTGTCCCGGCCCCGGGGGAGGCGGAGGGGTAAAGTGCATGGCTCGGGGG
>NW_008236696.1:5147900-5148921 GCF_000691975.1 Corvus brachyrhynchos | reverse complement strand
GCAGCGCCAGCAGTGGGAGGCTGGACAGACCCCCATTAGCATCGCCAGGGAGCTGCACACACATCTTCCCCCCACCCCATGCCATGACCGGCTGGGCAGGTACCCCCCATCGACATCACTCTGGGGGGTGGAGGGCAGACCCCCACCCCAATATCACTACCGGGGTGGTCAGTAATCCCCCATCAATGCTCTGGGGGTGTATTAACCACCCCCCCACACACACATCCCCCCATCACCAGAATCACTGGGGGAGCAGATGGACCCCCCCAACAGCACCGAGGGAGAACCATCCCCCCGTCACCCCGGGGGGTGCTGCTAGACCCAGCCTCCACCACTGCAAAAGGGGGCAGTGGAGCAGGCAGCAGCTCACCCCCTGAGGAGCTGGGGTGTATTTGTGCTGGGGGGGAGCTCTTCCCCCCCACCCTTGTCCCTGCAGCTCAAGGAGGGGTGTTTGCCTATGGAAGACCCCCAAGCAGGTGGGATGGGGGCTGCAGGAAAAGCAGAGGCTATTTTTGAGGGTCCCCAAGGCATTGGGGAGGATCACTGGTGACAGATCAGGGTGCAGGCAGGAGAGGGGGGCAGTTATTTGGGTCCTGATGGAAGCAGGGGAGATGCTGACTGGGGTCTCTGCGGCAGGCGGTAAAGTAAGGGGGGGGGCAGGACACAGGTTCATGGAGTCCTGGGGGGACAGTTAAGTGGTGGAGGGGGATTTGCTGATCAGCATGGTCACAGGCTGCTGGGGGTCTCTGCGGCAGGCAGAAATGTGAAAGGAGAGAGGTTTAGGGAGCCAGGGGGGCTGTTCCTGGGGATCCTGGGATAAAGGCTTGTTTATACAGAATGAGAGGGGGCAGTCCCAGGGGTGCTGAGGAGCAGTTCCGAGGGGTCCCAGGGGCACTCACAGAGCTGCTGGGGGATAGTTCCAAGGGCAGCCCCAGGGATACTGCAGGGTAATCCCAGGGGTAGTCCCGGGATGAGGGGGGGGGCTGTTGCAGGGCAGCACTGGGGGAACAGTGCTGTGTCT
>NW_008236696.1:5147089-5147644 GCF_000691975.1 Corvus brachyrhynchos | reverse complement strand
GACAGGGGTTGCCATGGGGCAGAACTGGGAATACAAAGGCAGAATCGGGAGCCTGGGGATGTCGTAGGGCGATGTTGAGGGTGCCAGGGATGCATTGCCCAGTGCCGGGAATGCCGGGGAAGCAAGGGCAGAGTCGTTGGTCCTGGGGATGCTATGGGATGGCGCTGGGGATGCAAGGGCCAGTGCCGGGGATGCCGGGGGGCAGTGCCAGAGATGCTGCAGGGCAGATCCGGGGACGCTGCAGGGCAGAGCAAGGGATACTGCAGGGCAGAGCCGGGAATTCCAGGGCAGAGCCGGGGATTCCAGGGCAGAGCCGGGAATGCAAGGACAGATGCGGGGGTCCCGGGGGTGCCGTGGGGCAGCATCAGGGATGCAGGAGGCAGTGCCGGGGATGTTTCAGGACAGATGTGGGGGGTCCGAGGGTGCCGTGGGACAGCGCCGGGGATGCAGGAGCCAGTGTCAGGGATGCCGGGGATGCTGCAGGGCAGATCCGAGGGTCCCGGGACAAACGCGGGGATGCTGAAGGGCAGATGCGGGGATCTCGGCCATGCCGCG
>NW_008236696.1:5146263-5146567 GCF_000691975.1 Corvus brachyrhynchos | reverse complement strand
GTCAGACAGCTGAGGACCACCGGACACAGCTGGGCCCTCCCCTGGCATGCAGAGATGATGCCAAACAGACCCCCAACACCCTGCTCCAGTCCCCAAGCACGCCAGAGCCTAGAAAGCTCAACCCCTCAGAATTCCAGGCCAGCTCCCACCCTGGGTCTTCCTCAGCCCCTCGCTTGTGTCTCTTGCCCAACACCCATCCAGGCACCCACTATTGCAGCCCCCCTCAGTGTTGGGATTCCCCCTTGGAGCCACACCAGTCCTGCCTCAATCCCTGCCAGTCCTCTTGCCCCCATATGTGCACGTG
>NW_008236696.1:5138575-5146231 GCF_000691975.1 Corvus brachyrhynchos | reverse complement strand
CTGCACAGGTGTGATCCTGCAGGTGTCTGTAAGCATGGCCACGTGGGGGCTGTGCCCTGGGACGCCCCTTGTTCCACTGACCCTTCCCTGGGGACTGTCTGTGGCAAAGGGGAAGGGCTATCCCCTGTGGGGACCTGCTATGGGGCAGCAAGGGGTGACCTCCAGAGCCACATTTGTATCTACACACCTCTACCCCAGACCCATGCTGAATCTTTCCTCCTACATTGTTCACTGCCAGGGCAGTGATTGCATTAATTCGCATTGGTGGTTCTGAGCAGCTTCACCCTGGACCTCCCCCATTCAGGGCGGCTGGGGGCTATTTAAGCTCAGGTTGCAGTGTCAGATCACAGCCCTCAGCCCTATGAGAATATCTTAAGGGAGTGAGAGTGGGGTTTTACAGACAGCTCTGTGGTCCATCTTGCTATTCCAGCATCTCCATAGTCAGACATCCTGCTGTGCTGCAGAAGAGCTCCAGCTGGGCTGGCCCATGAGGGCAGGCAGGTTCTTCTATTTTGGGAAGGCTCAGCCATGGTTTTACCTTTGTGTCTGGATCTGCAGAGTATTGGTCACTGCTGTCCCCTGCCAGAGCCAGGTCGGGACAGTGGTGCCTGCTCTCCTGGCAAGGCAATGCCTTTATTCATGCCTTTGCTGGGGAACCAGCTTGAACTTTTTCATGTGAAAGCTTCTGCTCCTGTGAAAGGTACCTGGGAAAATAGGCAAGAGGCCCACGCTGAGATGTGGCCTGCTTTTCCCGTTGCTGAGCCCACGTGCCACTGCCCGTGGGCAGGGACAGGCAGACCGTGGCACGCGCGGGGCCGGGGGTGAGCGGGAAGAGCAGCAGATGGGCTGTGTGGGATGTGAGTGGCACCGGTGCAGCACTCCAGGAGGGTTCCCAGCCTGGCAGGCTGCTGGGGAGAGGCTGGAAAGGGGTCACCCTGGGAATGGCCCTGCTTATCCCACACCTGTATCTGTACAGTGACTCACACCCAGGGGAGCTACTTGACTTGGATATGGGGTGGGGGGAGCTCTGTGGGGCTGCCTGGGATTTGGGGTGTGGGAATTACCATCTGCCCATTCCAGGCAGGAGGCGGGCTGGATTTGTGCCAGCACAGCTGGGCTGTGGATGGGACAGGGCAACACTGTGTCTCTGGGCTCTGCATCTCCTTGGGACAGCTCTAGTCTCTGGCTCCCCAAGGGTGCTGCTTGTCACACATCCCTGAGTAGCAGGGGAAGGTACCAAGGACCTGAATATGAGTGGGTTGGCAGTGGGGCGCATAAGAGACCTCCCTCATCCCCTGCCATTTCATGTAGCATCCCCCCTGGTGAGCCAGACAAGTATCCTCCTTCCCCTGGCTCTCAGCCCACCTTCCTTATCCGTCTTTTAGCAGCCACGTAATCTCCTTTCTTGCTTCCTTTGCAGCCTTTTGTCCAACACAAAGCCAACTCCACTGGAAAGAAAGGGCTGTGGGAGTGGGAAGCAGGTGGTTCTTCCTGCCCTAGCTACTTAAACCTGGGCAGCAGCCCCTGAGCTGGGACACCTTGGGGATGATGAAAGGGCTGGGGGTCAGGTGTGCCCCACCCCCCGGTGGATATGGGGCTGGGTAGGAGGCACAGCATCAGACTCCCAGCTGCAGTGGGGCTGGTAGTAGAGGTTGTGCTGATGCTCTGGGAGCTCATCAGTACCTGTCATGCCCTAGCTCCACACCTGGATACTGCTCCTGAGCCCTGTACCCTTGGCGGGAATTCGGGTGCTTAGTCCAGGTGCTGTGATGGAGGTGAGGGGTTTTCCTGCACTCACTGATGGTTTAAGTGGTTTTATGGTGGAGAATCACCCTGTGCATGTGCAAACGGCTTGTGGTGGGGCACGTCCTGCCCATGCTCTGCAGAGACACCGGGCAGCTGGAGCTGGGGACCAGCAGGCACTCCCATCCACTCCAACGCCTGGCAGGAATGGGGTCAGCAGCCTGGCAGACAGTGACGATGTCAGGGAGCTGAAAGGAAGCAGGAGGCATCGGCCACAGGACGCAGGGCTTTCTCTGTTGCAGGTCTGGGAGGTGGTGCTATCACCTGGGGCTGGTGCCACAGGGCTGGGGGCTGCCAAGGCATGCCAGGAGGCCAGTGCGGGTACCTCCATCTGTGTTGCTTCCAGCCCTGCCAAGAAACGTGAAATGGCACTTCTGTTTCACAGCAGTGGCAGCCACAGCCTGGGGGGGCCTCACTGAGCGCCTGCTGTTGGCACTGATGCTCTCCCCGAGTCCCCATCCCAGCACTGGGGACTATGTCACTGGTAAGGCTGGGGACGTGCCCATCCCTGGCTGTTGCTGCTGGCTCCCAGTAGCCAAAGCCCAGGTGGGGATGCCGCTTTGTGTGCTGCCTGTGCCACGGTCCAGATGTTTTTGGGAGCAGAGACATGCACTGGGCTGGGTCCAGGCAATGGGGATGGCCTTGTGAGATGATGCTTGTGGTGAACGTTGTCACCGTAGTGCAGAGATGTTGGGGGACAGGCATCCTGCTTGGCAGCTGTCCTGTGGGTGAGCCCAGGGCAAGTGTGCAAGAGTGGCATGCTCCTCATCTTCTGCTGTTCCTGCAGCTGCTGCTGTGGGAGGATGAGGCTATCCCTGGAGGGATGGAGCCTTTCCCAGGGAAGAAAGACAGGTTGTCATTACTGAAATGAGTCTCTGTGCACAGCCTGGCTTTGAGAAGGGGGTGCCCTGTCAGGGGAGGTGGAAGGAGGATGGCACTGTCCCCATTCCTCACATGAGCTGCCTGGGATACAGCTGCGATCCTGGCATCTGAGCAGATGGAACACCCCCAGCACACTGCCTGGGGCAGGGGCTTCACTGAGGGTCCCCTGCCGAGACCCGGGGGTGACAGGGGAAGAGCAGGAGGGTGGGGGTAGCCAACCCTGCTGGGCAAACAGCCCTGCTGGGGTGTGAGGCTCCATCCTCGCCTGTCACCACATATCTGGTCACCATGACAACAGACAGGGAGGCAGGCGGAGCGGGCTGGCAGCCCTGGGGGGAGCAGGTGGAGGCCATGGGCACGGGCTGGCACACGGGCACCCTGTGGGTGAGAGGGGGAAGCTGCCAGGATGCATGGCCTGTGTGATGGGGAGAGAGGCTGGGCAGCACTCAGCCCAGGCACTGTGAGCTCCCCACTGTCCTGCTCCCGACCAAATACCCACGGGAGGCACACAGCGGGTTTGTCTGGGGATGCGGGCACTGCAGCACCTCTGGGCAGCCCCTGTGCCAGCCCCTGTGCCAGCCCGTGCCGCGGGTTTGGCACGGCAAGCTCTAGCTGGTGATGAGCTGAGTGGGTGAGTCATGCTGCTGCCCGGAGCCATGCCAGGCAGGACTGGCAGCAGGGTCTGCACCCAGGCCGCTGCTGGGCTGGTGGCCTCCTGGGAGCGGCAGGGACCCGGGCAAGGCTATGCCCCGGCACGGGAGAGTGGCAGCCTCCCTCTGTGCCATCAGCACAAGGGATGTGCTCCCTGCCCTGGGCACCTTTGGGGGCAAAGGGGAGTGGGGGGGTGCAGGCCCCTCTCTAATTGTCCCATCCTTGGCTGGCTGGTGGGCCCTGGGGAATGAGGTGAGCAGTCTCCGGGAGCAGGGGCACCCCCCGCCCTCCCCGGCCCACGCGCCCACTCGCGCCAGCAGCTCTTGGCATGCAGGGAGTGTGTTCCTGGCAGCCCGGCCCTCTCCCATCTGGTATTTATCTCCTTCCCGAAATCCCTCCTGCTGCGGGGGGGATGCCCGGTGAAAAACGGGGCTGGAGGCAGAGAACTCCCCCCCCACATCCCTACAGAAAAAATGCATGTGGGTCACAGGCCTTACTGGGTCCTCTGGGGCCTCATGTCTGGCTGTGAGTCCTGGGGGCAACCCTGCAAAGGTACCCTTGGCCCAAGCAAGCCCCCAGCCTGGCAGCAATGGTGGCCACTGCCCTGGGGAGGGGGCACATCATCTCCCTCCAATCCCAACACTGCTTGCCTGGCTGACAGTGGCCTGCCAGCACTGTCCCCCACCCCCAAACCCTGGGTGCCCCAAAGCTGCAGGAGCCAGGAGAGCCCGTGGGTTGCCTGGGCAACTGCAGCCAGGCAGTGATGGGGAGCAGTCCAGGGGAGAGTTACCATGGAGACCCGAGGAGCACAATCACCTTGGCAACGGTCCTGTGTGTCCTGCCACCCCCCATCCAGGGCTGCATCTGGAGGAGATGCACCTGGGCTCCATTGTGAACCTGGGCCAGCTCCTTGGATGAGGAAGGAGGGGAGGCAGTGGTGCCCACCCCTCCAAGGGGAGAGCCTTGGCTCCCAGCACCTACCCAGCCCCCAGCTTAACGGCGCGAAGGAAGAGGCGAGGCCGAGCTCGGCTCCTTGGCTTTATCACTCCACATCACTGCAAGTCATTCCCACACCTGATCCTGTCCGGGAGGTGAGCAGGAAAGCTGTGCAGTGGGGCTGGACACGAGGGCAGGCTCTGGGGCACCCTAAAGCTGTTCTCCTTGCAGAGAGTGACAGAGGGACGTAAATCCCTCTTGGTGATAGAGCAGCTGGCAAAGGGATTCCTCACTGCCAGCCCCTGGGTGTCCCCAGTGTGGCCTGGGCAGTGGCTGTAGGAACATGGATTGGGGTGGCAGGACAAACGGTGGCACCAAGGTATGCCACTGAGGTTTGGGTCTCTGCCATTTCGCTGTGCCTGCTGTGTCCCACCAGCCCTGGTCTTGCCCTCATAATCCTCCCCATAAAACCACACACTGGAAAAAAAACCACAAGGGAGAAGTCCTGCGTGGCTTTTGGGAGGTCATGGCTCAAAAAGGGACACCAGTCCAACAGCTGGCAGCCAAAGTAGTGCCCCAGTGTGGGGTTGGGGTCTCAGCTCCTTAGCTCAGGCATTGTGTAGATTTTCCTGGCAGACAAAGGGAGGATGAGGAGGCTGTAACTCCCCCCCTCCCTAAAACAGACTGAAGGGCACACCAAGACCCCTCCCTCCCAATAGCAATTGCACAGCTGCACATGAGGAGACAGCTGAGATTTCAGCAGGCTCCAGGCTCGGCTGAGTTCGTGCTGCCCCTCCCTGGGCACCCCCAGGTGCTCTTAGGCCTGGTAGAGGGGCACCACGCGGTCAATGGGCCCCCGGCAGATGGGGCAGAGGCGGGTAGGCAAGGCCTGGAAGCAGCGGAAGCAGCAGCAGATGTGGCCGCAGCCCAGGAGGACGCACTCGCGGGGCCGTGACAGGCAGACCACGCAGGAGTCCTCGGGTGCCCGGTCCCCGGCCTCCTCCCCATCCAGCTCCTTGTCCTGCTGCCGCCTGGGGCGGGAGCGGCGGTAGGCGCGGCACAGGGCGTGCAGGAGGACGGCCAGCCCCGCGGCCGCGCACAGCAACGCTGCCCCCTTCCAGAGCCCGCCCGCCGACTCCAGCTCCGACAGCACCGTCTGCCAGTCCCCCAGGCACAGGAAAAACTCGCCTCCCCGGGCCGGTGGCTGGAGGTGCAGGGAGCCGTCGGGGTGCAGGGACAGCTCCCCGATGCCCGTCAGCCCAGCCCCGACCCGCAGCATCTCCTCCGTCTCCAGGATGCCCTTGGGCTTCTCCCCGAGCAGGTACTGGCCCAGCAGGTCACGGAAGCCGTGGGTTGGCTGCTGAAACCGCTCGTACACCATCTCCAGGGGCAGGCAGACGGCTTGGAGTGGGCTCTCCACACTCACCTGTGTCACTGCCTCAGGGCCTGGTGAGGCCAGCAGGAAGGGGACGGTGTAGATCTGCTCTGAGAGCACCCGCTCGCTCTCGCTCCTGCAAGTGGAGAGGGTTGGGGTGTGGAGAATCACAAAATCAGTTAGGTTGACCTCTGAGATCATCACGTCCAACCTACAGCTGAATACCAGCTTAGCAACTAAACTATGGCACTTAAATGCCATGTCCAGTCTTTCCTTAAACACCTCCAAGGATGTAATCTCCACCAATTCCCTGGTGGTGGAGCCTCCCACTCTCTGGACAGCTCATTCCAATGTCTAATTGTCCTTTCTGTGAAGAAGTTCTTCCTAATCCCTAACCTAAACCTCTCTGGAACAGCTTGAGGCCATTTCCTCTTGTCCTGTCACTGGTTGCCTTGGAGAAGAGGTCGATCACCACCTGGCTACAACCTCCTCTCAGGGGGCTGTAGAGAGCAGTAAGGCCACCCCAGCATCTCCTCCAGGCTAAACATCCCCAGCTCCCTCAGCTGCTCCTCACCAGACGTGTGCTCCAGCCCTCCACCAGCTCTGCTGCCCTTCTCTGGACTTGCTCAATGACCTTCCTGAGCTGAGGGCCCAGAACTGGACACAGGACTCAAGGTGTGGCCTCACCAGTGCCAAGTACAGGGGCATGACTGCTGCCCTGTTCCTGCTGGCCACAACGCAGAGAAGCTCTGAGCTCTCATCGCTGAGCTAAGCATAGGGACTAAAGTCTTTAACCAAGTTATTTGCTGCCTCTCACATGGCCCCAGAGGATGGGGGTCTGGACTCACTGCTGCAAGCCCACTCCTGTGGTCCCTTCCCATCACTCACCAGCTTTGGGCCAAGCTGTTCCAGATCAGCCGATGCTCCTTCAGCAGCAGTTTCTGGATCACGCCCTGCAGCCCCTCATGGTAGTGGCTGGTCAGTGCAGCCTGGGCTGGCAGCACTATGCCTAAGGACAAGAGATGTGGCATGGCCAAAAGAGATCCTGACCCTTGTCCCTCGTGCAAGGCCACAGGGTGTCCTTACCTTCCAGGGCAACATAAGGCAGGCACCTCCCCTCAGCTGCAGACACCAGGGCTGGCAAATCGTCATCGACCTGGAGCTTTGGGGCCTCCTGGAAGAGCATGGACTGAGTGTGAGCACGGGCAGGGACAGGTAGCAAGTGGGCCAAGAATGGCTCTGTGGAGATCTCTGGCAGGATGTGGCCTGCTCAGTCCTGCATGTCATGAAGTCACCAGAGGATGGAGCAGGCTGCAGGCATCAGTGTGTGCACCCAAATCAAAGTGTGGAGGGCAGTGGGGAAGGTACAGTGGGCAGGAAAGAGAGACAGGGCTACCTGTATGCGTGCCACGACTCTGGCTTTCCTCCTGTACAAGTAGTAGAAGAGGCCAGAGAAGGCAAGGCTGGAGCCCAGACACAGCAGCTCCCCCGGAGTGATGGGTTTATCCATGGTGCCAGGCTTGGGCGGCAATGCCTGCAAGGTGAGCATGTTGTGTGGGGAATGGGGCCGTGTCACACATGATGGGGACATCCCACTGCCCTTGTTCCGAAGAGAGGGGTGTCCCTGCATCCCTGTCCCCAAGGTGGGGCTGTCTCATTGCCCCGGACCCCAAGGCAGGGATGTTCCTCCGCCCCTGTCCTCAGATCCATGGTGCCAGGCTTGGGCGGCAATGCCTGCAAGGTGAGCATGTTGTGTGGGGAATGGGGCCGTGTCACACATGATGGGGACATCCCACTGCCCTTGTTCCGAAGAGAGGGGTGTCCCTGCATCCCTGTCCCCAAGGTGGGGCTGTCTCATTGCCCCGGACCCCAAGGCAGGGATGTTCCTCCGCCCCTGTCCTCAGGCTCTGCTGCCCCAGGGCCAAGCCTGCCCACGGCACCGGCGGGGATAGTTCACCTCCAGCACCCCAGGTGCGCGGTACCCGGCTCGACCCCGCACCCCCGGCCCA
>NW_008236696.1:5129877-5137454 GCF_000691975.1 Corvus brachyrhynchos | reverse complement strand
GCCCCAAGCTGTGGCTGGGGCTGCGGTGGGTGCCTGGTGTGGGGCCGTGTGTGCCGGGGAGGGTGCAGAAGTGGGGTGTGCAGAGTGAGCACAGGAGCGGGACTTCTCTCTGCCCGTGGCCAGCTCCGGCAGCCACTGAGGTCTGGGGAGGGGGGGCACAGCAGAGCATCATCCCCTCTGTCCCCAGCACCCTCCCCCTTCCTACCACACCTCACAGTGCTTGCCGGGGTTCATGGGGGAGCCCAGGGGGCAGCCGAAGTGTTCGACAAAGTCCCGGGAGTTGCTGAGGGTGCCGATGACACGGTACTTGTCGGGGCTGTGGGGGTCGGTCACCAGCCCTTCGTGGGAGCTCTCGGGCGTCCGGACGGAGCACCACACCTGACGGAGCAGGAGCAGCCTCAGGGATGGGGACAGAGCACCCCCCGGTGCAGGATGGGGAGCTACGGGGTGGCTCCGAGGAGCCAGAGAGGGACGGGAAGCCCATATTCTGGCTCCGCCCTACCTGCGCAAAGCCCACGAAGAAAAGCTGGTGGTTGGTGAGCCCCAGGGCTGGCAGGCGCTTCTCCTCCCCGTTCTTCTGCAGCCAGGACTTGTAAGCCTGTGGGAGAGCTGGCCTGAAGCGCCGGGGGGGGACAGACAGGCACGGGGGTCCGTGTCCCCTCCGGATGGCGGCACTCACGTTGTAGGCTGCCTTGAGCCCGCCGTTGTCGGCGATGTTCTCGCCCAGTGTCTGCCGCCCGTTGACCTTCTCGCTGTGAACGGTGTAGTGGCCGTGCCGCTCTGTCATGCACGCCGTCCGGTTCTTGAAGGCCTCCAGGGAGGAGTTCTGCCACCATGGCCGCAGGTTTCCCTCTTTGTCGTACTCCCGTCCTGCAGGACCGAGCTGTGGGTTGGGGTGGACCAGGGGAAGCCGTCCCCCTGCAGCCCCTCTGCTGCAGGGGTTCCCGAAGCAGAGTGGGGTGTGGTGGGGGAATGGCACCGGGGGATGCCGGGGGACCTGGCACCTTGGGTCCACGCCCAGGGGGAAAGGTGTCCCCCAGCCCCTGCTGTGGGCAGGCTCTGCCTGGGGCTCTGCCATGTACTTGGGTCCCCAGCCATCCCCCACTGCATTCCCACTATGCCAACCCAGATCTCTGACCCCCAATTCACTCATTGACCCCATGTTGGCTCCAGGGCTGTGGTGAAGGCGCAAAGCAGAGTGGATGTGAGAGGGACCCATCCCATGCCCTGGAGGGAGGAGGATGAGAAGGGGGCTGGGGCTGCAGACACTGTGTCCTCACCAAGCGGATGGAGCGAAAGCTGCACAGAGAAGCCGGGGGGAGGTATCGGCAGGTGCCACCTGGGGAGACAGGACAATAGAAGGGGGGTGGCCAGGGGGGCACGAGCACACATGACGCAATGGATGGCAAAGCGGGACCCCTGTGCACCCAGGGCACCCCTTCCCCACGCCAAGGGCAGGGACTGGGGGGGGACAGGAAGGTGACGGGGGTCGGGGCCGACGCTGCTTGTAGGCTCTCACCTTGGTCATCAAATGCATGCGTCAGCTCATGCCCCATCACCACGCCGATGCCACCAAAATTAAGGGCTCTGTGGGGCCATGGGAAAGAACCAGGTAAGTACAGGATGTGTTAATGATACTGTTGCAGCCCACCCCATCTGTGTGTGGGCATCCAATGAAACTCTGCTCCAGCTGGGACCCAGCTGGGAGTCAGTCCTGTTGGGGACATTGGTGGCCCTAAGGGGACTTTGCAGGTGGTGTTGACTGCAGGATGTAAAGCCTTGAGGGACACTCAAGCTCTCCAGGGCTTTTCTTTGTGACTGTGGGAGGCTCTGTGGCGTGCTGGCCCTGATCCAACCCATGCCTCCAGGAGGTGCCCCCCATGCCAGACTCACTTGGGGTGGTTGCGGGCATAGAAGGGAGCCTGGAGGATCCCAGCAGGAAAGACGATCCCGTTCTTGGTGGGCAGGTAATAGGCATTGACAGTCTGTGGGGTCATGCTCCACCTGGGGCAGGGAGATGGGACAGGGAGAGGGGACAGGCAGGGAGATGGGACAGGGAGAGGGGACAGGCAGCTTCCCTCTCACCCCAACCCCAGCACCTTCCCGTGCCATTGCCCACCACAGGGCCCTGCCCAGGGCTGACACTTTTGCCCCCATCCTGTTACCAAGGGACCCTGTCCTGGGGACAAGCTACAGCTACCACAGGTGACCTGTGCTACTACAGGTGACCTACAGTGCTGTGCTACCCCACAAGGGTGACCTCCTCCCCACTGAACCAGTGCCATCCAGGCACCCAGGACCACATCCTTCTCCCTGCCCCAAGCCCACCCCTTACTGGTCGCGGTTGGGGGGTTTCCGGAGCTGGTCAGCCATCACTTTGGCAGAAAAGTTGTAGAAGTTGAGCATATTTTGGAAGAAGGAGTCCTCAGAGACCTCGTACTGGTGAGGAAGAGGAAGGATGAGGACAGGTCCACACCCTGGCCAGGATGAACTCAGTACTGGGGTGGCTTTGCATAATGTCCCAAATAGGGACATTGCTCTACCATGGGGCCCCCCAGAGCTTGGCATGACCAAGCCTCTCCCCAAAAGCCAGGTGCCCCCTACCCCATCGTAGACATCGTCCAGCTCCTTGTTGTCCAGAATGAAGTCAGGGAAGCCAATCATGTCGTAGATGGCATCCGCCTGCATGGGGAGAGGCCCCAGCAGTGAGATGGGGAGGTTTATCTGGGTAGGGTGAGGTTTCCCATTCACTTCCCTCCCTGGGGTCACCTTCTCCTTTGCAGCCTGCCTGGTCTTCTCGTCCATCCAGTCCAGCTGGTCCAGGGACACCTCGAAGGCTGCACGGATCTCGCTGATCATCTCCTCAGCCTGGGGAGGGAATGAAGATGCCCTACCCCCAACAATGCCTTGGTGGGGACAGGGTGGACAGGATATAACCTCCCCAGGGCTGGGGGTCCCATTTCCCAGCTCCCCGCCTTCCAGCCCTGGGGCTTGGGTGGAACGGGATTCCCGCGGATGGTGGTGGGGAGGGGATGGGGACAGAAGTAGTCTCACGATGGCCTTGCTGTCCCGGTCAAAGGTGGCTTTGACGAAGAGGGAGCCCAGCGCAAAGCCCAGTGTGTCATCCGTGTTGGAGATGCAGGTTTGCCAGCGGGGCGTGCAGGACTGTGGGAGTGAGATGAGGGTCAGTGAGACCCCCAGCCCACTCCCCTGCTCCCCGGCCTTCACCCAGCCTGGCTCTGCCTCCTCATCAGAGGGGAGATGCGCAGCAGCAAAACCCCCATCCCAAAAGATGGTCCCTGGGTTCCCTCGGAAGCATCCAGGTTTTAGCATCCCAAGGGCATCTGAAGGACAGAGGAGGTCCTGGCTGCTTCCAGGCTGAGGGCAGAGGATTCTGATCCCAGGGCCCTCCGTTACCTTCCTGGTGCCATAGAGTGTCTCCAGCAGCCTCTCCTGGGCTGTTTCGAAGCGCTGGTCCAGGCTGGAGGCCGTCTTCTGCACCAGGTTCCAGATCAGGTAGTTGTTCAGGATGCTGCGGGGGCAGAGAGATGCTGCAGCTCACCATGGTCTATGACTCCAAGACACTGATGAGCCCAAAAGGTACCCCTGCCATGGGGGCCACTGCCAGGGATATGAAGGAGCCTCACCTCCTGTCAGTGTCATTGATGAGGTCAGAGACCTGCTGGAGGTAAGTGTCCCCATACACCACCACAGGCTCTGTGTCCGCCAGCTCCAGTGGGGCCAGGGCGTAGGACAGGTAATCCAGCCAGTCAATGGCAGGGGCCAGCAGCTGGAGGAGACACAGGGATGTGGCACCAGGGGCTTGGCATGGCTCTGCTGCATCCTGCTCAGCATGGAGGGGATCTCCTCCGGCAGGAACTGTGTTTTCTGGGAAGGACCCGAAGTCCCTCACCACTCCAGATCCTTCTCTGCACCCAAGCACCCCTCCTGCTGCTCTTAATGCTGCAGGACAAGGAGGGGACCCCTGGACCCCACAATGCGAGGCGGCAGGTTCCCCCAAATGGTAACAACTGGGGGGGATGGGCACTACCCTTCAACACCCAGTGCACGTCCCGCAGCAGATGGGGCTGCCCAGAGTGTCCCAGAGTGGGGACAGCAATAGGCACAGACCCCTCGGTGCCCTCTGGACGTCTCCCCATATATCCCAGAAGGGTGTCCCCAGGCTGCTCTGGGCCATGCCCACCTGCAGCTCGGCGATGCTCATCTTGTGGTAGATCTTCTCGTCATCCCGCCGCTCAGCCTGGGGCACGGTGATGTTGGCCAGCTGGGTTTCGAAGTCCAGCACCTGCTGCATCTGGAGGCGGGTGGGCTCCGGGGTGCCCCCCAGCAGCGTGCCCAGCTCCACCATGTAGTCCAGGTATGCTGCCAGAACCTGTGGGACCCCAAGCCTTGCCTCAGTGCTGACCACAGCTCATCCCACCTCCCTGGGGTGGGCACCCAATAGGCAGGATGGAGATGCCAGGTTCGTCCCAGTGCTGCTCGAATCCCATTCCAGTGGAGTTCCCCTGATTACTGTTGGCAGCATACCCAGCACCCAGCCTCACCTTCTCGTTTGCAGTCTTGTTCAGATAGTAATCCCGGGATGGGAGGAAAAGCCCCGACTGGTCCACCTGAGGGGAGAGAGAGGCAGCACAGATATTCCGGTGTCCCCCGGTGTCTGCCACCCCTGGGTGCCCAGGTGCCAACCTGGATGATGTTGCTGTTGGAGCTCTTGGAGTCTGCACCCACATACACCGTGAAGAAGGGAGTTGCCCGGTATGTGCCTGACACGCTCTTGAGCACCTCCATGAAGCTGGTTTGGTTCCAGGAGCCAGTGATGTTCCATCCCCCAATCTGCCAGCAGACAGAGCCGGCACCTCAAGGAGGGATGGGATGCAACCCCGAGGGCTGTTCCCTCCCCGGTTACATGAAGAGCTGAGCAGGAGGTGTGCTGGGCTGAGCCCTGACAGCTCGGCTCACGTGTGGGTGTCTGCCCACCTTGTCGATGAGCTCCATAAGGGGCTGGGAGCCCAGCTCCTCTATCCTCTGCTCCTTGAGGCAGGACAGGTAGTACCGCTGGGTCTTCCGCTCTGCCTCGCTGCTGGAGTTGAAGGTGGCGTTTTCTGCGAGAGGCTGTGGGTCAGCCCCAGTGACACAGGGGTCACCCCCTCCGTGTTTGTGACCCCTTGGTGCCCACCTAGGAGATGCTTCATGATGGCCTGATTCTGGTCCCAGATGCTGTTGAAGGTGCTCCACTTGGAGCGCCCGTTGGGCAGCGGGTTCCTCTTAATCCAGCCCCCGCACGAGTACTGGTAGAAGTCCTGGCATGGGTCCATCTCTGTATCCAGGGCCTCCAGGATCTTGCTGGCCACCCGGACACAGGCATCCGTCAGGCACGTGCTGTGAGAGGGATCTGGCAGGGAAGGCATGCCTGGGGCTGGGCGAGTGTACTGGGGAAACTGAGGCACGGAGCGGGGCCAAGCCCTGTCTGTACCCCAGGATGGGCAGAGCACCTGGAGCAGGCACCCTGGGCTGACCCAGCACTCCTCATCCTCCCGTGTCCTCCAGGGTGTGGGGACACCACTGCCAAGGCTCCCTACCTCTGCGGTACTGAATGGCCAGAGTGACGACGGCGACGCTGAGCAGCAGGGCCAGGGAGACGGCGACGGCGCAGAGCACCAGCTCCAGCTGGCTGCGCGAGGCCAGGCGGCTCAGCAGCGTCCCCGGCCCCTTCCGAAACCCCACCTGGGCAGGAGCAGGACCTGCCATCGCACCATGGGGGGGGGCGAACATCACTGCCCCCCCTTCCCTCCCCGCCGCTGCCCAGTGCACACGTGGCTGCATGAGGAGATGGGGACCAGGGCATCTCTCCCCACCAGCCCTGGCAAGCCGGTGGTGGGTGCTGGCATCCCCGCCCGAGCCACAAGGAAGGACGATCGTCCAGGCACACGCTGTGCCGCATTTTGGCTGACTCCCAGTACATCCCTGGGGACAGCCAGGTCTGGCTTGGCTCCCAACCCTGCTCCCACTGCCCACCTGGTTGCAGGCAGGCCCCAGAGGGTGAGGAGGGGGGCTAGGGAGGATGGAGAGGGGAAGGATGGAGGAGCCGGGGCAGACCTCACCTCCACGCTGTCGGGAGAGGCGCTGCCATCTCCCGCTGGCTCCGGCCCCTCCTCGTCCTGCAGCGTGGCGCGCTTGTAGTTGGGCATCTGCTACGGGAGGGAGCGGGCTGGAACAGGGGCGTGGGGGGAGCCGTTCCCCGCCCTGCCACACCCTCTGGCTCTTATGGCAGGGACCGGTGCCTGCTCAGTGAGTACACAGTGGGGCTGAGGCAGCCCCTGACCCCTCTCAGTGTGCCTGGGCTTCCCCCAGAGGTTGTCCCCAGCCCTGTGTGGCCCTGGGGAGCACAGGGAGAGCTGCTAATGAGGGTCTCAGGGGCTGTCACCGGAGCATCTCTCTGCGTAGCCATGGCAGCTGTGGGATCAGCCCTGCCGACAGGTGACACATCGCCACGGAGACATGGTCCCCGTCACCAAGCAACCGTTTCCTAGTACTGCTGTCTCACCCCTCCTCTCCTGACTGGAACTTTCCATGCAGATGTGCACAGGTCTGAAACATCTGGAAGTGCTTCCAGCCCCATCCTGGCTCCGGGGGTGACCAGGACTCAGGACAGAGTGTGCGAGGGGAGAAGGGGCACTCCAGTGTGTACCAGCCATCAGGGCAGGGTCCTCCTTACTCCTGACCTCGCAAGGCAGCTTGCACAGATCCAGCCGTGAGGGCTGCTGAGGACTCAGCCAAGAGGGAGGTGGTGGAGTTGAGCCAGCAGCATTGGAGGGGGGGGGGATAAGCTAGAAGAAAATGCTAGAGGTTTTGGTGGAAGAGAATCAGCAATGCTGCCAGTTGTGAGCTATCCTTAGGCTTCAGAGTTAACGCCTGGGTGGGTTGCAGCTCACCCTCCAGTCCGTGCTGCAGACTAAAGTGAATGCCCAGGGCTGCCTGCAGGGCTGCTGTCGTGGACCAGGAAGGAGCTGGGGCGAGACGGATGATGGGCAGGGGGGAAAGCAGAGAGAGTGCCTCATGCCCAGCTCTGCCACACTGCTGGGATGGGGAGGGGGCACAGCCAAGGGCTGCAGCAGGAGGGTGGGATTGACAGTTGGCAGGAGCCCCCCACCGAGTTGGGCTCCTGGAGGATGCTGGCATTAGGAGGGATTGCTCAGCATCCTGTAGGAGCTTGGCCAGCCAGGCCCCCCCACCACCCCAGCTCCCCTCAGCATCCTCCTTTCCCCTTTTGGGTGGTCCTCATCCTGGGCAGTAGCCAGCACCCCCTCTCCAGCATCTTCTCTGCGCATCCTCAAGGCAGGAGCCTGTTTCTGGGGCTCTTCCTACCTCCTCTGTAGATCTGAGATCTGTGGGGACAGAGCCCCCTGCCCCTTCCAGAGGTGCTGTCTTGAGGGTCACCCTATGAGCTGCATTACTGTACCCCGGGTACGCTTCATGCCTCGGTGGAGCGGGGTTTGTGGGGCCGTGCTGAACCACCCCAGTTCCCTCTGTCCGATCCCAGGCAGGGATTTGGGGGG
>NW_008236696.1:5128036-5128775 GCF_000691975.1 Corvus brachyrhynchos | reverse complement strand
TGGTAAGCGCGCCCGGCCGCAGCGGCACCCCCTGCTCCGGTACCCGGGCACACATCCCAGTGCACCGGCGCCCGCACAGGTGGATGCACACACGCACACTGACACCCCATCCCCGGTACCTAGAGGATGGCACCCCGATGTCACCCTCAGGCCCATGCCACAGCACACGCACACAGGGGGGCAGAGCCATGGTCAGAGCCTTGGTGGTGAGCGAGGGGAAGGCCGTGGCTGTGCACAACCTCACACCTTGCCTTGACAGTTCCCAACCCTGTGTGACCACCTGTCCGGGACAGGCCGTCACTGCAGGTCACCCGCTCGGTGCCCGGGGTGCTGCTGCACAGGGGGTGAAAGTGCCCCCCGGGGTGCCTGGCGGGACTGTCGTGCCCAAGCTGTGGAGCCGGGCACACAGCATGGCACGTGTGAGCAGGAGGGGTGTGTGTGCACACAGGTAGTGGGGCACCAGGGTGCCCACGGGTGTCTGTGACATATGGGGGCCACGGCAAGCCTGCCAGCAATACTACTTCACTTGCCCAGGTCGGGTGGCAGCGTGGCCCATGCCAGGGCGGCGGAGCCCCGGCTCTCCAGCTGCCAGTGCCGTTGCCGGTATCAGCGTCAGTGCCGGTGCCGCTGTCAATACTGGTGCGTCAGTGTCAGTGTCAGTGCCGGTACCTGTGTCTGTGTCAGTGCTGGTGCCAGTGCCGATGCCGGCGTCAGTGTAGGGGCCCCGGTCGGGGGCGGG
>NW_008236696.1:5119907-5127704 GCF_000691975.1 Corvus brachyrhynchos | reverse complement strand
GGACGTCATCCCGCGTCACGGGGTTGGCCGGCATCCCTCCGGGAACGGGACGTCATCCCACGTCGCGGGGGCGGCCAGCGTCCCTCCGGGGACTCCCTCCAGCGGGGACGCGTGACGGCGCCGGGACGTCATGGGGTGCCCGCGTGACGCAATTGAGGGTTCCCATTTCTGGGCGGGGGCCTGGGGGTCTCAGAGGAGTGTTGGTGAGGGAAGCTGTGATGTAACCAGGGTGTGCGTGTGACGGTGGGCACTATGGAGGGGTCCCCGCTTTGCCCAGCATGGGGGTGACCTTGGCTCTGGGGCTCCCCATGGGCTGGGGGACACAGCCTGTGGGTGAAGGGGCTGCTGTCACTGGGGTGTCCCTCCGCTGGGCCATGATCTGACGTGCTGCTCTCTAATGGGTTGTTTTCATACAGCACAGAGTAATGGGGGAGGTGCGTCTCACACCCCAGGAATGGATGGTTTCTTTGGGAGGGTATCCCCAGTAACATGAGCGCTGCTCCACCCTGGCAGCACTGGGACAGGATGATGCCCTGAGCAATGAGTGTGTCACTGTCCTGGTGCCCCTGTGGCTGTGGGTGACATCCCTGCCTCTGTCACACTGAGACTCACTGTGCTCTGCACCCTTAACTCTGCTTTCTCCTGTGCATTTTGGCAGTCCGAGGAGGACAAGCAGCTGCAGGATGAGCTGGAGATGCTGGTGGAGCGCCTGGGGGTAAGTCTGTGCTGTGCCCCTCAGCAAGGAGTCCTGGCCAGGATTTGACTCTCTCTGGCTCCACTTGTTCCTAGTGCAGTGGAGATGGGGGGATTTTACCTTGAGTGGGGTGGGGCCCCTCCTTGTTTGCTGTGATCTGTCCCCCAACCTTGCTGCCAGTCTGACTTGTGCCCAAGAGACCTCTGTGTCCCTGGTGTGTAAGAGGCTTTCTGCCCTGCTGTGCCCTCCTTCTCCAGCTTTTGGGCTGAAGGAGGCAGCCCAGGGTGGGGGGCTGCTCTGCTAAGAGCCGTGGCTGTGTTTGGGGAGGGCTGACGAGGTGGTGGCTCAGGAACCAGCCCCTGACAGCCAGCTTCCCTCTGCAGGAGAAAGACACGTCACTTTACCGCCCAGCCCTGGAGGAGCTGCGGCGGCAGATCCGCCCTTCCACCACCTCCATGACCTCCGTTCCCAAACCCCTCAAGTTCCTACGGCCCCATTATGGCAAGCTGAAAGAGATCTATGAGAACATGGCTCCAGGAGAGAACAAGGTAGAAACTCTTGGCCCTACCATCCCATGTGACTGAGGGGACAGTGCTGGGGCAGGCGATCCCAGAGCCCTCTGGACCCTGGGATCTAACAGCAGTCTCTGTGACTTGCTCCAGAGGATTATAACTTGCCAGGATGGTACCTTTGCCACCTGTGGTGGTTTGTGGGCACAGGGAGGGTGTTGTGTCCCTGGTTGCCCCTGCTTCCCTGTTCCTGGCCTGTGTCTGGAGCTCTGCACTCTTCCTGCAGCGCTTTGCAGCAGACATCATTTCTGTCCTGGCCATGACCATGAGTGGGGAGCGTGAGTGTCTGAAGTACCGACTGGTGGGCTCCCAAGAGGAGCTGGCATCTTGGGGGCATGAATATGTCAGGTAAGCCTGAGTGGGACCAGAGCTTGGGGAAGGATAAGGGGTCAGGGGAATTTTCCTGGAGCGCTTTGGCTCTGGCCGGTCTGGAATGTGTCTTGACTAGCTGGTCAGGTGTTCAGCTGCCCCTGTCACACCTGCACATGTGTCACTTCATGCTCTATTCGCAGGGGTTTCTAGCTGCAGAGGTCTTGCTGCCATGGCCTCTGAAATCTCTGCTCTTAACCCTGTTCCTCCTCTGGGCTTGTCCCTTGTAAGCTCTGCAGAATGTAGAGCTTCCATAAACAGCACAACCCTGGCTAACTGGGAGCAGCTGCTCTGCATTCTCATGGCTCAGTGAAACTGGTTTTTGTAGCAGTGATGCCCCTTTGTTCCTGCAGGCACTTGGCAGGAGAGGTGGCCAAGGAGTGGCAGGAGATTGATGAAGCTGACAAGGCTCAGAGGGACACACTTCTCACTCTGGTCAAGGAGATCGTCCCCTACAACATGGCCCACAACGCAGAGCATGAGGCCTGTGACCTGCTCATGGAGATAGAGCAGATGGACATGCTGGAGAAGTACATCGATGACAATGCCTACTCCAAAGTGTGCCTCTACCTGACCAGGTGAGGGGGCTTGGCAGGCTGAGGTGTTGGACAGGACCTGATCCCTGTTGGGCCAAGATTGCCTGATGTGGTTGTCACCCTCATGTCTGTCTCCTCCTTAAAGCTGTGTAAGCTATGTCCCGGAGCCCGAGAACTCGGCTCTCTTGCGCTGTGCCCTGGGCATCTTCCGCAAATTCAATCGCTACCCTGAAGCCCTGCGCCTGGCTCTGATGCTCAATGATGTGGAGCTGGTGGAGGACATCTTCACTTCCTGCAAAGATGTGTAAGCAGAGATGTTCCCTGCCCTCTGGAGCCTTTGCTTATCCTGTTGGGGCAAGGTTTCCCCATCTGGGCAGAGACAGGTTGGATCTGTCACTGCTGGAGATGTCTGGGGGTTTGGATTGAGACTCTTGTCCCTGAAATGAGGATGGGCAGGAGTGGGTCATCTCTATATGCCTTGGGCAGGGCAGGTTGGCACACTGCTTGGTGAGCCTGTGTTCGTGCTGGGGCTTGCTCGGTTCTGGGCACTCAGGAAGCTCCTCCCCTCTGCACAGAGTTGTCCAGAAGCAGATGGCCTTTATGCTGGGCCGCCATGGGGTCTTCCTGGAGCTGAATGAGGATGTGGAGGAGTATGAGGACCTAACAGAGATCATGTCCAATGTCCAGCTCAACAGCAATTTCCTGGCCCTAGCCAGAGAGGTGAGTGTCCCAGCTGGGAAAACCACCCTGGGCTACCTCCAGCTGTGGCTGCCCTGTCTGCCAGGCTCTGTGGCAAGATTTGAGAAGAAATCCTTCATCCCTATGATCTGGGCCAGACACCTCCTGGAGAGATTGCCATTGTAGGATGTGCTGGCCAGGAGGTAACCCCCTCCTCCCTTGTTTTGCAGCTGGACATCATGGAGCCCAAAGTGCCGGACGATATTTACAAAACCCACCTGGAAAATAACCGTAAGGGCTTGTGTTGTGGCTTTTATCGTCCCTGCCTGTGGGGAGTTCCTGAGGCTGCCAAGCACCTCTGAGCCTGTGTGGTCAGATGTGTATCCTGAGGTGGGCAGATGGCCTGTTCATGGTCTCTGACCTGTGAATTTGGGCTTCTCCTTTCTGTTGGTGGTGGGACAGGTCCTTGTTCCCCTGTGGTGTGGGATGGCTGCATAATGGAGGGCTGGCAGGGCTTCTGTTGCTGCTTTCCTCACTATGATGTTTTTCCACAGGGTTTGGGGGAAGTGGTTCCCAAGTGGACTCAGCCCGGATGAATTTGGCCTCCTCCTTTGTGAATGGTTTTGTGAACGCTGCCTTTGGACAGGACAAGCTGCTGACAGATGATGGCAATAAATGGTTGTACAAGAACAAGGACCATGGTGAGCGAGCTGGCTGGGCAGGGCTGGAGGTGCCTCTGGGCTTGGGGTTACCACCCTGTCCCTTTTGCGGTGAGGGTGGCTGAGCTGGCCCATGTCCCTGGCTACCACAAGCCCCAGGCAGGGCACATCAGTTCAGGCCTGATGTGGGCCTTTCTCCCTTGGGACCACAGGGATGCTGAGTGCTGCAGCCTCGCTGGGCACGATCCTGCTGTGGGACGTGGACGGGGGGCTCACGCAGATTGACAAGTACCTGTACTCCTCAGAGGATTACATCAAGGTCAGTGACAGATCCTGGCTCTGTGTCTGCGTGGGGCAGTCCTGCTGTGAGCTGGGTGTGCAGCTGGCTAGAGATTGGTCTTTGCTTTGGTCCCCTGTGCAGCTCAGCTCCTGCACAGAGAAGGGTTGGATGCTCTATGCTCCAGGCTTTTGAGCATCTCACAGCAAGGTGTGGATCTCTTGGGGACTGCCTGAAGCACCTTGGGGGCTCCTGTTGTCACAGAGCTACGAGCTTTGGACTGCTCAGCTGGATCCAGAGTGGTGTTGCCCACCTTGTACCAACTTGCACATCTTGGGGAGTGGGTGTGATGCGTGAGGTGACATCAGTCATTGGCTGGCAGGGAGCTTTGTGTGTTGGTGGCTAGTGTGTGATGGTGCTTCTGTCTTGCAGTCTGGAGCCCTCCTGGCCTGTGGCATCGTCAACTCAGGGGTGAAAAATGAGTGTGATCCTGCCCTGGCCCTCCTGTCTGACTATGTCCTCCACAACAGCAACACCATGAGGATTGGAGCCATTTTTGGGTAAGGGCCTGGCCTCAGCCTGCCTGTGCTGCACGGGGTGCAGCTCCTCCCTCACACCCCTCTGGACTCTCTGCAGGCTGGGACTGGCGTATGCAGGCTCCAACCGTGAGGATGTCCTGACTTTGTTGCTACCTGTGATGGGAGACTCCAAGTCCAGCATGGAGGTAGGTGGTGAGGCAGGGTTTGCCTGTGATTCCTGCTTCCCCATCCAGTGCCCCTGGAATACAGATGCTGTGCCAGAAGAGCATGACCCTATTTTCCTTATCTGAGCTGCTGCCACAATGGGATTGCAGCTGATTTAGGAGTGTAGGAAACCATCAGGTCTCCCAGTAGCCCAGATTTGCACAGGAAGTGGAGACCAAGGGTACCTAGTGCTGTAGGCCAGCTTACTCTGAGCTGTCCCTGTGTATGACACGGCTCCTTTCCCCTTCACCAGGTGGCTGGTGTGACCGCCCTGGCCTGTGGGATGATATCAGTGGGCTCCTGCAATGGGGATGTCACCTCGACCATCCTCCAGACCATCATGGAGAAATCAGAGACGGAACTGAAGGACACGTACGCCCGGTGGCTGCCACTTGGCCTGGGCTTGAACCACTTGGGTAAGGCTGGGCAGTGCCAGTGGCTCATGGGTTGGGGGATAGGTTGGGAGCACCCCTCCACCACTGTCCTTTAACCACCATGACACCACCATAACCACCGTTCTTTCCTTGACAGGGAAGGGAGAGGCAATTGAGGCCATCTTGGCAGCGCTGGAGGTGGTGTCAGAGCCATTCCGCAGCTTTGCCAACACACTGGTGGATATCTGTGCCTACGCAGGTGAGTTGGGCTGGTTGGGGTCGGGGGAGGCAGGAGCAGGTCCAGGGCTCTCTGCCTGCTGATCCTAGTCCTCCACTTTCCCTCCAGGCTCAGGGAATGTCTTGAAGGTGCAACAGCTCCTGCACATCTGTAGTGAGCATTTTGACTCCAAGGAGAAAGAGGAGGACAAGGACAAAAAGGACAAGAAAGAGAAGGAGAAGAAGGAGAGCTCAGCTGACATGGGGGCTCATCAGGTGGGGAAATGGCTAGGATGTGTGTTCCTGGAGCAGGAACTTGCTTTGGAGGGCTCCCTAAGGTCATTGTGGTGTCAGAGCTGAAGGAAAACAGCTCTCCGCAGGATCCCCTGCTCACCCTGTCCCCCTAGGCTTGGGGTGGGCACAGAGATTTAAGAACTTGGTAATTGGGCTGGGTGCTCCCTGCCTAATGCTCAGTGCCTGTGTCCCTGCAGGGCGTAGCGGTGTTGGGGATCGCGCTCATTGCCATGGGTGAGGAGATTGGTGCGGAGATGGGCCTGCGCACGTTCGGCCACCTGGTGAGTGTCACCAGGGGGACAGCACAGAGCTGGGAAGGGACCTCGGAGCAGAAACTGTTTATTGCCTCACATCTCAGTAGAGCTTTCTGCGCTTGGTGATCTGGGTCTAACACCCACCTCCCCTCTGTGCAGCTGCGGTATGGGGAGCCCACCCTCCGCCGTGCTGTGCCCCTGGCCCTGGCTCTTATCTCAGTCTCCAATCCCCGGCTCAACATCCTTGATACCCTCAGCAAGTTCTCCCACGACGCTGACCCCGAGGTCTCCTACAACTCCATCTTTGCCATGGGCATGGTGGGCAGTGGTAAGCCTGGGGACAGCTTGGTTTGGGGTTTGTCGGGGGAGAAGGTGGGAGACCCGTGCCTTGTACACTACTCTTGCCTGCACCTCCTTGTCCCCAGGTACCAACAACGCCCGGCTGGCAGCGATGCTGCGGCAGCTGGCCCAGTACCACGCCAAGGACCCCAACAACCTCTTCATGGTGCGGTTGGCCCAGGTGATGATACCATGCTCACTGCTTGTGTGTGGAAGGGGAAGGTTGGGGTCCCTGTCCTGGGGATGTCACCCTCCTGAGGGCAGGGCTGGGAGTCCCAGGAGTTACTCCATCATTCTTTCATGTGCTTTCTCTGCCACACTAGGGCCTGACTCATCTGGGCAAGGGGACACTCACCCTATGCCCATACCACAGTGATCGCCAGCTCATGAGCCAGGTGGCTGTGGCTGGGCTGCTGACTGTCCTCGTGTCCTTCCTGGATGTGCGCAACAGTGAGTTGTGTGGGCTCTGTCCCCCCAGTCCTCTCTGCCCCACAGAGAGGCATAGCTCAGCCTCTTTACTTCTGTCTCCCCTCCAGTTATCCTGGGCAAGTCCCACTACGTTCTCTATGGCCTTGTTGCTGCCATGCAGCCCCGCATGCTGGTCACCTTCGACGAGGAGCTGCGGCCTCTGCCCGTGTCGGTTCGGGTAGGACAGGTAAGGGGCAGCCAGGGCTGGACAGGGGGTGCTCTGGTGTCCCTGTGTGTCCCTGGCATTGACCTTGCTCTTCTCTCACAGGCTGTGGATGTGGTGGGCCAGGCAGGCAAGCCCAAAACCATCACTGGCTTCCAGACTCACACAACACCGGTGCTGCTTGCACATGGAGAGCGGGCAGAGCTGGCCACAGAGGAGCACGTGCCTGTGACACCCATCCTAGAGGGGTTTGTTATCCTACGCAAGAACCCCAACTATGATGTTTGAGCCAAGGGGAAGCTGGGGGGGTTGGGTAGGTGGTTTGGGAGGGGAGGGAAAAAACCTAGTTTGTTTTTGTTACTGAGAGTCAAGGAAATAAACTATGCGGAGACTCTAACGCTGCTCTCCTTGTGCTGGAAGTGTGGGCTGGGCTCTCATCCCTTTGGGTGTGCCTGTGGCCCATGGAAGCTGGGCACAGTGCAGACCCCAAGATGAGGGGCGTGAACATAAGAGTCGTGGAGTGCCATGGGTACTCGTAAATTTCAGCATCTAACTGTGCCCTGTGTGTGTGTGCCTGGCACAGCCACATGTGCTTGGAGTGTGCAACTCCCCTTTAGCCTGGAGGGCCTGTACCTGACTGGGACTGCCCTCGTGGGGGGTCTTGGCTGGCAACTCTGAGCTTTCAACTGCCCTTCCAGATGCACTGGGCTCTGCCATCATTTGGTGCTGCTCCAGAGCGGGCACTGGGGTTAAAAGCAGCTGGGGAGGGGGAGATGGAAGCCACATGGGAAGTATTTTTAGCAAAGAGGAAAGCCCTGTCCTGTTTCCAAACTTGACCATGTCTGGACCCTGCTGTGCCCGAGCTGGGCGGGCAGGGGGAGGCTGTGTCTGAGTGGGAGTGCGGTGCTGGATGGACAGTGGAATGGGTGTGTGGTGCTGAGTCCCAAGGGGAGTGGGATGCGTGCAGGGTAGGGATAAGGTGCTGCATCCTGCAGGGTACAAGGTGAGGACCATGTCCCCTGTGGGTGAGAGGTGCTGGGTGGGTTCTGGGCAGGTGCAGCTCCTGGCCGTAGGAGAGGGGTGGGTGCTGGATGGGTGCAAGTCCCGCGTGAGAGCAGACCCCGGGTGGATGCTGGTCCCGAGAAGGTGCTGGTGCACGGGGCT
>NW_008236696.1:5117795-5118054 GCF_000691975.1 Corvus brachyrhynchos | reverse complement strand
CAGGCGCTCGGGTCTCCCGTGAGAAGGAGCCCGGGGGGAGCACTGAGGGGTGCAGACTGGCCCCTGCCACCTCCTGGAACCTTGGCAGAGCCCATGTCCACTGGGATTGTGGCTCGGGGGATCCCTGTGATGGGGTGGCAGCCCCATACCAAGGTGCAGCCCTGGGGGGATTGGGGTGCCTCATTTCCCAGTGTTGGTGGGACGTGCCTGGCAGTGCCCGCAGCGGGGCCGGGGGCCGGCAGTGGCGACGGGGCTCGCG
>NW_008236696.1:5115353-5117166 GCF_000691975.1 Corvus brachyrhynchos | reverse complement strand
CAGATCACGGGCACTGGTGGCCACTTTTGCGTAGAGCCCAGACGGGCTTTGTGGGGTCATCTTGGGTGGGTCAGTCTTGGTGGTGGGCATGGCTGGATTTGAGGCATGATGTGGGGCTCCGCTCTGAAGGGCGTGAGGACCTGCCCAGGCTGGGTGACTTGGCATTGCCTACCCCATCTTCCTCGTGGCCCAGTGGGGCAGGAAGGGGTGGCTGGGGGTCCATGCCTTGGTGGGATGTTGTCTGTGGGGCATGGCTGATGCCTGGCTTTACACTGGTAGGCTATAGGGCTGGAGATCTGCAGATTTCAGGGCTGACGTGGACAGGGGACAGATGCCTGGGGTGCTGCTATCTCCAGCTTATGCCCACTGTCCCTGTTCCTGCAGATAGCAAGGGGATCCTTATGCACAACCCCATGAAATGAACAAAGCTCCACAGCCCACAGGAGGAGCCCCGACTGCCCCGCACCCTGCCCCTTCTCCCGGACTGCCGCAGGTAAACGTCCTCTGCCGGGTTGGGGGACCCAGCTTTGCTTCCCCAGCTGGTGCCAGAGGCAGCATTGCCATCTCTTTTCCCCCCTGCTGTCTTTCAGCCGACGTTCCCACCTGGTCAGACGGCACCTGTGGTTTTTAACCCAGCACCGACCTCACAAATGAATACGCCTTCTCAGCCGCGCCAGGTAAGGATTTTGCCTAGAGCTGGGGAGGGTGATAAGGGGTATCCAGCAACTTTCTGCCTCCTAGCCAAGTAGCCCACACCACCATGGAGCTCAGGGGTGTGAGGAGCAATGTGGTGCCCCTCAGGGCTGGCGTGTGCCTGTGAAGGGGGAATGAGCCCGTGATCCAGACCACAACTGCCACCTGAGGACCTCCTGGCCCTGGGGTGGGGGGGCAGGCACCTCCAACGAGGATGCCCACCGAGTGACTGCTCTTCTCTCCTTCCTCCCCTGCCCCAAACCTCCCTCTCCTCCTCTCTCAGTTTCCAGCAGGGCCTCGGGCTATTCACCAGCAGGTACTAACCCACTTCCCCTGCCCCGCATGCTGAACACCCTGCCCTGACACTGCACAGAAACACCCACCTTGGGCATGAAGGGGCTGGGGAGCATGTGGGGACCCCAGAGCTTGGGGACAGGCTGGTCTGGGGAAAATGTGGGATGCCTGCTCGACTTTGGGTAGGTTTCTCTGCAGTGTCTCCCCAGTTCTCTCCTTGCATGAAGCCTGTAGCATGTGGCTGTTGCTTCTGCCTGTGCCCTTCCTCATCTTCCTCTTCCTCCCTACTTTGCTTGGTCTTCTAAGGCCCTGCAGTGGCGTGCAAGGCTCTGGACCTCCATCAGCCCTCTTGTGTAGAGGAGCTGCTGGGGACAGATCTGGTGACATCCTTGGCTGTGCTGTCTGGGAGCTCATCAGACCCATCCCTGCCCCTTGGGAGGTCCCTGCAGGGGACCTCAGTGGATCTGGGATGTGGGCACAGGGCAAAGGGCTCCCTGGCCTCTTGTCCCTTTCTCTGCTATCCCTGTCCCAGTGCCAGTAACTCCTGTCTCTCTCTTTCCCCTTTTCCCTCTGTATGCGTGCGCTTGCTAACAGGGAGGATTCAGGTCTCTTCAGGTAACACTTTCTCCTTGCCCTGGGGGCGCGTGCGCGGACCCTTCTTTGCCCACTCGTCGGTGGGCTGGAGCTGCTGCTCCCGGGGATGCTCTTGCCCAGCAAACGAGCTGGGTCTGGGTTGGGATGAATGGCATTGGCCGGGGTGGGAATAGAGAGCTCCACATGCTGTCCGGCTCCGGCATGGCGGGACTACAGGTCCCAGCATCCACCG
>NW_008236696.1:5110573-5115105 GCF_000691975.1 Corvus brachyrhynchos | reverse complement strand
TGACGCTGTGCCCTATCTCTCCCCAAGCATTTCTACCAGAACAGGGCACAGCCTCCCGCGAGTGCATCCCGCGTGCAGAGTAACACGACGGCTCGGCCCGGCCCTCCTGCCCATGTGTATCCGGCTGCTTCCCAGGTGATGATGATACCCTCCCAGATATCCTACACACCTTCCCAAGGAGCCTATTACATTCCCGGACAGGTGAGGGAACTTTGGATTCTGTGAGAGGGGGTTGGGATGGGCACCGGTGGGAGGTGTTGTCTGGGCTTGGAGCCCAGGTCTGTTTTGGGAGTGCAGAAGGGGTCCTGAGACTCTCTGAGCACCCACTGATTTGAGCAGGGTGCTGCTGGTTCTGTAGATGGGCAGCAAGAGGTACTGGTCCCTTCCCCTCCCCAGCAGTTTCCTGAGGCACCTGGTGTCCTGCTCCCTACCCTAGTGTACAGCTAGTTCACAGGCAGGCCTAGGGTTACATCAGCGTTTTGGGGGTATGTCTGTGCCCTGCAGGGGACATAACTGACTTTTCTTCTTCTCTGCTATTGCAGGGTCGCTCCACGTACGTTGTCCCGACCCAACAGTACCCGGTCCAACCTGGCGCCCCTAGTTTTTACCCTGGAGCCAGCCCCACAGAATTCGGGACTTACGGTACAGACAGAGGAGTTGCTCTGATCCCCGGTGCTCTTTCAGTCCCAGCACTTCCCCATTTTTTTGCTCCCCTGCTTCTGGCCTCTGTGCATCCCACCGAGCTGAGCACAGCTCACTGTGGCTGACTCTATGACTCCATTGCAGGTTATTTTGGGGGACAGTTGCCTGTTGCCCAGCAGCACATCGTGTCCCACTGGTCCATTTGCACCGGTCCATTCACCCCCGTCCTTTTCCAAATTCGGGCCGTTTAATATTTAACTCTCCTGGCGGAGGGCTGGGGCAGACTTTATCCCCTGCTTCCCCTCACTTGCTGTCAGGGTGGTGAGCAGTTCAGTGCTTGCTGACCCCCCCTCAGCTCCTGCTCCCCAGGAGCTGAGCGGGGGTGCTCCATGCCTGCCCCCTCCTGGTGTTTGGGGAGCGTGGTGTGAGCAGCCCCTCCTCCTTCCCCCTGCTCGCATGTGGCCACCCGGGCTGTGACTATATTTAGGCTTGATTGGTCCCGGGAGGCCCGGCAGGCACAGAAATGTGAGCCGAGGCCTCCGGCCTGGCCCCGGCACAGCAGCAAAGCATAACCAGGGCAGAGATGGGCTTCTCCTGAGCCAGGTACGTGCCCGGCCTCCCTCCCTCTTGTCTCGGGGCCCAGCCAGCCCCTCAGAGGAGGGAGGTGGCCCCTGGCAGTGGCTGTCTCCTGTGCTTGGGCCAGGACACTGCTGCACCTTCGTGCAGAATCTTGGGACATGCTCTGGGTATCTTTTTGAGGTTCCAGCATGGGTGTGCCCCCACCTCTGCTTTGGGGCTGCTGTGGCTCTCCCCAGGGAAGCTGGCAGCAGCTTGCCTCTTGCCCACAGGACTGGGTGGGTGACCTGGCATGGTGTGCCCTGTGACGAATGAATCAGATTGTGTCTCCTGTTTGGTCCCCAGGGCTAGGCAGCTCACGGTCTCCTTCCTTCCCCCCATGCCTGGCCCATCCCAGCGTGTGATGCCCATTCAGCGTCCCTGTGTATCCCCTGAGCAGAGGGAGGGTCCCTGACTCAGGGATGAGGCAGTCACCAGAGCCTCTTGGTTGACTTCCAGTGTCAGTGCAGCAGGGAAGGTGCCAGAGGGGGCCAGGACCCAGCTGTGCCTGTCCCCACACACCCATTTCCCTGTGGCACTGCTCTGGGGTGATGCTCATGGGTGCCCTGGGAGAAGTGGAGCACCTCTTGAGGGCTGGGCCAGCCCTGGATGGGGTCCAGCTCTGCCTCTGGCCCTCAGCACAGCTCCTTCCTCTGGGCTGGGCTCGCCAGGGGCTCAGGCTGCACGGGGAGCCCAAGCCCCTCAGCCTGGGTGTGAATGGAGGCTGCCTGGTGCCGCCCTCGGGCTGGTGCTGGCCCTGGGGAGATAAGGGTGCAGGCAGGAAGGCGGCCACCTGCAGAGCCAGGACGCCTGTGCCTGACATGGCCGAGTGTCCAGGCAGGGCTCTTGGTGGCGTGGAGCCGGTGGGCATGGTGGATGCCTGCGGGGGCCTGGCTGGGCGTGGGGGTGGCGCGGGGACGCTCTCTGCTTCACAGGGAAGGAATTCAGTCAGGCCTGTCAGGCGGGTTAGGACAATCCAGGCCGGATGCGATGGGGGTTCGCTGCAGAGCAGCAAGGGCTCTTCAGGCTCCTGACAGACCCCTGTGTTTGGGAGATCAGGGAGTCTTCAGGACGGGCTTGGAGGATCTGGGTTGGCTGGTCTGACTCTCTCTCCTCTCCTTCAGCGGGTGCGTATTACCCGGCGCAGGGGGTGCAGCAGTTCTCAGCGGGGGTCCCCACTGCCCAGGTCATTGTGAGCCAGCAGCCACCGATCCCCACAAAACGAGAACGGAAGACGGTAAGGAGCCATCTACCTCCAGGCATGGGGGTACTCGTATGCAGGAGGGCGTGTTCATGTGCAGGAGGGGAATGGTGTCAGCCCCAGGTGCCGGTGGTGTGTGGGATGGGATGTGGTGCTGCATGCCAGGGAAAAGGGGTGGCACAGGACTGTGTCCCCATAGGCTGAGGAGCTTAGCAAGGGAACTGGGGTGCACGGTGGGTGCTGGCGACCTTGGCCGTCCCGGCGGGCAGCGTTGTGCTGAGTCACGGCTCTTGGGAGGGCGGGGGTGCCGCGGCTGCCAACTGCTGTCTGCTCCCGGAGATGCCGGTGCTCGGAGGCCTCGCATGGGGCCTATTTATAGCTGGGAGCCGGGTGGCTGCTAGCATGGCCCCATGCTGGGGGGCAGGGGTTGTGACTGGGAATTGGGGTGGTGGGATTTCCTCATCGGAGATGGGTTGAGCTGTGCACTTGGTGTTCTGGGGGCAGGTTGTGTTCAGAAGGTGAAGAGAGCAAGACTCCTGGCTGCACTGTGCACTGCACTGTAGTCCTAGCCAGACTCACATGTACCCCCCAGTCACCCCACAGCACGGTGCCCTGTACACTGTAGCTTGTGCTGCACCCATGGCAGGCATGGGGCCAGTGAGGCTGTGGGTGTATGGATTGTGCCGGGGGTGGCACAGAGCTCACTGTGGTTTCTGTGTGCTGAAGCTAGTTCCCTGTACTGTCCCCTGAATGAGGGGGGGTCCCTGCAGCTGCTGTGCCATCACAGTGGTGCCTTGGGATCCCCTGACTTCTGAAGATGGATGTTGGCCTGGGGACCTGCTGGCTCCAGCTGCCTGTTGCGATGGCTTGAAAGGCACTGGAACAGGCCAGTGTCTGTGGGACACTGTGCCCTGTGGTGAGGGGATGTGGCACCCACTGGTCCCCAGACTGTGTGGCCAGGACGGTCACTGCAGTGAATGAACCTCCCTTTTCTCTTCGGAGAAGGGTGCCCTGGGGATGTTGGGCTGAGGGAAAGGGGGTGGCCCATGTGCTGTGTCCAACGCCCTGCCAACAGCTTCCCCACTCTGCTCTGATTCTTGGGCAGATCCGAATACGAGACCCCAACCAAGGTGGCAAAGACATTACAGAAGAAATTATGTCTGGAGCAAGGACCTCATCCACCCCCACCCCTCCACAGGTAAGTGGACCCTCTGGCTCCCTAGCTGGGGCAGAGAGAAGTGCATGTGGCCATGTTCAACTCCCTCTTTGCCCCCCTCAGGCTGGAAGCGGTTTGGAGCCCCAGGCCAACGGAGAGACGCCCCATGTAGCAGTTATTGTCCGGCCTGGTAAGTGCTTGTGCCAGGGCTGGGTGTGCCAGCTGGCATGGCTGCAGCAAGGATCCCTGGTGTTGGCACTGCTGGGTGTGAAATGCCAGCCCCACTGTTCCTTGGTTCTCCTGAGGCTTGTGGGATCAGAGGCCATCCCTGCATACCTGGGAACCTGTGTCCCCTGTTGGATCCAGGAGAGTTTATGTGGGCTGTGTACTCACCTCAGCTGTCTCTTGGGCACTGGAGGACCCCTGTTGTCCTCATCAGCCATTTGTGATGTGGCTTGGCACATCTATCCCTATCTCTTCTGAAGATAGAGGGATCTGGGGAGGAATGTGGGATGAGCAGGGGATCATTCGTTAATGCCGTCCACCTTGCAGATGACCGCCCGAAGCCTGCGCTGGTGGTGAGCAAGCCCGTCTCCCTGGAGCCCAGCAAGTCGGCATCCCCGTCGCCTCCCCCTCCCCTGATCCCTGAGGTGGAGCCTGTGGTGCTCTCGCCTGTGACGCTGGTGCCAATGGAGCCTCCCGTGGACACGGACATGAAAGCGGAGCAGGGCGAGGCGCCACCTGACCCGCAAAAGACGTTAAGCGCCATCACTACAGTGCCAGGGGCTGTGGAGCTGCCCCTTGTGCCCGCGCCCGGCATGGACACGGTGGCTGCGGAGGAGGAGGAGGAAGAGGAGGAGGAGGTTGCTATTCCCCTCCCAGAGCCCACCCCACAGGAGTCTGTGCCCCCCGAGGTGC
>NW_008236696.1:5099962-5110475 GCF_000691975.1 Corvus brachyrhynchos | reverse complement strand
GCCCCTGTGCCAGCCTGTGCTGGCCTCTGAGCCGGTGCCTGCGCCCGCCCTGGACTCCCCCATTGCCCAGCCTGAAGAGCTGCCCCTACCCAATGGGGTGGAGGGCACCAGCAAAGTGGAGCCGAGCGACGAGCAGCCCGAGTCAGATGTCAGCCCCATCTCAGAGCCTGAGGAGCCAGCCCAGCCTGGCACCCCTGCCTCCCCGCCTGCAGAGGAGGAGGAGGAAGAGAGTGAAGGCCCTGGCGAGACCCAGGAGAGAAGCTTGAGCCCAGCCCCTGCCCCTTCGCAGACCTCGGAGGCGACCGCACAAGGTTGGGCATGCTGGGCTTCAGGGTGCCCCAGGGTGGGTGTTGGGTGATGGGGGACATCACATGGGTGTGGTGCTAGGCAAGAGGTACAGGGAAGGTGCTGGAGAGGGGGACGGAGTTAGGGACAATAGGATGTGTGGGTATGGGATGCTGAGAGGGACAAGGTGCCTGTGGATGGTGGGATGAGGGAGATGTCTGGGGAGTACATCTATGTGGAGGTGTATGGGGTGGGTATAGAGTGGGGTGTGTGGGGTGTGTCCTGGGGAATGGAAGTATGTTTTCTGTGATGCCTTATGCAGGGCTGTAGGGTGGGTGTATCAGGGTTGTGTCTGAGGATTGTCACCAGTCACTGAGGACACTGGGAGGTGGAGGATTGGCAGGGAAGCTGTGGGCCATGCTGTGTAGGGCTATGCAAGTACATGGGGGTGCTTGAGGAAAGTGGGGTGCTCTGGGGATGTGCTGGGGTTTCTCATTTTTTCTTTAAGCACCTTACACAGGAGTGTTGGGGTTACATAGGAGTGATGGGGAAGATGGGTTCACAGGATATGTTTGTGTGGAGTGCCTTGGGCAGGGATACAGGGGTGCTATAGGAGGGGAACCTGAGGGCAGGTACGCTTCTGGGGAGCACATCTGTTTGTGCTGGTGTATAGGGGTGCCAGGGAGGGGAGTGTGTATAGGGACAGAGGTTTGTATGGGAGTGCTCCTATAAGGGCTGTCCTGCAGAGCAGTGTGTGTGTCTGCAGGGATCCTCTGAGGAGGATGGGGAGCACTGCACTAGGGCAGTGGTGTGGATGGGAGGCTTTGATGAGGCACAGGGTAAATCGGGGTATGTTTGGGGATGGGGGCTGTGATGGGGTGGCAGGACCACATCCCTGTGGCTCCATCTTGAAGCTCGCCTGGTGTTACTGGGGCCTCACTGGTGACCCTGTAGCTGGTGTCAGAGTACCTGGGGGACTGGGAGGGTTCCTGTCTTTCACCTCCCTGCCTTTCCTCCTAGTCGCCATGTCGGTGCCAAAGAAGAAGCGAAGGATGAAGGAGCTGAACAAGAAGGAGGCAGTAGGGGATTTGCTGGATGCCTTTAAAGAGGTGAGTGTCCCAGGGGTGTCTGGGGATCACCCTGTGTCCCACCTCCTGCTGTGATGAACTCTGCTTTGTGCCATCGTGTCTGGGCCACTGATGCTCTGTGATGGTAATGAGGATCTGAGGTGGGGTGGACACCAAGGAGTGGGGTGGAGGGGACAGAACCAGGTTCTTGTGGGTGACTGCTGTCCCTGTCCCTCCCAATGCAGTCTCAGACCGGTGATAGTGCCTCGGAGGTGGAGAACAAGCCCCCCACGTCTGCCCCTGCCAGTGAAGCAGAGGACGCGGCTCCTGCCCGTCCACAGGAAGAGTCGGAAGAGACATGGGAGGAGAAGGAGGACAAGTTGGCCCCGGAGAAGGGCAAGGCTGCTGGCCAGAAATATGGCTACAAGGAAGGTGAGCTGTGCCTTGGCACAGTCCTCTGCTGGCAGCCACCACCTCTGGACCCAGCAGTGGGGAAGGTGTGGGTGGCATGGTCCCGCTGTCCTAAATTTCACATTCTCCTCCCATCTTGTCCTCAAGCTTGGCATGGGGTGGGGAACAGAGTTCCCAGCACGAGGGTCCTGGAAGGAGGCAGGGAGCTGGTGGCATCAGGCTTTCTAAGCATGCAGGATTATTGTGCTCATGGTGTACCAGGCGGGGGCAGTTCTGTGGTTGTCTATATCCCACGTCGCTGGTCTCTATGTGGACTCAGACCTACCACAGCTCAGGGTGGTGGAGGATGTGGGACAGGCCATATCAGAGTCTCCCTCTTGCCCTCCACTGCAGAGCAATGGAAGCCGCTGAACCCTGAGGAGAAGAAGCGATATGATCGGGAGTTCCTGCTGGGCTTCCAGTTCATCTTTGCCAGCATGCAGAAACCTGAGGGGCTGCCCCAGATCACAGATGTGGTGCTGGACAAGGTCGGTGCGGCCCTGGAAATTGGGGAATTGTGGGTGGTGGTCAGGTGGGGGTCTGGCTCTTCTTTGTGCCTTGTCAAAGCAGGGCAGGGACTTACTTTTGTGCTCAGGGTCCTGTTGCAGCATCTGCAATGACCCCGAGCCTCAGTTTGGTGGGTGTGGGGGCACCTCTGGGGCCTTTTTTCCAGTTCCTTGTCCCGGCGTTGAGGCTGGGGGATGGATCCATCCCGCTCCTCTGCCCCCGGGCATCCTCAGCCGTGTGTACCTTCGCAGGCCAACAAGACCCCACTGCGGGCACTTGACCCCATCCGCTTCAGTGGCATGAACTGCAGCCCTGACTTCACCCCTTCCTTCGCCAACCTTGGCCGGCCTGTCATGGGCAACCGGGGCCTGGTAAGTATCCCTCGCTTCACTGCTGCCATCCTGCTCTGCCTCTCTGTGATGATCAAGCTTTCGAGCCGCTGTGTCTGGGCCACTGATGTCCGTGATGGAGTTGAGGATCTGAGTAGGCGGACTGGAGACCTCTGGGAGCCAGCCCAGGTAGTCCCAGAGCAGAGAGCTGAGTTTCTTCTCCATGTGTCAGCCCTCAGGGTTGGGTCCCCGCCGCTCCCAGCAGAGCCAGAGGAAGGAGCCCCGCAAAATCATTGCTACTGTGTCCCTCAATGAGGATGTCAAGCTGAACAAGGCTGAGAAGGCCTGGAAACCCAGCAGCAAACGTGCTTCCGAGGAGGAGGATCCTGAGAATATCAAGACACAGGTGGGCGCTGGGGTGGGCAGGCAGTTGGAGGGCCTGGGGGAAAGACGCCCAGCTCTTGCTGACCCCACTGCCGTTGCAGGAACTGCTCCGCCGCGTCCGCAGCATCCTCAACAAGCTGACGCCCCAGATGTTCCAGCAACTGATGAAGCAGGTGATGGAGTTGTCCATCGACACGGAGGAGCGGCTCAAGGGTGTCATCGACCTCGTCTTCGAGAAGGCCATCTCGGAGCCAAACTTCTCTGTTGCCTATGCTAACATGTGCCGTTGCCTTATGGGGGTGAGCAGAAGCTGGGCGGTCTCCTACTGAGTGGGCAAGGGTTTTTGGCCATCTCAGCTGAGCTTAGTAGTGTGCAGGCCCTTCCGTGTGGAATGGGGAAACAGGTGTGTGGATGGAGGACCAAGTTCAGGGTCTCAGCAGGGCATCACAAAGTTGTAAGGTGGTTTTTTCCTGATTTGAGTAGTGCCAGCTTAGTTGCCCTACTCTTGGGGGAGACACAACTCATGCTTCTTCTCTGGCTTGTACCTCTCCCTGCAGCTTAAAGTGCCCACAACAGACAAGCCCACAGTGACTGTGAACTTCCGCAAGCTGCTGCTCAACCGCTGCCAGAAGGAGTTTGAGAAGGACAAGGACGACGATGAGATCTTTGAGAAGCGGCAGAAGGAGATGGATGATGCCAGTGCCGTGAGTTGGGCTGGGAGTCTGTGCCTGAGGGCTGGCATAGGTGTCCTTGGGCTGGCTCTGGACACTGAACTGGCTTGCTGGGCTTTTCCTGCAGCCCGAGGAGAAGGCGCGTATGAAGGATGAGCTGGAGGAGGCGCGGGACAAGGCTCGACGACGATCCCTGGGCAACATCAAGTTCATTGGAGAGCTCTTCAAACTGAAGATGTTGACGGAGGCCATCATGCATGACTGTGTGGTGAAGCTGCTCAAAAACCACGATGAGGAGTCTCTTGAGTGCCTTTGCCGCCTGCTTACGACTATTGGCAAGGACTTGGACTTTGAGAAAGCCAAGGTACTCCTTGCCCTGTCCTGCCTTGCCCTTCCCTTGCCTTGCCTTTGGAAGGAATATGATCATGGCTCTGTCCCTCTATAGCCTAGGATGGACCAGTACTTCAATCAGATGGAGAAGATCATCAAAGAGAAAAAGACATCATCCCGAATCCGTTTCATGCTGCAGGATGTTATTGACCTAAGACGGGTAAAGTTCATGGAATGCAATTGTGTGGGGGCTGTCCTCCATCCCCTGCTTGGTCCCTTGGAGCTGCTGGCCTGTGTCCTCTGAGTGCCAGCAATCCATGTGTCCCATCTAGGGGAGAGATGGGTACGTGAGCTGTGGCCAGCCCCAGAGACCCCATGCTAGCCCCAGCCATTGGTTATCATGGTAGTGGTAGTGGGCACACAGTAATTGGCAGCTATTTAATGCAGGGGGGCTCCAGAAACTGAGCCTTTTTGTGCCAAAAGCTGCCACAGCACATGGAAAGTGATGATGGCTGAGGCAGGAGACCAACCTGAGACTCTGAGAGTGGGATGGCTGGGAAGGGGAAATGCCTTTTCCTCCATCTTCCAGCCATCTCAGTGCCCTCTTCCCGCCTTCTTTGCCCTCTGCAGAATAGCTGGGTGCCGCGGCGAGGAGACCAGGGCCCCAAAACCATAGATCAGATCCACAAGGAAGCAGAGATGGAGGAGCATCGGGAACACATCAAAGTGCAGCAGCTCATGTCAAAGGACAAGAGGAGAGGACCCCCTGGGCCATCCTCCAGTGGTGAGTGCCTGGGCTTGGGGGCACTTGAGTTTGCCTGGGGTGGGTTGCTCTTGCTGGATGCCGCTCAAGGCTGGTCTGCCCCTTACGACTGTCCCTCTTGTGCTCAGGGCGCAGTAGCCTGGTTGCAGATGATGGCTGGAACACAGTGCCCATCAGCAAGGGCAACCGGCCCATCGACACCAGCCGGCTAACGAAGATCACCAAGGTGAGGCTGGGGGTGTGGTGTGGCAGCCGAGCCGGCTGCCTGGCCTAGATCCTGGCTCGATGGGGGGTCAGGTCTGACTGTCTCTCTCCACCTGCAGCCTGGATCCATCGACTCCAATAACCAGCTCTTTGCACCGGGTGGGCGGCTGAGCTGGGGCAAGGGGAGCAGTGGGGGGTCTGGCGCAAAGCCCGCAGATTCAGGTAGGCTGTGTGGGACTGGCTGGGTGCTGTGGGACAGACTGGGAGGGGTGATCCTTCCCCCGGCAGTTCCTGTACCAGGAAGGTGCCGAACTCTGAGACTTCCCTCTTTTCACGCCCAGCATCTGATTCAGGGCGACCAGCCACGAGCACCTTGAACCGCTTCTCAGCGCTCCAGCAGTCAATGCCTGCCGAGAGCCCAGAGTCCCGCCGTGTGGTGCAGAGGTGAGGGGCCAGCCCTGCCTTGCTGGATGGGTGTGTTGGGGATGGGGGAGAACCCCCGATTCAGGCTTGTGGTTGATAAGTGTGTAGGCAAGTTATGGTATCTGGACTTGCCCTGTGGCAAGATGGGGCCTTGAGGGAGTCAGTGGTGAGTCCTTCTGGCAAGGAAGGTTGACCTCACCCTGGGTGTCCTCCCTACTGTTTGGCACTTGGGTGACCACCCCTGGGTGCTCTGGACTGGGGGTCCTTGGATGGACATTGATGGGCCAAAGGGAGTCCCTTAGAGGCTGGAGTGTGAGGTCCCCAAAGAGAGCTGGAGTTTGGATTTGTTCAGGAGAAGAGGAAAACTGTGGGGTGAGCACTGTCTGGGGACCGTGCTTTGTGTGCCAGTACGCCACAGAAAACGAAGGGCAGCTTTGCCACACTGCATCAGAAGAAAGGTGTGAGCAGGACAAAGGCAGGTACTGCTCAGCCATGCCAAGCAGCAGAGTGAAAGGAAAAGGGTATGAGTTGGAACTGGGGAGAAATAGGGAGAAAATTTTTCCCCAAGAATGGTCAAGTCCTAAAAGAGGTGGGGATTGGAGTGGCACAGCCTTACCTTCCAGAGCTCTGCAGTCTGGGGTCAGGGAGGGTGGTGATGGGCTCTTCACGCTGTGTGTGTCTTTCTCCCACCCAGGAGCAGCTCCAGCCGTGACAGGTCAGAGAAGGCTGGGGACAGAGGGGACCGGGAGTTGCGTTCGGAGAAGGGCAGCGACCGTCTGGAGCGTCCCGACCAGGGGGAGCGGGCAGACAGGAACAGGTCTGCCCTCACCAAGAGGAGCTTCAGCAAAGAGACAGAGGACAGGAGCCGAGAACGGGAGAAGCAGGGTGGCCCCGAGGCCGTGCGCAAGGCTGCAAGCATGACGGAGGAGCGGGACCGGAGCCGAGAGACCAGTGAGCTGGGGAGGAGCAATATCCCAGGATGTGGCTGGACCTGCGGCTCTGCCTGTCCCAGGTGGTGCCTGATCCTTGCTCTTTTCTTGCAGTTAAACAAGAGCCAACACCTCCTGCAACATCCACCAAGCCCACGCTGTCAGAAGAGGAACTGGAGAAGAAATCCAAGGCAATCATAGAGGAATACTTGCACATCAATGACATGAAGGTAAGAGGAGGGGGTGGCCAAGCACCCTAACACACCATACATGTTCCCCTAACATGCCATATGCTTCCCTCACTGTGGGGTAGCACTGTTGGGCAGGGTTCTGGTGGTGCCTGGATGTTGAAGCGGGGAGCCAGAGCTGGCTGTAGGGCAATACTTGACCCCCCTTTTCCCTGCAGGAGGCCCTGCAGTGTGTGCAGGAGCTGGGCAGCCCCTCCTTGCTCTACATTTTTGTGCAAAATGGCATTGAGTCCACGCTGGAGAGGAGCACCATCTCCCGCGAGCACATGGGAGCCCTGCTCTGCCAGCTGGTGAAGGCAGGCACTCTCTCCAAGGAGCAGTACTACAAAGGGTGAGGGGCCAGGGCAGCCTGGCTTTGAATTTAGCCCTGCCTTGAGTAGGACTCAGCACTGAGATGTGTCCTGAGGTCCCTCCTAGCCAAGTGCGTGGGGCCTGCTGGATCCCAACAGCTCCCTCTGCTCTTCAGGCTGCGGGAGATCTTGGAGACTGCAGAGGACATGGAGATTGACATCCCACACATCTGGCTGTACCTGGCTGAGCTCATCACCCCCATCCTGCAAGAGGAAGGCATCCCCATGGAGGAGCTGTTCAGGTGAGGGCTGTGCTCCTCAGCAGGGCTGGCACATGCTACCTGCCCCCTTCATGGGGGCAGGTAGCTCACCCAGGTCTCTTGTGCCCCACAGGGAGATCACGAAGCCCCTGGTGCCCATTGGGAAGGCCACCACGCTGCTGGTTGAGGTGCTGGGCTTGTTGTGCAAGGGCATGGTAAGTGCATGGGGCTTGTGTGGCTACTGGCTGCTCTCTCAAGGACTGGCATCCTGCTTGGGGGCCAGGTGGCCATGTGGGGATTGAAACCCCCTGCCACCAGAGAGGCTGGTGAGGGACATCCCTTTCAGTGTCTGGGTCATGGGGGTGGCATGGCCAAGCCACAGTATCTTGCTCCCTGGAGATGGAGGGCATGGTGTGCTGATGACGACTGTCTGTCCCACAGGGCCAGAAGACAGCAGGAAAGCTGTGGCGGGATGGAGGCCTGAGCTGGAAGGAATTCTTGCCTGAGGACCAGGATGTCAACAAATTTGTCACAGAGCAGGTGGGGGCTTGGTGGCAGCAAGGGGCAGAGGTGGGCCATGGGTGGACCTTGGGCAGTGTGAGAGTGGTGCTCCCCTGTGCTGCCTTTAACAGCTCTCTCTGCCTGCTTCCCCAGAAATTGGAGTACACGATGGGGGACAGCTCTGACATGCCAAGCCGCAAGGAGCTGACCTCAGAGGAGCTGTGCAAGCAAATGGACAAACTGCTGAAGGAGAACCCGAACAACCAAAGAATATATGACTGGATTGAGGTGAGGGTGGGGACACAGCACCTGAATGTCTGGAGGCTCCCTCCTGGCTTCCTCTCCACCTCACAGTCCTTTACCCTCCCCCCTCCAGGCCAACCTGAGCGAGCAGCAGGTCTCATCCAACACATTTATCAGGGCCCTGATGACGTCTGTGTGCCACTTGGCCATTGTCTGTGAGTACCAGGGTGAGGTGGGAGCAGTGGGGGTTCCCCTGCCCACGCTGCCCCTCTCACGCCCCGTCCCCTGCAGTTGAGAACCCGTACCGCGTGGACGCCATGGTCATCCGCAACCAAGCCAAGCTGCTCCAGAAGTACCTGCGGGATGAGCAGAAGGAGCTCCAGGCACTCTACGCTCTGCAAGCCTTGGTGGTGAAGTTGGAGCAGCCTCCCAGTGAGTATCATGGGTGCGGGTGGGTTGAGGAGGGGGTGGCAAGTGTGTCCCCACCCCAGCAGGGTGGCTGGTGGCTGGAGAATTGCAGAGGTTCCCCTTTGTCCCCCCACCCCAGACCTGCTGCGGATGTTCTTTGATGCCCTCTACGATGAGGATGTCATCAAGGAGGAGGCTTTCTACAAGTGGGAGTCCAGCAAGGACCCAGCCGAGCAGCAGGGCAAAGGGGTGGCGCTCAAATCAGTGACAGCCTTTTTCACCTGGCTTCGGGAAGCTGAGGACGAGTCGGACAACAACTGAGCAGCTGTGAGGAGGAGGAGGCAGAGGAAAGGGGGAGAGAGAGTGGGGCACCCTGGGGAGTGACTCCAACCCTTCCCACCCCTGGCCCCCATGGACTTGCTAATGCCAGGGCTGAGTGACCTGCTGTGCCCATTGCAGCCCCCCTCTCTCTTTTTTTCAGCTCTCCTGTCTCTTCTTCCTCTGTCCTGGTTCTGTTTGTAAGGCCTGTATGAGTTTGTCATGATGATAATAAACAGATGCTGACTGAGGCGGTGGCTGCCATGGGTCCCCTTGGGGACCTTCCTCGCCCCCCTCCCAGCGCAGGCACACCAGGTCTCTGGGAGTGGGGCAGAGCACCCCCGGCTTCATGTCATGGAGAGGGGGGGATGGGATGGGGACATAGCTCTCCCCTCCTCTCCCTCCTCCTCTTTCTCCTCCCCCCTTCTTGATGAAATATAGAGAGATTATATATATATAAACTTATTAAATTTGGTTTGGGGACAGGAGCGTGATTTCTCCCCCTCCCCTGTCCTCTCTCTATTCCTCCATCACTGCCTGGACCCCCTCCCCTCTATGGTTTTTAAATTTTAAATATAAATCATTCCCCCCCCCAGCTCCTGCTCTGACACCTGGGGAGGGTGCCGGGGAGGAGGGGGGGGGTGGCCCCTTCAAGCAACAGGGCGGCCCCCTCATCCGCGTCCCCTGTATTTATAGAGCGCCGGATGTGACGAGCCGCATGTGTAATTATTAAAACAAGGATTCAATTACTGGTCACGTGAATTTGTAAATAATTTTTTTTTTTCCTTTTTTTTTTTTTTTTTTCTTTATGGAGTATTTAATTGAAGATTTAAAGGCATCTTTTCACCTTAAAACTGGAAATAAAAGAACATTGCTAAATAATGCCCCGTGTGCCGCTGTTGCCGCCCCCTCCCTCCATGTCCTTTGTGCCTGGGCTGATGTGGGGGTGCCAGCCTTGAGCATGGGCAAGGACCAGCCTCCCCTGTCACTGCAAGGCAGGTAGGTACCCCAACTCCAGGGCTGGAAGGGTGGCAAGGGGGTTGGATGTGCCTGGAGCCAGGCCCCCTGGACTCCTCTTGCTGGCACTGCCTGGCACAGGGTCTCTGGTGGTGGACAAGACAGCCCTGCCAGCAGCCTGGCTGTGGAGGAGAGCCCTGATGTCCCCAAATGTCCCTTTTCCCACAGGCACGAGTGGTGGAACCTGCATGGTCTCCTCGGGACAGGAGATGGGAGATGTGTGCTAGGTTCCCTCTACGCCTTTCAGTGTGGGAGGGCATTTTTCTATCAGCCCCCTCCTGCCTTGTCTTGCAGTTGGAGTGGAGATGGGGCACAGCTGGTCGCTGCTGGGGTTCCCTTGTGGGGTATCCCTGTTGGCAACAGAGGCTGGTCCCCCTTGGGGCTGGAGGCCAGTCTTTGATGCCTTGGGCTGCCTCTTGCTGAGTCACCCTGGCCATGGCCCAGAGGGTACAGAATAATTAACCAGAGGCTGTTCCCCAGATTAGAGGCTGATCTGTCTGAGCTGCAGCCCTGGCATCACTAATGCTGGGAAACAGTTGGCAGGGAAAGGCCTGGGGCTGGGGACTGAGCAGGAACTCCCTCCATGACTGGGAATGAGTGAGTAACAAGAGAGGGAGGCCCTTTGAGCTGTTTGGGTAACCTGCTTGCCAAGGGAGAGAGAGGGTGGCACCCCAGCAGTGCCCTCCTGTGCCAGGGAAAAGGTACCACACCATTAATTACCATCAGTAGGTTTCAGAATGAACACAGGCTGACCCATCAGCGCTGGCCTGCAACTCCTGCAGGGGCCGTTGCTGTCAGACGTGATGTGCCAAAGCCTGCACCCACCTGTCCCCAGCCCAGTTCCATGGCGGGGGGGGGCTGTGCCAGTGGCTGTGTGCTGCACCAC
>NW_008236696.1:5099708-5099911 GCF_000691975.1 Corvus brachyrhynchos | reverse complement strand
CGGTTGCCGCAGGGCCCCAGCCCTTGTTCGCCCCCCTCCCCCCCGGGGGGTGCACCGGGGCCGGGCGGGGCGGCGCTGTCCGCGGTGCTGGCACGGCGCTCTCCGCGGTGCCCGCCCTTCTTCCCCTCCTCAGCCCCCTCCTCTTCCTCCGTCCATCCTCCTCCTCTCCGCGCCCCCTCCTCTTCCTCCGTCCCCCTCTTCCT
>NW_008236696.1:5097971-5098577 GCF_000691975.1 Corvus brachyrhynchos | reverse complement strand
GGTGGCTGTGTGCTGCACCACCACACCCTCGGGGGAGGGTAGGTGCAGGCACGCCTGGGGCTGTGAGCTGCCCTGTTTCTGCAGGGTCCCAGCCCTTGTTCGCCCCCCTCCCCCCCGGGGGGTGCACCGGGGCCGGGCGGGGCGGCGCCGGCCGCGGTGCTGGCACGGCGCTCTCCGCGGTGCCCGGCCTTCTTCCCCTCCTCAGCCCCCTCCTCTTCCTCCGTCCATCCTCCTCCTCTCCGCGCCCCTTTTTTTCTCCCTCTCCCTTCAGCCCCCCTCTTCCTTCATCCTCCCCGGCTGCCTTCATGCCCCCTTCACCTCTCTCCTCACCTCCCCTTCCTCCTCTTCCTCCCGGCCTCCCTTTCCCCTGTTCTCCCCTTCCTCCCTCTCCCTCATCCTTCATCCCCTCCGCCTCCTCTTTCTCAGCCTTCCTCCCGCACATTCTCCTCCTTTTCTTCCTCCTCTTCTTCCCGCCTCCCCCTCTCCCTCCTCTTCCTCCCCCAGCAGTGACGTCTCTGGACGTGCTGCTCCCGGCCCGGCGCAGGCACCGCTCGGGGCTCCGGTTCCGCTCGGGGCTTCGGTACCGCGGCCCGGCCCGGCTCGGCA
>NW_008236696.1:5092646-5097171 GCF_000691975.1 Corvus brachyrhynchos | reverse complement strand
GGGGAGGGGGGCTTGTATCGGAAGGTGTTCTGGAGGCGGGGTTGGTGGGGGCTAGGACAGTGTTGAGAGTGTTGCAGACGTGCCGGAGGGGCCCTGGGGGTGTTGTTGCTAGGATGTCACCACAGGGTGCCCCTGCCCACAGCTGGGAGTGGGGGCGATCCTCTCTGCAATTTCCCAAGGAGGCAGGGTGTACCCTTAGATATGGGTGGGAGGCAGCACTTATGAGCTCCCCTGTATCCCACCTCACAGCTGGTTTACGTCAGCCGTGCCCACCTTGGTGCAGGGGAAATGAGGCTCCTGAGGGATCCCCTGTCTTGGCCCCTTTGGGACTGACCTTTCCTGGGAACTGCATTGACAGGAGATCCCCAGTGCTTGGGAGTCAGTGCCTGAGGGTGTGGGCATCCATCTGTTTGAAGTGTCAGTGCCAGGAGGTCAAGCTGTTGCGGTGAAGGATGGGTGTAGGTGCTTTTATTGACCCTATCCCTTCTTGCTCCTTTCCCTCCTGACCTCCTCCTTGGAGAGGGGGATTTTGGACATAGCGGAGGAGCAGCAGCCCCCTGCAAGCATGGCCCAGTGCTGCCTCCCTCCACACACGCAGCACCTGGCCCAGTCTGGCCTGGTCCAGCTGCCCCCACCCCTCCCACAGCAGCTGCCAAGCTGGGATGGGCGCCTGGTCCCCAGTGCCAGGCTGGGGACGTGCGTTACTGCTGACACAGGCGGAAGAGTTGCCCGGGCGTGAGTCACCAGTGCTGCAGCAACGAGTTGTGTCTGGGGTCAGACTGGCCAAGAAGCCGCTACCATGGGGTCAGTGGCTGGGGGACTGAGAGGGCTGCTGGAGAAGCGGAGGTGCTGAGGTTGGCCTCGGCTCTTCCTGCAGTGGCCGTGGACACAACGCTGTGTGTGGAGTGGAAGGAGGTGAAGGCACTGTCACCCCTGAGTGTTGCCCGCCCGCTGCCCCGCCAGGCCTCCTGCGACAGCCAGGACTTCCTCCAGGTACCACTGAGCCTGGCCGTGCCCGGCTGAGGTGTCCGTGTGCCGGTACCCCATGGCGGGGCACCCGTTCTGGCCATGGCCCTGCCAGCTCGCAGTGGCTCCGGGCTGGTCCGGCGCCCGCCATGAGCCGGGCTGTATCCTGGGAGAAATCAGTCCACGGTGCCTTGTTGCCATGGCAATGCAATTTGTTGCGCGCCTCCAAATCCCACATTGCTTCCCCCGTGGCCATGGGCTCTGGGCCTGGCATGGCTGGGATGGGAATGGGGACATACAGCAGGGTGTCCTGGCATGGTGTGTGCTGCCAGGGAGTGGGTGCTGGGGAGCCAGGCTGTGGTGGTCTTGCACGTGCATGTGTGCGTGCCCAAGCTGGGGAGGGCACACACGTGTGTGCGACACCAAGTAGCACGGGGCCCGTACACATGTGAGTGCACACAAGCGTGCAGGTGCACGTGTGTGTACAGTGAGTTCAGGTGTGAGTGTGCAGGTGTGTGCTTATGGTCAGTTTGCGTGTCTGAGTGCCTGTGTGTGTGTAGATGTGGTTACCTGAGGAGGCATGTGCAGGTGTGTGCACAGTGTCAGCGTACGGGTGTGCTGACACTGTGGGAGTGTGCACACAGGCACAGGTGCCCTGCTGTGACCATCCCTCTGCACACACGGATGCCTGTAATGGTCCCCGGGGTGGGCACCAAGCAGGACAAGCCCCCTCCTGGAGCATGGGGCTCCCAGAAGGGGAATGGTACCCAGGCTGTGACCACACTGCCCACTCTGGCAGGTCAATGTTGAGGACACTGTCGAGATGCTGCCCAAGTCACGGCGCGCGCTGACCATCCAGGAGATCGCTGCCCTGGCCCGCTCCTCGCTGCACGGTAACTGCTCACCCAGGGGCTCATCTGGGAAAGGGGGCTCTCCTGAGCTGAGGAGTCTGGGCCTCTGGGGAGAGCCTGGAGGTCACCTGTCTGGAGTTGGAGGGGAGCCCAAGGGGTCACTGGTGGCATCCAAGAGGAGGGCATGGGGGTGCCAGGTCCTGTGGACTGGAGGCAGGGAGTGCTGGATCTCAGGGTTATGGGCCCTGTGTTGGGGACTTGGGGTGCCCTGGCACATGCTGACGTTGGGGCACATCCCATAGGCATCTCGCAGGTGGTGAAGGAGCACGTGACGAAGCCGACGGCCATGGCACAGGGCCGTGTTGCCCACCTCATCGAGTGGAAGGGCTGGTGTAAGCCAGTGGAGTCACCTTCTGCCCTGGAGAGCGCCTTCAGCTCCTACTGCCACCTGAGCGAGGGCGAGCAGGAGGCGCGATTCGCTGCTGGTAGGCACCACGGGCACAGCTGGTGGGCATGGTCCCCACTGCAGCTCAGGGCAGGGGCGGTGGGATGGGCTGTCCCCATGCATCCATCTGTCCTTTCATCCATCCATACCATGGTACTATGGGCAGAGAGGTGCCAGGGCAGTGGGATTTTGGGGGCACCTCCCTGCATGCGTTTGACCCATGCCTGTCCTGTGCCAGGTGTGGCGGAGCAGTTTGCCATCGCTGAGGCCAAGCTGCGAGCCTGGTCCTCAGTGGATGGGGACGACTCCAATGACGAGTCCTATGATGAGGACTTCATGCCCTCCACAGAGAGCTCCCAGCCCACCGGTAGGTGCTGTGGGGAGTGGGCAAGTCGTGCCACTGCTGGTGTGGGTGTCCCACTACTGAGGGGTAAAGGAATGGGATGCCCATTGGCTGGCACATTGCCCAGCCTGGCCAGCCCCATACAGGCAGTGGCCCTGCCTGGCACCGTGGCAAACAGTGCCTGAGCCAGGGATGGGGAAACCCTTAAATGCAACACCTCTGTGGTGCCAGAGAGTGTTTTGCTTTTCCTTTGATGGTTACCAGTGCCCTGCATGCAGCAATTTGTGTGCAAAGCAGGCATGGGACTGCTCCCAACCTGCAGGGCACAGGGCAGGGGGCAGCTGACATCCCTGGTGCCCTCAGCCCTGGACTGACCCAGACATCCTGGTTTCCCACAGAGCTGACAGGCACGATGCCCGCCAGCGCGCTGCTGCGAGACCTGCTGCAGGGCCACCTGTGCCAGCTGGGCGTGCGGCACGGCTCCTGCGAGCCCGAGAGCGACTCCTCGCACACCCTCTCCCCTGAGACTCTCTGCTCCAGCCTCTGCAGCCTGGAGATGGTGTCGCCCTCCGAACTCACTGCCAAACTGCTGGGCTCCCTGGGGGGTGAGGACCTGCTGCTGCCCAAGCTGCCGCCCCCAACCAGCCAAAGTGCCTTGCGGGGCCTGACACGGCTCCGGTGCCAGGACTCCCTCTACTCCGTGTCCTACGCCGAAGCCTGTCTCTCGCCCACGGAGGACGAGGTGGTGCTGAGCAAGGACTTCCCACTCCGCCGGAAAATCTCTGACGTCGCCTCCTCCGGGGTGGCATCGCTGGAGGAGGAGGAGGAGGCCGAAGAGCCCTGATGCCTCCTGGGGTGCCCTGCCTCTCCTGGTGGGGGTCCAGGTCCCCTGCCGAAGCCCTCTGGCCAGACCCCACGCTGGGTGAGGGACAGGCCCTGCCACTGCTCCCCCTCGCTATCCGGGCGCAGGAGGGGTTCAGGGGGCCACTGCAGCCCCCCCAGCCAGTGTGCCCCCACCATGCCCCGGCCCTGCTTGGCCACATCGTTGCCCTCCTGGATTTTTGCATGAGAGCAGGGAAGGGGTGCAGGGAAGGGCTTGGGGGGGGTCTGTCCCCTGCCCTGATGCCCAGATGTGCCCCCAAAAACTGACAAGACTAAATAATTGGGGCTGGTTGTTCGCATGTTCTCCCCCAAACCACCCTGGGCTCCCCTTTTGGGCACAGTTCCCTCCCCCACAATGGCATGGCTGAAACTCTCCAAGTATCCCGTGGTGCCTCTACCACCCCGAGCCAGGGTGGTGGTGGGGGTTTTGGGTGTGGGAAGGGCTTTTCTCCTCTCTCCCTGGCCAACTTTTATTGGACTGTGTTTAAAACTGTGAACTGCTGCCTTGGAGCATGGAGCTGCTGGAGGGGAGCTGTGGGGGTGCCAGGGGTGCTGTGGGTGTGCTGCGGTGCTGGGACTTCCTACCCTTTTGTACATGCATGGGGCTGGCACGGGAAGACTGCAGGGCCAGGTGGGCACAGGCTGCCAGGCTGGGGGCTTTGGGGCACCAGGAGAGCAGCCCCCAGCCAGCCCTGCAGCACGGGGCTCAGCCCAGCCAGGGGCCCCAAGTCTGCTATGAGGCAATGCAGGGTGGAGAGAGGGGGTAGGAAGCAGGACTGATGTCCCTGTCGACAAGTCACTCACCCCTAGCAGGGAACCAAGTGCCTACATGAAGGGCGACCAGCCCCCCCTGTCCTGGCTGGGGGTGGCACCCCCCCTCGGGGACCCCCCAAGCCCATGTGAGGGGTTCCAGGCACGTCGTTTGGGGGAGGAATGCCAGTTTTTGCCAATGCTTGCACGCCCTTTCTGCATGGCAACGTGTTCTCGTGGGCCACTCTCCCCCTGCATGCTGCTCCTCACCCAGCCCAGCCACTGCAC